>NW_026943823.1:19449841-19787341 GCF_035594765.1 Anolis carolinensis
AGTAATACTTTTTTTAAGTGTCCCTCCACCCAGCTCTCCATCTCACTGGCTACAAGCCCATAAAAATGAATTAAAAGAGGCCACGTCTACACAATTACACACAACTGAGTGGAGAGAATTTGCACGGTTGAGTGAAATAAATCATATCATTTTGTGGGCTTATTCCACACAGATAGTACAAGATATATAAACGGAAAATAGAATGGTGAAATTATTTCCTTTTGTGGAAAGACAGAAGAAGGTGGATCCATTTTTAGAAGGCAAGAGCTAAAAATTCCATTCCGCATTATTTCGAGAAGGATGATTTCATGAAAGAAAAATCTGATATGACAATTTGAAGAGTTACTTCAAGCCCTAGTACATGCACAACGGAGGACCTTCTCATAGCAACACCAAAGGCACTCCAAGTGGCCAGCTACTGGGAAAAAGACATTTAGTATTAATGCCAAGATTTTTTTTTCTTTAAAAATCTCTATGTTTGCAAATCCATTACAACTTGTACCCTCGGTTCACTTCTGACATGAGAAATAAATACTTCAAGACTTTCCTTATCGTTTAGTGGACATGAAAACATCTCACCTTCAACTTTTCCCATCTCCATACAAGTTGAGCATCTCTTATCTAGGATCCTGAAATACTACAAAATACAAAACAGTCTGTGGGAGTGGTTGAGATAGTGACACCCTTGCTTTCCAACAGTCCGGAGTGCGCAAACGCTGTTTCATGCACAATATTATTAAAATATTGCATATAATTATCTTCAGGCTATGCGTACAAAGTGGATACAAATTTAGAATTGGTCCTCTCTTCAATATTATGTTCATATTAGGCTTCTGAATGGATTTTCTTTCCTCCATTTCCTCCGGTACCTTAGGTACTTTGAGAGCTCATAACAACATCGTTTCTTCCTATGGAAAGCCTCCCTGCTCCTCAACTCCCACAGTAGTAACACCCTGCACCTGAACCCCATAATCCCCATCAGAGACATCTTGAAACTCATCCTGAACCTGAACCCCATCATCTTGAAACTGCATCCCAGAATCCTCATCAGAGTCACACAACGGCTGAGTCACAAGAGGCTAGATCTGGATCTGAAATGAACTAGCTCCTCTCTCATCCCATCCCTTTGGTATCCCTTTGTTTTACTTTATTGCCAGTTCTTCTAGTCAAATACTCTACCAAGAGATCGCAAAATGTTCATTGGCAGAAAGAGATTTCTGACAGCGAAAAATAGGCTTTTGCCTAATCCTAAACCTTGGCAATATGGGTGGGCAAATGTCACAGGTCTAGAGGCTAGCTATCAGTTAGCACATACAAGCCACTCTAAACACCTTTGCAGAAGCATTCAAGAAGCTCGGCCTCTCATTGAACATCAAGAAAACCAAAGTGCTCTTCCAACAGGCACCAGCTAATCCCTCTGCAATGCCAGGAATACAGTTTCATGGTGTAACATTAGAAAACGTTGACCATTTCCGCTCCCTTGGCAGCCCCCTCTCCACAAAAGTCAACATCGACACTGAAATACAACACTGCCTGAGCTCTGCGAGTGCAGCATTTTTCAGAATGAAGCAGAGAGTGTTTGAGGATCGGGACATCCGTAAAGATACCACGGTGCTTGTTTACAAAGCCATTGTCCTCCCAACCCTGCTCTACGCCTGCGAAACGTGGATGGTCTACAGATGTCACACTCAACTCCTGGAGCATTTCCATCCTGCAAATCTCTTGGGAAGACGGGCGGACAAATATCAGCATGCTAGAAGAAGCAAAGACCACCAGCATTGAAGAGATGCTCCTACGCCATCAACTCCGCTGGACTGACCACGTTGTCCGAATGCCCAAAGATCACCGTCTCCCAAAGCAGTTACTCTACTCCGAACTCAAGAACTCTTAGCAGGGGGTTGGACTGGATGGCCCATGAGGTCTCTTCCAACTCTACTATTCTATGAACGGGAAACGTAATGTTGGTGGGCAGGAAAAGAGATTTAAAAATGGGAAAGCCAATCTTAAAAACTGTAGCATAGACACTGAGAACTGGGAAGCCCTGGCCCTTGAGCGCTCTAATTGGAGGTCAGCTGTGACCAGCAGTGCTGCGGAGTTCGAAGAGGCACGAATGGAGGGCTTAAGGGAGAAACGTGCCAAGAAGAAGACCCATCAAGCCAACCCAGACTGGAAATGCCTTCCACCTGGAAACCGATGTCCTCACTACGGGAGAACATGCAGATCAAGAATAGGTCTCTTCAGCCACCTAAGAACCCATCCTCAAGACCCCACAGATGGAAGACCATCATCCTCGAAATACAAGGGATCGCCTAAGTAAGTAAGTACAGTAGAGTCTTACTTATCCAACATAAACGGGCCAGCAGAACGTTGGATAAGCGAATATGTTGGATGATAAGGAGATATTAAGGAGAAGCGTATTAGACATCAAATTAGGTTATGATTTTGCAAATTAAGCACCAAAACATCATGTCATACAACAAATTTGACAGAAAAAGTAGTTCAATACGCAGTAATGCTATGTAGTAATTACTGTATTTACGAATTTAGCACCAAAATATCATGATATATTGAAAACATTGACTACAAAAATGTGTTGGATAATCCAGAACGTTGGATAAGTGAATGTTGGATAAGTGAGACTCTACTGTAAGTAAGGATCTTCTAAAATGCCAACGTTGGAGAAAAAACACAGATATCTCTGCAAGACCTGAGCAGAGCTGTTGGTCTTTAGATTGACATGGAAGCCTCTCTTTCATGGGGATGTAACAAGTTGAAGTCAACTTGATGGTGTTAAGGCCAACAACAATATATGGAAGTTCACGTCTCATTTTGGAAAAAAAAATTAAACTATAGAAGGGGACTTGCGATCAATTTAAAAGGTGAATAAACACTCCTGGAAGCTAAGAGAGCAGAGAATTTTCCTTTCTATTTTCGACCTGAAATAGGTCACCCTGCTGGGTTGAGAACCACAAGTATAGCTTTGAGGGCCGCATGTGGCCACCAGAAAGTCTTTGTTCGCCCCTGCCCTGTAGTCAACATTTCTTTGTATTAAGATATCCCTGGAAGTGTTTTGCAAAAAAAAAAAGAGTTACTACCAACTTTGCTGAAGGCTTGCTCATTCTTAAAGCACACCTAGACATAGTCATATAAAGACTTTAAGCTTTGGGTTATTCTGTTGGAATTACCGTATATTCTCAAGTACAAGCCGAGTTTTCCAGCACTTTTTGGGGACTGAAAAAGCCCTCCTCGTATTATACTCAAGTGAAGTTCATGGTCAGCTTATATTCAGGTCGGCTTATACCCGAGTATATATGGTACATTTATTATTATTTTTCTCTATTATTATTGTTATTATGACATTTATTATTATACTCATATAATATATATATATATAATTATATATTATTATACTCTATTATTATTAAGACATTTATTATTTTACTTTATTATTATAATTTATTATTACTACAATAGAGTCTCACTTATCCGAGTATATATGGTACATTTGTTATTTTTCTCTATTGTTATTGTTATTATGACATTTATTATTATACTCTATTATATCTATATATATAAAAGAGTGATGGCATCAGGGCAGCGGACAAAACAACAAATTTACAGGCCCCCCAACCTCGAAATTTGACAACACAACCCATCATTCATGGTTCTAGGTTGATACAACAAAAGTAAAAGTAAAATAAAGTCCTAATTACAGGGAGAGGAATAATAGTTTTTATTCAATTGCTGCCAGTTTGAAGGCTAAGCTCCGCCCACTTGGTCTCCTAGCAACCTACTCAGCCCTGGGGACAGGCAGTTAGGCCTCACTTAGGTCTCTTCCACAGATTATCAGATTTTAACTGGATTATATGGCAGTGTAGACTCAAGGCCCTTCCACACAGCTATATAACCTATTTAGAATCTTATATTATCTGCTTTGAACTGGATTATCTTGACTCCACACTGCCATATAATCCACTTCAGTGTGCATACTAAACATAAAGACAACCATACAGCAGACATTCAATACCACTACTACCTCAAACATTTCTCACCAACACCACCAGACAATGCCACAGCAACGCGTGGCCGGGCACAGCTAGTCACTACATAGATAGATTTAATATCTTAGATGTGGAAGGGGCACCCAAAGGCCATCTAGTATAGTATATATAATTATATATTATTATACTCTATTATTATTAAGACATTTATTATTTTACTTTATTATTATAATTTATTATTACTACAGTAGAGTCTCACTTATCCAAGCTAAACGGGCCGGCAGAAGCTTGGATAAGCGAATATCTTGGATAATAAGGAGGGATTAAGGAAAAGCCTATTAAACATCAAATTAGGTTATGATTTTACAAATTAAGCACCAAAACATCATGTTATACAACAAATTTGACAGAAAAAGTAGTTCAATACGCAGTAATGCTATGTTGTAATTACTGTATTTACAAATTTAGCACCAAAATATCACGATGTATTGAAAACATTGACTACAAAAATGGCTTGGATTATCCAGAACCTTGGATAAGCGAGGCTTGGATAAGTGAGACCCTACTGTAATGTATTTACAAATTTAGCACCAAAATATCACGATGTATTGAAAACATTCACTACAAAAATGGCTTGGATTATCCAGAAGCTTGGATATGTGAGACTCTACTGTATTACATTTATTATTTTGCTCTATTTATAATAATAATTATACTGGATTATATGAGTCCATACACTGCCATATAATTCAGTTCAATGTGAAGTTTATACAGCTGTGTGGAAGGTGCCAAAGTTCCTGCTTTTAGGAGAAGGATTGCAGTTCAGTAATATAACACATTTTTCAGACAGAAGTTTTTTAGCTCAATCCCTGGGCACAGATACATTTGAATTGTTATGGCTTAATGCTATGGAAATTCGGGAGTTGTAGTTTTACATGCTTCTTTTTCCTTAGCGGAACACTTCCAAATGTTGTAACCTTTCCTCTCTGTTCCTTGATCAGTCTGATGGCTTTTTCTATACACTTACTCAAAATCGACACTTCAGTCAACACCCGCAGGACATTATTGAGCAAGAATGCTGCCATGACATTTCTACAGTGGCCAAGAGTGCAGCAACACACAAAAAAAGAGATTGTGTATATCTGTGAGAGGTGTTGCCCGGAATCTAATGGCATCAGCTTGTCAAACAGGAGCATGCAGCAGAGCGCATGACTTCTCTGAACAAGCTTAGAAAGTGATTGTGAAACACAGTTCTCTGGAAGTGGTCACGGAAAGGCCAGGGCACTGGAGTTCGGCGTGTGCTGGAACTACGAGGGCTATCCAGAAAGTAGAATTAAAAATGAACAAAGTATAGGAGAAAACATTTACCATATGCAGTTGAAAGCCAGACCCAAATACCACTTCTCAACATAGTCCTCATTGAAATCTAGGCACTTCTCATAGAGATAAAAGAGTTTGGAAAGTCCTTCCCCACCAAACTTTGCCGCTTGGCTTGCGTCCTCAACCAGGCGGGCGTCCCCTCCCACAGCTGCGCATGTGCATGCACTCAACTTTCTCCCACGCTCGTCCTGGATCGCTCTTCTAAGGTTTTGCAAGAAGCACACCTTTCCTGTCCCAAAAAAATCCTTCCTTGCAAGCATTTGCAAAACCTTAGAAGACCGATCCAGGATGGTATTATTACATTTATAATTTTTCTCTATTATTGTTGCTACTATTACATTTATTTTACTATATTTTTATTATTATTATTACTGCATTTATTATTTTACTCTATTTATTATTACATGCATTATTTTCCTGTAATAATAATAATAATAATAATAATAATAATAATAATAATAATAATAATAATATGTATTAATTTACTCTATTATTATTAAAAGGATACATAAGCACATTTACATTGAAGAAGATGAGAATAATGATTTGATCAGAGTTGGACAGTCTTATCTTAAATTTGAGCTTTCTAATGAGACCACTCATAAAATCCAAAAAACACTGCAAGAAATACCATCAAAAGGACAATGGCTAGAAAAAATAGATGAAATCTATGATATGGACAGATTGAACTTCCTGTTAAAAGAAAGTAAAGGGAAAATACTAAAAACAACAGATTGGAAGAAATATGAAGAATATAGGAAATAAAGTAAAGGTCTAGAAAATAACCAATGAGATCCTGCAAATTCGCATACGGATGAGTCTAGAAAACTTTGAAAAGAATAAATTTAACAGAATAATAGTTATGTGAAGAACAAAGAATGGAAGACTAAAATACCCTATACCCTGAAATCTTTCCACCACCACCCCTTTTTTCTTCTTTTCTTTCTTTATTTTTTCTTCCCTTTCCCTATTACCATATTAGCCCTTAGAACTAGATACAGTAGAGTCTCACTTATCCAACGGGCCAGCAGAATGTTGGATAAGCAAATATGTTGGATAATAAGGAGGGATTAAGGAAAAGCCTATTAAACATCAAACTAGGTTATGATTTTACAAATTAAGCACCAAAACATCATGTTATACAACAAATTTGACAGAAAAAGTAGTTCAATACGCAGTAATGTTATGTTGTAATTACTGTATTTACAAATTTAGCACCAAAATATCACAATATATTGAAAACATTGACTACAAAAATGGCTTGGATAATCCAGAGGCTTGGATAAGTGAGACTTTACTGTATAACACATTATTGGTATATTGAGGTATTTGAGCTACTTCCATCCAATGATGTTAACAATGTCAGACATGGATCTAATGTTAACAAATGGCTGGTAACATCTCTAATCTTTGGGGCACCTAGAAGTACAGTAGCAAAGTTCAAGTAGCCAAGGGAAATAAAGTTCTCCAAAGCTCCCAAGTTCAAGGGTTGTGGAATCCAAAATCTGATAAAGAACTGGCTCATATATGGGAAGATCTGGATCATGTTTTTAAGATGCCCCCCTTAAAGTAGAGAGAGTGCATATTCTACTCCGAAAACATTTTCTATATAAAACAGTTACTAGAAAGGAAAGTAGTGAAAATGTGTATTGTCTCATCTTCAGAATGGATATAATGATCTTTGTTTTCTTTGATTTCAGCTCCAGCTGCTTGATGATGATATTAATCTCTGGGTTCTTACAGACTCAGCAAAGCAATTACCGAGAGGCACATTCTTCTTAGAGACTGATAGAGGGATTATACTCTTTCTAAAGCCAAAATCAAAAGGTCTATCAAAGCCACCCTCTCCTCCAAAAACAGCTGGAAGCACATCCATCAACAACACTGTGACCCTTCCTTCTCGTGCGTGGTCCTTAGATCTATACCCGATCCCATCCGTGCACATTGAAACATTTCCTCTTGAGAACAAAACCTTTGCTTCACTTTCATGTGCAACCAGAAAAGAAGAAGAGACTTCCTAGCACGTAAATAATGAATATGGTGCTCAACATGTATGAATGGCTAGTTAGAATATACTTCTGAAGATCCTCCTTTGCTATGATCAAAACATGAGAGAGAAATATTGGAAAAAGATACAGGAAAACTAGAAAAAATATTGGAGATTAGAATTCCATTTAAAGCAGAAACGTTTTTATTAGGGACTAGCTGTGCCCGGCCACGTGTTGCTGTGGCGAAGTCTGGTGGTATGGGAAATAAAGTATTGAGGAATTGGTGGTAGTTAAGGTAAAGGGTAAAGGTTTTCCCCTGACATTAAGTGCAGTCATGTCTGACTCTGGGGGTTGGTGCTCATCTCCATTTCTAAGCCGAAGAGCCGGCGTTGTCCGTAGACTCCTCCAAGGTCATGTGGGATGACTGCATGGAGTGGCGTTACCTTTCCACTGGAGAAGTACCTATTGATGCACTCACATTTGCATGTTTTCGAACTTCTGGGTTGGCAGAAGCTGGGGCTAACAGTGGGGGCTCACTCTGCTCCCCCAATTCAAACCTGTGGCCTTTTGGTCCAGAAGTTCAGCAGCTCAGCGCTTTAACACGCTGCACCATCAGGGGATATTATTTCCTAAAGGTTGTGAATATACAATATTTCTGATTTTTTTTTGTCTGTTGGAGGCAAGTATGAATGCTGCAATTAGGGAAGATGATTAAGATGTAATGGCCTTGCAGCTTTAAAGCCTAAGTCTGCCTGTCCTCTGGGCTGAGTTGGTTGCTAGGAGACCAAGTGGGCAGAGATTTGTCCTGTAACTGGCAGTAATTGGATAAAAACAATTATTCCTCTCTCTCAAATTGGGACTTTATTTTTCTTTTCTTTTTTTTGTATCAACCTAGAGGCGTGGATGATGGGTTGTGTTGTCAAATTTCGAGGTTGGGTGGCCTGTAGTTTTGTTGTTTTGTTGGTCGCCGTGATGCCATCACTCATTTATATATATAGAAACACGAAATAAAAATAGAAAATAATGAAGACAAATTATTATTCTTATTAACAACAGCGGCAAGGATTTGCTATGCCAAATTATGGAAGAAATCCCAGAGGAAGACAATTGGTTGATAAAGGTGGTTGACATACGTAACATGGACAGGCTGACTTTCTTACTAGCAAAAAATAAAGGAGAACCAATCAAAGAAACAAATTGGGACGGAATGATGGAAAACCTAAAATGGATAGATGAGAGAAAGAAGCAAAAATAGATGATAAAGGAAAAGGAAAGATAAAATATAAAGAGAAAAAAGATAACCTTAATATTAATAATATTAATAATTAATTATAATAATAATAATTAATATTAATAATATTAATAATATTATTTTATAATACAATAGAATACTAATAATACAATATAATAATATTAATGATAAATTATATATTACATGTAATATTATTAATAATATTGCAATATATAGATATAGTACAATATGGTAATTTATTGCCAGTATTGTGCTATGCTAATAATATGATATTGTATGTAAATTTAATTTGTAAGCCGCTCTGAGTCCCCTTCAGGGTGAGAAGGGCAGGATATAAATGTATTAAATAAATAAATAATAAATAATAACCTCAACAGAAAGGAGAAAGAAATAAGAAGAAAAGGAGTGAGAACTCAAGGAGAAATTAAGGAAGAAAGAAAAGGCAAATTACCTTGAAGAAACTGCCAAGAAGTTATTTTTATATTCACTTTTTAAAATCTTTCTTGTTTTTTTCTTGTTTTTTACATTTCCTTCTGTTCTTCTCTTAACCTTTTCTCTCCTTTTCTTTTCTGCCTAATTTGGGATTTTGCTTTTTATTATTCTGTTAAAACTAATAAAGATTATTTTTTTAAAAAAAAAACCCATGAGAGATCCTCACTCAATAGTTTCTGAAATTTATAGGAATGGGAACTAAGTGGGATTTATCTCCTGCTCTGAAGGTAACTGAAATGGACTGGAATGGGCCACTTCACAAAAGATGACCACCAGATCTACTTCTGCGGACAAGAGGAACACTGAAGAAATGGAGTCGCCTTCATAGTTAATAATAAAGTTGCAAAAGCAGTGATTGGATACAACCCAAAAAATGATAGAATGATCTCAGTTCGAGTTCAAGGCAAGCCGTTTAACATCACAGTGATCCAAATATATGCCCATACCACAGCTGCTGAAAAAGTAGAATTAGATCAGTTCTGTGAGGATCTGCAGCTCCTACTGGATAACACACCAAAAAGAGACATTATTCTCATTACAGGAGATTGGAATGCTAAGGTGGGCAGTCAAATGATAACTGGGGTCACAGGCAAGCATGGTCTGGGACAACAAAATGAAGCAGGACGTAGGCTGATAGAATTTTGCCAGGAAAACTCACTGTGCATAACAAACACTCTCTTCCAACAACCTAAAAGACAGCTTTATACATGGACTTCACCAGATGGTCAACACCGAAATCAGATTGACTACATCCTTTGCAGCCAAAGGTGGCAGACATCCATCCAGTAGGTGAAAACAAGACCTGGAGCTGATTGTAGTTCAGATCACGAACTTCTTATTGCAAAATTTAGAATCAGACTAAAAAGAATGGGGAAAGTCAACGCAATTGTATTCCCCATAGTAACCTATGGTTGCGAGAGGACTGAAGATATATGTACATATATTCCATACTTCAAGTTAAATGACAATCATCATTTGAAGGCTCGGGTTTAAGAATCCAGTTTGTTTATCTGTAGTACAGAGCCCTCAATGGTGCAGCTTGTTAAAGCACTGAGTTGTTATTTATTTATTTATTTACAGCATTTATATTCCGCCCTTCTCACCCCGAAGGGGACTCAGGGCGGATCACATTACACATATTAGGCAAACATTCAATGCCTTTTAACATAGGACAAAGACAAACAACAACATAGCTCCGAGCGGGCCTCGAACTTATGACCTCCTGGTCAGTGATCCATTGCAGTTAATTGCACTGGCTTGCTCTCCCGTCTGCGCCACAGCCCCGGGCTGTTGAACTTGCTGACCAAAAGGTCAATGGTTCGAATCTGAGGAGCGGGGTGAGCTCCCACTGTTAGCCCCAGCTTCTGCCAACCTAGCAGTTCGAAAACATGCCCATAAAGTCAGAGAAAAACGGGTAAACAATTGGCTAAGTCATGAAGGAAATGAGGCCCCGAAGGTGTAATTGGTTCTTGCTGTGATAAAGAGCTTGTAGTATTTTCTTCATTAAATATCTCTTTCCTATACAAAGCCAGCGCTGGGGTTAGAAATGTTTGCCCAGTATGTCTTATAAATCAGTTTTATTGGCTCATTAGCAGTGAATTCTGATTTTAACTCTCCATCCCAGCTCTTAATTCACAAGGAAGGGATGAGAAAATAACCAAGGAGGGAAAAAGTTCCTGGGAAGAATCCCGTTGGTATGTCAGCTTCACTCCAGGCTCAGTTCATTCACCCAGAGCTTGGTGATTTGCTACTTTCTAGATTCATTCCTCACCTTTTCCACCACCGTAAAACACATGAAATATTTAGGGAGGGAAAGTGCATATTAAACACCATTTGCAAAATTGTCCATACATGTTTTCGGAGTACTGAGAAATACTGATGGAGAAGAATCCAGGACTAATACAATTTTTCGCAATTCAGGTCTTGTTCTGTACAAAATTCATATATGGCTGTTTAACATAGAAAAATGCTTTCTGCACAGCTTTAAATAAGGAGTAAACCCGGTCTGCTCTACAGGCAGAAGGAAAATGATCACAGAAAGAATGGTATCTTAACTCTGATGTTTTTAATTCAGGTCTTAGTGAAGGATATAAGGACAAACAATGCCTTACATGATGGGAAGGGAAACCTGGGAAGTCCCACCATATTGAGCCGGATAGAAAATGAATCTTTCGGCTTCCCAGGTCAAAAATGATTTCAGTGCTCCGAAATTTGGGAGGTTCCAAAAAAATGGATCAGGACCCCCCCCCCCCCCAAACACCAAAATCCAGGACACCGAAACGGATCGCAGTTCGTGGACCAAATAAAATGACATGGTGGTCCGGATTCAACCCATGGGCCTTGGATTTGACAAATGTGACCTTGACATTCCTAGAAAGGTGTTATCTCAGGTTTTCTGAAGGGTTCTGTGCCCCTGACCCTAATGAATGTCCTGAAATTACTGTATATACTCGAGTATAAGCCTAGTTTTTCAGCCATTTTTTTAAGACTGAAAAAGACCCCCTCAGATTATACTCGGGTTAGGGTCCTGCTTGGCTTATATTTGGGTCAGCTTATACTAGAGAATAAATGGTACATTTATTATTTTTCTCTATTATTATTGGTATTATTACATTTATTATTTTTTCTATTATTGTTGCTACTATTACATTTATTTTACTCTATTTTTATTATTGTTAATACATTTATTATTTCACTCTGATCTTATTATTAGTATTGCATTTATTATTTTACTCTGTTTATTATTACATGTACTATTTTCCTGTAATAATAATAATAATAATAATAATAATAATTATTATTATTATTATTATTATTATTATTATTATTATTATTATTTTATTATGACACAGCAAACAAGATAGATATGCTGGATTTCGTATCACAAAATCACAAGTCAAACACTTCCCAAGTGTCTAGGACTGTGTGATGTATTTTCAGATGATGCACGCAGATCCCAGTAGGGTGGCCTTTTGCAGTTGGCAGATTGTAATTTTGTCAATGTCTTTTGTTTCCAAATGCCAGCTGAGATCTCTTGGCATGGCACCCAGTGTGCCCATCACCACCGGGACCACCTACACTGGTTTCGGCCAGAGTCTTTGAAGTTCAATCTTGAGGTCCTGATAGCGGCTGAGTTTTTCCTGTTGTTTTTCGTCAATGCGACTGTCACCTGGGATGGCAACATCAATGATCCAAACCTTTCTCTTTTCCACAACTGTGATGTCTGGTGTGTTGTGTTCCAGAACTTTGTCAGTCTGGATTCGGAAGTCCCACAGTATCATTGCGTGCTCATTTTCCAATACTTTTGCAGGTTTGTGATCCCACCAGTTCTTTGCTGCTGGAAGGTGGTACTTGAGACATAAGTTCCAATGGATCATTTGGGCCACATAGTTGTGCCTCTGTTTGTAGTCTGTCTGTGCGATTTTCTTACAGCAGCTGAAGATATGATCAATGGTTTCGTCAGCTTCCTTGCACAGTCTGCATTTTGGGTCATCAACTGATTATTATTATTATTATTATTATTATTATTATTATTATTACATGTATTATTTTATGCAATTAATGCATTGATTCATCCCGTTACAATGACATCTGAGATAACATATGTGTGAACCATGCTCTTGTAAATGCTGTGTGTTATTATTAGCATCAACAAATGGAATCAACCATGCCAATAAAACATTCTTGGGGATTCACTGTGGAAGGGCAACATTTTGACAGCAATGGTGCGGTTTGCCAGCAGATTGGATTTCACATTCCAATCCAGAGGCGATTGCATCCCAGCGATCTCCAGATGAAAGGCACGATAACGATGACACCCTTCTATTATCCTGATCACTAAATTAATCTAAGGAGGCCCGCGGCAATCTGATCTCAAGTATGGAAATGAATCACATCATCGGGGCATCAATGCAAAACACGGCAAAAAAAAAAGGGAGAGGAAAAAATGAAACAAAATTGATAACATAATTGTGTGGGCTGCAATGCAAAGCCTGCCAATGAGGCAAGCAGACATGTAGGATGCAAGGAGAGTCGATGACTGCTTTTATTTTATTTATCCAAACATTCTAACTGCTGTTCATCTCTTTAAGGAGTGTATAAATATAGTGAAAGCTATAGAGTAACAGAACTTACTGGAAATGTGCAATGGAATCCTGAATTACTGTTATGGCTATGGAATGCTATACGCACGGTAGTATATTCCAGCCAGACTCCTGCATCTAAGCGGACAATAGGATAAATTCCTCTATTATTGAAAATTGGTTGCCTGACTTTCTCATTCCCTCCCGTGAGTGATCTTTGGCACTATCAACAGAAAAAGGATCACTGTGGCTCTTTTTGGGTGAAAATCGCCACACACGGAGGGCATGTCGATCCCTTTTAGCCCACCAACTTTTAAAACGTTTTGGATCTTCCCCAGAGTACTATTGTTATTAATAATATTATTATTATTAACACCCATTCACATATCAGATGTAATGCGGAGACATTTTCTTCTCCCAGGCTCAGCTTAGATTCCCAGAGTATATCGTGTGTGTATATGTATATGTATATATATGTGTGTGTGTGTGTGTGTGTGTGTGTGTGTGTGTGTATATATATGTGTGTGTGTGTGTGTGTGATGGCATCAGGGCAGCGGACAAAACAACAAAACTACAGGCCCCCCAACCTCGAAATTTGACAACACAACCTATCATCCACGGCTCTAGGTTGATACAACAAAAAGAAAAGAAAAATAAAGTCCTAATTAGAGGGAGAGGAATAATTGTTTTTATCCAATTGCTGCCAGTTAGAAGGCTAAGTTCCGCCCACTTGGTCTCCTAGCAACCGACTCAGCCCAGGGGACAGGCACAAGAGTTTGGAGAGACTCCTAAGGGCCATCCAGCCCAACCCTTTCTACTATGCAGCAGGACACAATCCAAGCATTCACAACACATGGACAATGTATAAATACCATACAATACGACACAGGGACATAGACCCCCTCTACCCTCACCACTTTCACAGTACACAAACAACCAAATGCATACTAAACATAAAGACAACCATACAACAGACATTCAATACCACCACTACCTCAATAAGTTCTCACCAACACCACCAGACAATGCCACAGCAACGTGTGGCTGGGCATAGCTAGTGTGTGTATATATATCAGAACTTACTGGAATGTCTCCACATTACATCTGATGTGTGAAAGAGTATTAAAAATGTTATAATATATAATTTTTTAATATAATATATAAAAATATATAATTTTTAATACTCTTTCACACATCAGAAGTAATGTGGAGACATTTTCTTCTCCCAGGCTCAGCTTAGATTCCCAAAGTATATCCTTAATATATATAATTTTAACACCCATTGGTACACATCAGCTGTAATGAGACAGCAGCCCTCTCAGTACCTGCTTATTGTTCCGGGGCAGAAATGAAAACAAAAACAAGCACGATGACTGGGCAGCTTTCATTTTTGTGTTGCCTCTCGTTTCCTATGAAAATGTCATCAATCGTTTTGTGTAGATGAACGGTTGCTAAGAGACTCTAGTACGAAGGAAACGAAGGAAAAAATTTCATGCACATCTCTAATATATATAAATATATATATATATATATATTACATGAGCACATTGGCCCAATCTCACTTCCAGAGAACCCTGTGACCCATACTGACAATAAATCTCGACCAAACTTGGCATACTGACTCCTCATGACCAACTATAAGTACTGATGGGTTTTGGAGGGGGGTTGATACTGGATGATAGGAGCTGCAGTTCATCTAAATCCAAAAACCACTCTGAATGTCACTAGTGATGGACCTGGACCAAAGTTGGTATGCAGTCCCATCATGTCCACCTTTCATTATTGGCAAAGTTTGAGGGGAGATGGACCTGGGATGATGGGAGTTATAGTTGGCCTATATCCTTATGCATTTTCTTATGAGGCCACTCATAAAATCCAAAAAACACTGCAAGAAATACCATCAAAAGAACAACAGCTAGAAAAAAATAGATGAAATCTATGATATGGACAGATTGACCTTCCTGTTAAAAGAAAGTAAAGGGAAAATACTAAAAACAACAGATTGGAAGAAATATGAAGAATATAGGAAATAAAGCAAAGGTCTAGAAAATAACCAATGAGATCCTGCAAATTCGCATACGGATGAGTCTAGAAAACTTTGAAAAGAATAAATTTAACAGAATAACAGTTACGTGAAGAACAAAGGACGGAAGACCAAAATACCCTTATACCCTGAAATCTTTCCACCACCATCCCTTTTTTTCTTTTCTTTTCTTTTCTTTTCTTTTCTTTTCTTTTCTTTTCTTTCTTTCTTTCTTTCTTTCTTTCTTTCCTTTCCCTATTACCATATTAGCCCTTAGAACTAGATACCTAGTTCCCTCCCTCTTTTTTCCCCTTGTCATATATTTCCTATTCACAGATTGTATTTTTCCCTTTTATGTATTGCACCTGAAAATTGAATAAAAATTATTTTTTAAAAAATAAAAAAATCCAAAAAACAAACAATGACTTTTTCTAATAAATAGCATTACACGTTACCTAACCCAGACATCACCAGGTACCAAAGCCAGCAATAATAATAATAATAATAATAATAATAATAATAATAATAATAATAATAATAATAATAAGTCTTCTGGTCCTACTGCATGCATGTGGCTTTAAGTCACCTGTCGACCATACATTTCATAATTTTTTCTAGACAAGGGACACTTAGAGGTGTTTTTGCTAAGTTCCTTCCTCTGAAATAAAGCCTAAGTACTTGATATTTATTGCTGGCCTCCCATGCAAGTACTGAACAGGGCTGATCCTGTTTAGCTTCCAAAATTAGACAGGATCTGGTACCTTTAAGGTATTTAATGCCCTCTAAATTGGGAACGGCACAGTCCTGGGTTAGACAATCGAATGTGATTGCCTTTCCTGGGATGACAAGTGCATTTCAAATTCAGAGGCAAAAATCATTTCTATGCCCAGAAGGCAACGCTGCTTTGTCTGAGTAGCTGGTGCATCGAACTAAAAAATGATGTATTGCTCCACCACCATGAAACGTTCCTTGTTTGAACTTCAATGTTAATCCAAAACTCAGCTGAATTTACTACCTATAAAAACTATCTTATCACCTGCCAGAGGAGGGAATGTCAGCTATTAGAAGACCATTGATACGGATCCCTTTGTCTTAAAAAAAAGTTATGGGAAGTTGGATGACAGCTCCAGGAGTCAAATCAAGCATCCCTTATCCCAAATTCCAAAATCCTTAATTCTCTAAAATTGTTCCCATGGGTGGCTGAGATAGTGACACTTTGCTTGTGGATGGTTCGATGCTCGCAAAGTGTGTGTTTGATGCACAACATTATTTAATTATTGTGTAAAATTATCTTGAGGCTAATGTGTATAAGAAGCACAAATAAGTTTCACATTTAGACTTGGATCCCCATCACCAAAATATCTCATTATGTCCATACGTGCAAATACAGTAGAGTCCCACTTATCCAACATAAACGGGCCGGCAGAATGTTGAATAAGCGAATATGTTGGATAATAAGGAGGGATTAGGGAAATGTTATACAACAAATTTGACAGAAAAAAGTTGTTCAATACGCAGTCATGTTATGTTGTAATTACTGTATTTACGAATGTAGTACCAAAATATCATGATGTATTGAAAACATTGACTACAAAAATGCGTTGGATAATCCAAAACGTTGGATGAGTGAATGTTGGATAAGTGAGACTCTACTGTATTGTGTAAAACTAACTTGAGTCTAATATGTATAAGAAGCACAAATAAATTTCACATTTAGGCTGGGGTTCCATCACCAAAATATCTCATTATGTCCATATGTGCAAATATATGTATTCTCTACCCCAAAACATTTCTATTACCAAGCATTTCAGATAGATATAGATACAGTAGAGTCTCACTTATCCAACATAAACAGGCCGGCAGAATGTTGGATAAGCGAATATGTTGGACAATAAGGAGGGATTAAGGAAAAGCCTATTAAACATCAAATTAGGTTATGATTTTACACATTAAGCACCAAAATATCATGTTATACAACAAATTTGACAGAAAAAGTAGTTCAATACACAGTAATGCTATGTAGTAATTACTGTATTTACGAATTTAGCACCAAAATATCACGATGTATTGAAAACATTGACTACAAAAATGGCTTGGATTATCCAGAAGCTTGGATAAGCGAGGCTTGGATAAGTGAGACTCTACTATATGTCCATATGTGCAAATATATATATTCTGTACCCCAAAACATTTCTATTACCAAGCATTTCAGATAGATACAGATAATAGAAACATAGAATCCTAGGGTTGGAAGAGACCTCGTGAGCCATCCAGTCCAAATTCATTGTGCCAAGAAGCAGGAAAATTACATTCAAAGCACCCCCGACAGATGGCCATCCAGCCTCTGTTTAAAAACCTCCAAAGAAGGAGCCTTCACCCTACTCCGTGGCAGAGAGTTCCACTGCTGAACAGCCCTCTCTCACAGTGAGGAAGTTCTTCCTCATGTTCAAGTGGAATCTCCTTTCCTGTAGTTTGAAAACATTGTTCCACATCTTAGTTTCCAAGGAAGCAAAAAACAAGCTTGCTCCCTCTTCCCTATGATTTTTGGATGAAGTGCTTCTAGTATTGAATGTAATGTTTTAAAATAATAATAACAATAATAATAATAATAATAATAATAATAATAATAATGATAATAATAATAACTTTATTTTTATATCCCGCCCCATCTCCCCGGAGGGACTCGGAGCGGCTTACATGGGGCCATGCCCAACAACAATACAATAACAGCAATAAAACAATAAAACAAGATCGGCAATAAAACAATGTCGTATCAATAAAAACATGTTTAATATGTACTAATTTTAATTCAATTTTTTAAAGTTTACTGTTTGTATATGTTTTAAAGCATCTAATAATTGCCATAAGGGGGCCCCTGGTGGCACAGTGTGTTAAAGCGCTGAGCTGCTCAACTTGCGGAACAAAAGGTCCCAGGTTCAAACCCCGGGAGTGGAGTGAGCGCCCGCTGTTAGCTCCAGCTCCTGCCAACCTAGCAGTTTGAAATCATGCAAATGTGAGTAGATCAATAGGTACCGCTCTGGCAGGAAGATAACAGCACTCAATGCAGTCATGCCGGCCACATGACCTTGGAGGTGTCTACGGACAACGTCGGCTCTTCGGCTTAGAAATTGAGATTAGCACCAACCCCAAGAGTCGGACACAACTGGACTTAATGTCAGGGAAAACTTTTACCTTTGTGGACACTATAAAGCTGCCACTGCTTCATCCTGGAGGGAAATCAGTTCTTATACAAATAATAGGGAATAGATGTGAGTTTGTGTACATTGGCCACACAATCATGTAAATGTACAGTCAGTGGTAATTTTGCATACAATCTCTGAAATGTGAAATACAGTAGAGTCTCACTAATCCAAGCCTCGCTTATCCAAGCCTCTGGATTATCCAAGCCATTTTTTGTAGTCAATGTTTTCAATATATCGTGATATTTTGGTGCTAAATTCATAAATACAGTAATTACAGCATAACATTACTGTGTATTGAACTACTTTTTCTGTCAAATTTGTTGTCTAACATGATGTTTTGGTGCTTAATTTGTAAAATCACAACCTAATTTGATGTTTAATACCCTGTTTCCCCGAAAATAAGACATCCCCAGAAAATAAGACCTAGTAGAGGTTTTGCTGAATTGCTAAATATAAGGCCTCCCCCGAAAGTAAGACCTAGCAAAGTTTTTGTTTGAAAGCATGCCTGTTGATCAGAACACCAGAGCATGCAGGATTGGTAAATGTACGTACCATAGAGTGTTGTACATGGAAATAATGGTAGTAACAAGAAATTCTTGATAGGATTCAGTTTGTCTGGTTATGCTGGTTTGTGATGACAGCTACTGTACAGTATATAATGTTCATTTTTTTTGTTCAACAATAAATGTGAATTCTTCTTCATGGAAAAATAAGACATCCCCTGAAAATAAGACCTAGTGCATCTTTGGGAGCAAAAATTAATATAAGACACTGTCTTATTTTCGGGGAAACACGGTAGGCTTTTCCTTAACCCTCCTTATTATCCAAGATATTTGCTTATCCAAGCTTCTCCCGGCCCGTTTATGTTGGATAAGTGAGACTCTACTGTAGTCCGATCCCAATAGAATGGGTTTGTTCCTCTTTGTTGGAGGGCACTGAGTGAGATGGAAAAGATTTCAAGATAAGCGAGGTTCAGAGAATTAGAAACTGTACAAGTTGGTCCATTTGTCGGAAGGCATTAAGAAACGAAGCCCAACAGAGAGAGATGTAAGAAGAACACAATTATTCACATAGCCAAGCATCGCAAAGAGTTAGAAATAACCCTTCTCTGAGAAAGGGAAGCAAGGCAGGAACGTCGAGCGCTTTAAGCTGATGGAGAGTGTGGGACCGAAAGAGGCCTCGGCACGAAAGCAACGAATTGGTCTTGAAAGGTCTCAAACCCAGATCCGAAGGCTGTCAAAACATGGAGACAAAATAGTCTGAAACCTGTCAAAACCTCTGTCGTCAGGAGGAAAATCAAAGGACTCCAAAGATACCAAAATGGCAAGATTACCGAGATAGCTCTCGGTGTCTGTACTTATCTCCAATCTCCTGCTACATCTATATCTATCTCTTACAACACTCTGTGGCCAGACTTCACCAATGGTGCATCTATACTGCAAATGTAATGCAGTTTGACTACTACTTTAGCTCAATGGAATCATGGCAGTTGTAGTTTGGTGAGGTATCAACTGTGTAACTATTGTAGTGACAGATCATACTGTGGGATAGCATTGGTAATGCTTTGCTCCTTCAATTGGTGCCACAATTGGTGCCCATTTCCCAGAGAATGACATTCTAGGTTCTAGCTTTGTTCTTGTTTACACGTCCATATTATTATTATTATTATTATTATTATTATTATTATTATTATTATTATTATTATATTTCAGACTTATATGCCGCCACTCCCCGAGGGCTCGGGGCAGCTTACAAGAACAGACTAAAATCAACAATTTAAAAACATCTTTAAAACATCTTTAAAAACATCACAAAAACATCCTAAAAGCACCTTTTAAAACATCAATAACAGAACTCCAAAGCCTATCAGTCAGAGACTAGCATAGTAAAAGAGCATAGAATCTATAGAGTTTTAACAAATTATCTAGTAGATAAAGGTAAAGGTTTTCCCCTGACATTAGGTCCAGTTGTTTCTGACTCTGGGGGTTGGTGCTCATCTCCATTTCTAAGCTGAAGAGCCAGCGTTGTCCACAGACACCTCCAAGGTCATGTGGACATTGGCATGACTGCACGGAGTGCCGTTACCTTCCCACCGGAGCGGTACCTATTGATCTACTCACATTTGCATGTTTTCGAACTGCTAGGTTGGCAGAAGCTGGGGCTAACAGTGGGTGCTCACCCCACTCCCCGCATTCGAACCTGCAACCTTTCAGTCCGCAAGTTCAGCAGCTCAGTGCTTTAACATGCTGCGCCACCAGGGGCTCCTCCTTTATATCTATCTATCTCTAAAGTGGGTACAGACAGTCCTAGAGTTACAAATATCCAACTCGCAAATGACTCCTAGTTAAGAACAGGGCTGAGACAATAAGAAATGAGAAAAATCTACCCATCAGAAGGGAAATTTATTGAAGTTTCAGGTGATATATACAGCAAAAGAGTGAGAACAACTTAAAGATAGGACAGAGATGAGAAAAAAAGAAGTGAAAGTAAGAAATATGTGTACATAATAATAATAGTAAAAAAATGTAAAAATTGGTTGATTTCCATTCTTCTTCCTTTGCCCTTTAAAGGAATTCCAAGTAAAAACCCCTGTTCCTGTGTCTCTCTTGAAAACATATACAAAAAAAAATAAAGTTCACATTATTTCCTCCATTTTATGTCTAATTATCGTCATATCTTTTATTTACTTCTTTTTCAGATATTCCTCAAAATTAGTCTAGCCTGACATTTTCACACCCTTTCGGTTAGTTTGTTTTAACAGAAAGGTCAATTTGTCCATATTTTTTATTTCTCTTATTTTATCCAACCATTGTGTTTTTGTGGGACCCAGAAAATTTCTGTTAGTGAAGTACAGTAGAGTCTCACTTATCCAAGCTAAACAGGCTGGCAGAACGTTGGATAAGCGAATATGTTGGATAATAAGGAGGGATTAAGGGAAAACCTATTACACATCAAATTAGGTTATGATTTTACAAATTAAGCACCAAAACATCATGTTTTACAACAAATTTGACAAAAAAGTAGTTCAATACGCAGTAATGTTATGTTGTAATTACTGTATTTACAAATTTAGCACCAAAATATCACGACGTATTGAAAACATTGACCACAAAAATGTGTTGGATAATCCAGAACGTTGGATGAGTGAGTGTTAGATAAGTGAGACTCTACTGTACCATTCCCAAAGTTATCTTCAAGTCATCGTGAATCTCCATGAATGTATCCAAACTCCACTTCTTTATTACCGGTACTACTACTACTACTAATACTACTACTACTACTATTACTACGACTACTTTATTTTTCTATCCCACCTCCATCTCCCCAAAGGTGGCTAACATGGAGCCAAGCCCAAAGAACAAACAGTAAACAGAATAAAATGCATATATACTACTACTACTATTAATACTACTACTACTACTATTACTATGACTACTTTATTTTTCTATCCCACCTCCATCTCCCCGAAGGTGGCTAACATGGAGCCAAGCCCGAAGAACAAACAGTAAACAGAATAAAATGCATATATAGCCAACATCATCATACAAATAAAGTAACCAAAATTAAAACCACAAGATACAAAATAATACAATAAAACACAAAATGATAAAAACAAAACTACCAACTAAGACAATTGGATAGACAAAATGAGAGGGGGTCTGGAACAAAGTGCAAAGGTATAAATTGTAAACACTGTTTGGTCGGGTAAGTAAACAAAGTGCTAATGTGATCCCTAGGAGATCTGGAGCAGGATAGGAAATCAAGTCATTTCCAACAAGGGAGCAGAGTAATGTGCAAAACATAGTGATTATGCACCAAATGGGTAACCTACCTCTACAGCTTGTAGCAATGAATTTAGAAACTTCAAACCCCCAAAAAGTTAAGTATAATGTATAAACAATCTAATGATAAATGTTGGAAATGTAAAACGAAAGAGGGAACATTTTATCACTGTTGGTGGACGTGTGCAAAAGCAAACGAATTCTGGAATATGGTACACAATGAAAGCCAAAAAATACTAAGAATGAACTACTCAATTAAATCGGAGATCTATCTTTTGGGTATTTTGGATAAGGACATTTTTAATGACAATGTACAATCCTTCAGAGAAAAAATAAAATCAAAAATTTTATAAACAAACTAGTTGTGCCCGGCCATGCGTTGCTGTAGCTAATAATAATAATAATAATAATAATAATAATAATAATAATAATAATAAAACTTTATTTATACCCCGCTTCCATCTCCCCAACGGGAACTCGGGGCGGCTTACATGGGGCCATGCCCAAAACCATACAATAATAACAGAATATAAAACAACATATCATAACACAATTTAACAATACAATAAATAGTAACATACATTACAACCCAAAATTCAGAAAAAGCAATAAAAACCAGGGCAGGCCACATGAACACTAAGTTAAAACTCGGTGAGAAAGACATATGAATAAAACCACGGGGAGCAGGGACATAAAATAGTGGAACAGTCTAGAGGATAGATATCCCAGGGTAAGTATGGTGGTATGGGAAATAAAGTATTGAGGAATTGGTGGTAATTAAGGTAAAGGGTCCCCTGGGCTGAGTGGGTTGCTAGGAGACCAAGTGAGTGGAGCTTAGCCTTCTAACTGGCAGCAATTGGATAAAAACAATTATTCCTCTCCCTCTAATTAGG
Source organism: Anolis carolinensis (assembly GCF_035594765.1). NCBI lineage: Eukaryota > Metazoa > Chordata > Lepidosauria > Squamata > Anolidae > Anolis > Anolis carolinensis. The sequence goes on from NW_026943823.1 coordinate 19,472,938, forward strand.
ACTTTATTTTTCTTTTCTTTTTGTTGTATCAACCTAGAGGCATGGATGAGGGGTTGTGCTGTCAATTTTCGAGGTTGTGGGGTGTTTACTTTTGTTGTTTTGTCCACTGCCGTGATACCATCACTCTTTTATATATATAGAAGGGAGAGAACTTAAAATAAATAGACTTGAAGAACAACAGACAGGAATAAGAGATGAACGGAAGCTCGATACTTTTTTTTCCTTCTCTCCTTTTTTCTCTCTTTTTCCACCTTTTTTTTCTTTTTCAAACTTTTCTGTAAATAATGTTCCCACTCTTTTGTTGTACAAATATTTAGAAAATCTTTAATAAAAAGTATTTTTAAAAAAAAGAAAAAGAAAGAAACTTCATGTTGGGCTGCAAAGGACAATCCTTTACTCAAAGTCATGCTTTATTTCAGGGACAGGCAACGCCATTAGCACCAGCTGAGAACTTCCTTTGCAAGGAATATTAAACTCATGGTTGAGCCATCTCTTTCTACTATGTTTGTTTCGTCCCACTTTCATTTTCCCTCTGTTTTCTCTCCATTCTCTGATTCTCTAAACCCCTTTATCCTCCCTCCAAACATTTCCATGCCAAGTGACATTGGTGCTGCACAGAAGGATTTATGGACACCGTTGGTCCGTAAATGATCTAACCGTGTTCTACATTATCAAAAGAGAGGCAGACAAATACGTAATTCATGAGTACCGTGTTCCGAGCGAGATATCACTCAAACAAAATTACCTTGGCATAGATTCCAGGTTGGTCGCAGGAAGACAAACAGTCTGAGCCTATGCGCATCATTGCTCAAAAATGAGTCCCAGGGGTTCGATGAGGCTAAATTTCAAGAAAACTCACAGAGGGTTTGTGGGCTTGGGAGAATGCAAGGGAGATGCGGAGGCCGATTCGCGTGACAAAACCCTTAGGTTGAGCCCTGGGACTCTCTTCTAGAAATAGCCATGGAGGAGAAAGTCTTTTGGACAACAAATGGATCTCAATGTCTCGCTCGAGACCACCCAACTCCCCAAAGAGGTTAAACTGGATTACATGGGTCTACATATAATGCACTTCCAAATGGCATGAAAAGGCAGTGCAGATCCAGCCTCAGGTTAGAAGTGAGAGTGTTGTGACTCAGCTGGAGTCTCAGAGTGACTCTGATGGGGATTGTGGGATTCAGGTTCCAGATGTTCAAGATGATGAAATTCAGATTCAAGATGACTCGGACGGGAATTATGGGATTCAGGTTCAAGATGACTCAAATGGGAATTATGGGATTTGTAACGATGTGGCAGGGAGGAATCTTTTTATCCCACCGCTTGCCGCCAATTGTAAAGACGTGATCTTTTTATCCCACCGCTGCCACCAATTTGTGGAGATCTCAGGCAGAGAGGAATTTTTTTTATCTCTTTTTATTCTCTTATTCTTTATTCTCTTAGATGGTAGCGTTACTTAGTTTGAATATAGGTGACAGAGACTTGGATATTGAAGAACAAAAACAAGTTTATTTCAGGCACAGAGCTTAGTGGTTACAGTAACACTTAGATAATGGTTGCAAAGTTATTAACTGATCACTTTGAATCTAACTGGGATTGCTTTCCCTTCCTACTCATACTCTACAAATAAACCTAAACAAGTCACCTAACTTGCTTAATTTAACACCACTAGAGATCTGAGTTCCCCTGGTTTCCCTAACCTGGAACCAGTGTCTTCCCTGTGACTAAAAATCACAGACTAAACTTAAAATAAGTCACCACTTATTTTAAAATTGACTCAAAATGACCAATCATTTGAGCCACCCTGATCCCTCAACCAGAATCAGTCTCTCAGTACCACATAAGGGCACTGACTCTAAAACTATCCTTCCCTGTGGCTTACTGACCACAGACTCAACTGTTTTTTAAAACATTCCCTCCTTTTCCTTCCAACGGCGGTTGGCTCCACCCTCGTTACTATGGCAACCTGCCTCAGAATGCTGAGCTGGTTACCATCCCCCACGCACTGGTGGTTAATACTTACCCATTTAAACATAGTAAAACCTGACTTTTAAAACGAAATTAAACATGACATCTATAAATCAAAATAAAAACACACTTCTTTACAGGATTCAGGTTCAGAGTGACCCTATTGTGAGAGATGAAGAGCAGGGAGGCATTCCCACGGCAGTGAATGGTGTTGATGATACTGAAACTAACCAGGTGCAAAGGGAGGACAGCTCCCAGCTAGAGAACATGCAGACAGAGGCTGCTACTAACGAGCTGTCTGGCCTTGACCAAAAAGCATCTCTAGATTGAGCTGGCTGTTTGGAATTCCGGGTCCACCGGAATGTTATAATAATAATAATAATAATAATAATAATTATTATTATTATTATTATTATTATTATTATTATTATTATTATAATAGAACATGCCCTGGCAGAATATGTAAAGCAAAGTGAAGAACCTGCTTTGATTGAAGTCAAAAATCAGAAACTCCTCAAAGCACAGCAGACAAAAAACCAGTACAAGAAAGCCACACTACAAACTAGAGCTGGCACAAAACATTGCATGGAAAGTTCCTTGACAAAATTGACAAAATTGAAGGAAAAGCTGATAAGGAGAAGACCTGTCTATGGCTCACAAATGAGACCCTGAAGAAGGAGACAGAAGGCCTGATCCTTGCAGCCCAGGAGCAAGCCATCAGGACAAAGGCAATGAAGGCCAAGATCGAAAAATCAGCTGATGACCCAAAATGCAGACTGTGCAAGCAAACCGACAAAACCATTGATCATATCCTCAGCTGCTGTAAGAAAATTGCACAGACAGACTACAAACAGAGGCACAACTCTGTGGCCCAAATGATTCATTGGAACTTATGCCTCAAGTACCACCTCCCAGCAGCAAAGAACTGGTGGGATCACAAACCTGCAAAAATATTGGAAAATGAGCATGCAAAGATACTGTGGGACTTCCGAATCCAGACTGACAAAGTTCTGGAACACAACACACCAGACATCACAGTTGTGGAAAAGAATAAGGTTTGGATCATTGATGTTGCCATCCCAGGTAACAGTCGCATTGACGAAAAACAACAGGAAAAACTCAGCCGCTATCAGGACCTCAAGATTGAACTCAAAGACTCTGGCAGAAACCAGTGCAGGTGGTCCCAGTGGTGATGGGCACATTGGGTGCCGTACCAAAAGATCTCAGCCGGCATTTGGAAACAATAGACATTGACAAAATTACGATCTGCCAACTGCAAAAGGCCACCCTACTGGGATCTGCGCGCATCATCTGAAAATACATCACACAGTCCTAGACACTTGGGAAGTGTTCGACTTGTGATTTTGTGATATGAAATCCAGCATATCTATCTTGTTTGCTGTGTCATAATAAAATAACTTTATTCTTATACCCCGCCCCATCTCCTCAAAGGGACTCGGGGCGGCTTACATGGGGCCTTGCCCAGACACAACAATATAAAAGCAGAAGCAAAACAATAAAGCAAATTACTCAACAATAAAACATCAACATCGATAAAAACAGTCATAAAAGGTCAACATACAAAATAAAATGTTAAAACAAGAGGTGAATTCACGGATCTGGGCCAAAAAATAGAATAGCAAACAAAAAAGAGGTCAAAGGCCAAAGAAATGCATTCTTGCTATGCGGGGATTATGAAAGGGTCTGCTGAGAGACAAACCTTTGTCAAAAGCAACGTCTCGTTTGGAGTCAAGAACCAATCTCTTGCTTTCCTGGATTACCTTGCAGTTCTGTGCATTCAAGTTAATGAGACTTTGTTTTGTATTGATGGAACCCTGTTTCATGCCTAATGTTTTCTTGGATTATTCTTTATAGCCTTGGTTTTGCAACAATCTTTTGGAACTTTACTTTTGCTTTTAAGAACTATTTATCTCCTATCTAATCTAATCTAATCTAAATCTAATCTAAATCCATAATAAAAGCGAAAACCCATATGTGTGTATGTGGCATAGGTGTCTGCTCACACAAACAGCCTCTAGCCTCCACAAACAGGCTATAGTTCCCAGGGTTAATAATCTAACAAGTCACTCTTTTCCATTGACATTGCGGTGACAGCGAGCGCCATGAACACGTATCCCGGCCCCTGCCAATGTCCTTCCCAAACACTACGGCCCACCACCCAAGGAATGCTTTCGTTTGGGGACCATTTCATCCTAGATTTTGCTTTTTCTTCCACCACAGGCAGGCATCCCAGGGTTCTCCATTGGTGTGGCATTTGCATGGCCCCGCCCTCTGCCCTTTCCTTTCCAATCTCTGCATAACTAACAGAGCAGAACTGAGCTGCAACTAAACTTACTGGAGGAGTTTAGGGATTGACTCCACATGGTGTAAGTTGTAGTTCACCCTGCATCAAGTCAGAGCACTGTCACTCCTACTGGGGAATATACAGGAGTTGTAGTTTACTGCAACGCAATGTAGTTTACTGCAACTGCAACGACTAGATTACTGCAACGCACTCTACGTGGGGCTGCCTTTGAAGACTGTTCGGAAGCTTCAACTAGTCCAAAGGGAGGCTGCCAGGCTGTTAACTGGAGCAATGTACAGGGAGCGTACTACTCCTCTGTTACGTCAGCTCCACTGGCTCCCGATCTGCTACCGAGCACAATTCAAAGTGCTGGCTTTAGCCTATAAAGCACTAAACGGTTCCGGCCCAGCTTACCTGTCCGAACGTGTCTCCCGCTATGTCCCATCACGGAATTTGAGATCCTCCGGGGAGGCCCTGCTCTCGGTCCCGCCAGCCTCACAGGAGCGGCTGGCGGGGACGAGGGACAGGGCCTTTTCAGTGGTGGCCCCCCGCCTATGGAACGCCCTCCCAAACGAAATTAGGGAAGCTCCCTCCCTCCTGTCCTTCCGAAAAAGAACAAAAACGTGGTTATGGGAGCAGGCATTTGAGCATGAGTAACATCAGAATTGCAATATGAATATATGACTCATTGACAGACCCCCACCTGGACATGAAAAATGCGCCTGAAATGTATATTTAGATGTATAATTATGCTGGTTTTTAATTTATATTTTGATTTTTATTGTAATTTTTAATCTTGGATGATTTTTAACTGTGTTTCCGATGTATATTGTAAGCCGCCCTGAGTCCCCTGATGGGTGAGAAGGGCGGGGTAGAAATGATGTAATAATAAATAAATAAATAGTTCACCTACACCCAGAACGCTATGAACCCAAATAATGATGGCTCTTGGCCAAACTTGCCATGCAGACCCGATATGCCCAGATTTGACTACTGGTGAGTTTGTAGGGGAACTGGGCTGGAAGTTGAGGAGTAGGTATTGGGATTTATAGTTCACCTGCAATGAATGAGCATCACACTTGGCACACAGAACCCCCATAACCAATACAACATATTGGACAAGTTTGGGGAAAAAGGGAGTTATATTTCACCTGCAGCCAGATAAACACTGACCCCCACCGACAATGCACTAGGACCACACTTCACACAGAGAAGCCTCATGACCTACTGAACATACTGCAGGTATTTGTGGGAAGGGGCCTTGATTTTGGGAGTTGGAGTTCACCTCCATCCAAAGACCACTGAGCCCAGCCAATGACGAATCTAGACCAAACTTGGCACACAGACTGAATATTGCCTGCTGTGGATACTGATAGATATTTCGGGGCAATTGCCCCGGGAATCTGGAAATTGCAGTAGTTCACCCCCATCCAGAGAGTACTGCACCACACCTGGGACACATGGTCAAAATGGCCAACTTTTCATAGTCATAGAATCATAGAATCATAGAATAGTAGAGTTGGAAGAGACCACATGGGCCATCTAGTCCAACCCCCTGCTAAGAAGCAGGAAATCGCATTCAAAGCACCCCCGACAGATGGCCATCCAGCCTCTGCTTAAAAGCCTCCAAGGAAGGAGCCTCCACCACGGCCCCGGGGAGAGAGTTCCACTGTCGAACAGCCCTTCTCACAGTGAGGAAGTTCTTCCTGATGTTCAGGTGGAATCTCCTTTCCTGTAGTTTGAAGCCATTGTTCCGTGTCCTAGTCTGCAGGGCAGCAGAAAACAAGCTCCCTCCCTCTTCCCTATGACTTCCCTTCACGTATTTGTACATGGCTCTCATGTCTCCTCTCAGCCTTCTCTTCTGCAGGCTAAACATGCCCAGCTCTTTAAGCCGCTCCTCATAGGGCTTGTTCTCCAGACCCTTAATCATTTTAGTCACCCTCCTCTGGACGCTTTCCAGCTTGTCAACATCTCCCTTCAACTGTGGTGCCCAAAATTGGACCCAGTGTGATTCCAGGTGTGGTCTGACCAAGGCAGAATAGAATAAGGGGGAGCAGGACTTCCCTGGATCTAGACGCTATTCCCCTATTGATGCAGGACACAATCCTATTGGCTTTTTTAGCTGCCGCATCACATTGTTGGCTCATGTTTAACTTGTTGTCCACGAGGACTCCAAGGTCTTTTTCGCACACACTGCTGTCGATCCAGGCATCGTCCCCCATTCTGTATCTTTGATTTCCATTTTTTCTGCCGAAGTGAAGTATCTTGCATTTGTCCCTGTTGAACTTCATTTTGTTAGTTTCGGCCAATCATCTCTCTAGTCTGTCAAGATCGTTTTGAATTCTGCTCCTTTCTTCTGGAGTGTTGGTTCTCCCTCCCAGTTTGGTGTCGTCTGCAAACTTGATGATCGTGCCTTCTAACCCTTCGTCTAAGTCGTTAATAAAGATGTTGAACAGAACCGGGCCCAGGACGGAGCCCTGCGGCACTCCACTTGTCACTTCTTTCCATGATGAAGACGACGCATTGGTGAGAATCACCCTTTGGGTTCGTTTGCTTAGCCAATTACAGATCCACCTAACCGTAGTTTTGTCTAGCCCACATTTTACTAGTTTGTTTGCCAGAACTGGTAAGGTTTGGGGAAGATTCAGCCACGATTCTGGGAATTGTAGTTCACCCACTCCAAACAGAATACATAACATTAAAAGACAAATAATACCATTCTCAAATGATCCGGGCATCGCCGGGTCCCCAAGCTAGTTTCTGAATAAACTACAAAAGACTACAACCTGTGTACAGTCTGGTGTATTTAGCAAGGTGAAGCTAACCTGAGGCGCGACAGGGAGTAGGAGAGATAAACCAGGACGCTTTTCAAGCAGCTGAAACAAGTAGATGGCAGAGGATTATTTGGGAATGCTCCTGTAAAATCAGGATAATTATGAGTGTTATGACTCAGGTCCGGTCTTTCGATCAACTTGCACTCCAGGGACTTCAGAAATTGAAAACATTTCCAAAGACCTTGTCTCCTCTCCCTTTTAGTAGCCAAAATTCTCACTCGCAGGGAACCAGTGTTATTTCCCCCTCTTCCCCTTCCCTCCCGATGACTTCAGCCTCCCTTGCAGCCAACGTCATGCCAGACGGTTATATTTATATCCCAATGCTTTCCCCCTTTTACTGTTTCCTATGAGAGCCTTTCAGCCTCGCTGCCATCTGCCCAGCCAGTTAGAAACCTGCATTCGGGAAAGAAGGGATGTTTACTAGGCTCTAAAGAGAGAAGAAAGCTCAGAGTAAACAAGTGAGGTCACAGGTATCACTTATGCCAAGTAGGTGTGGAAGGTGAGGAAGACCCTCAGCTATTGGTCAAATTTAGATAAGCCAAAGGTATATATTCTTTGTTTGCTACGCACATGTTGCAACGGCCATTTGCATGGTAGGGACCCACTCTTCTGCCTTATCATTAGCTGTGATAACAATAAAAGGCTTGTTTTATAAAGTATTTGGCAAAGAAATACACCAAAAAGCAAAAGCAAAAAGCTCACTGTTTCACAACCTGTTCACAAGCCACCAGCAATTGTGAACTGTAGTTCTTTTTTTTTTCTTCATCATGACTTTTTTTTTTTAACAGAAGGAAGTTAAACGAGTGGTGAAAATTAAAATTCGTAATAGTCAAATTTGAAACCCCCACGTTTGCATTTTTATATCGCCATTTGTTCAGATTTTTTTTTCTTTTTTATATAAATATGGACATTTTAGCTTTGGTTTTGGTTTTGGTTTTTTTCTCTCTCTCCCTTTTTGATCCTTTTTAAATCTCAGTTTTCCCACTTTCTATACAATCAAATGTTCTCACTCTTTCGATGTTAATTTACTCAATCTTATAAGGTAAAACTTCAATAAAAAATATATATTTTTAAAAAAGAAATACAAAAAAAATTCAATAAAATAAAATAAAATAAAAGGCTTGTTTTATTGCTCCCTTGGAATTCTCTCCTTTACTTCCCCTCCGGGCCAGTCTCCAACAAAGTTTTCCTGAACTGACATCACCTGCCACCCCGTTTCCAGGCTTTTCCTGTTCCCTTTGAGTCACAATAGAGCATTTGGAAAAATGACATTTTTATTCGATTTTGGAACGATGGCTGGAATTCATTATCACAGTTATAAAGGGCCACACATTGGTACTTGGTTCATATTCATAATCCCTACACATTCACAACTGTAGTGTCAACATAAATTATAGGTAGGGCTGGATCAATGCTGTCCTATAAAGCAGTTTGAATTGCCTTGTATGGGTCTACGATGGCCATATAATGCAGTTCAAATTGCATCATATGCTGGAATAGAACCAGCCTAGGGGTCATTATATAGCAACTAGCTGTGCCCGGCCACGTGTTGCTGTGGCATTGTCTGGTGGTGTTGGTGAGAAATTGTTGAGGTAGTGGTGGTATTGAATGTCTGTTGTATGGTTGTCTTTATGTTTAGTATGCATTTGGTTGTTTGTGTACTGTGAAATTTGTGAGGGTAGAGGACACTGTTTATGTTGGATTAGTGAGACTCTACTGTATATTTGTAATTTATATTATCTGCCTAGAACTGCCCCTTCTACACAGCTGTATAAAATGCACACTGAAGTGAATTATCTGGCAGTGTGGACTCAAGATAATCCAGTTCAAAGCAGATAATATAAGATTCTAAATGGGTTATATAGCTGTGTGGAAGGGCCTTGAGTCTACACTGCCATATAATCCAGTTAAAATCAGATAATCTATCCCGTTTTTATTACGATTTTACCATTTATGTGTTTTAAATGCAATTTTTATCCTGTATTTTTGTTTTAATTGATATATTGTATTACTGTTTTATCTTTTTATAGTGTGAATTGTATTATGTTGCCTATGTTTTGTTCTATGTTGTTTGGGCCTCTGCCCTATGTAAGCCTCCCTGGGTCCCCGCGGGGAGATGGTGGCGGGGTATAAATAAAGTTTTTTTATTATTGTTGTTGTTGTTGTTGTTGTTGTTGTTGTTGTTGTTGTTATCTGTATCTTATAGGCAGTGTGGAAGAGGCCTGAGGCCTAACTGTGCCTGTCCCCTGGACTGAGTAGGTTGCTAGGAGACCAAGTGGGTGGAGCTTAGCCCTCTAACTGGCAGCAATTGGATAAAAACAATTATTCCTTTCCCTCTAATTAGGACTTTATTTTTCTTTTTTTCTTTTTTGTATCAACCTAGAGCCGTGGATGATGGGTTGTGTTGTCAAATTTCGAGGTTGGGGGGCCTGTAGTTTTGTTGTTTTGTCCGCTGCCCTGATGCCATCACTCTTTTATATATATAGATGTATGTCCTCAGCTGACTTCAATTTCTGCGAACTTGCTCATTAGCTTCACTTTAGACTGAACAATACAAACATTGTAAGAACAAGGTGTCTGATTATGCTATGTAACATATTTTTTAAATTTTCTGTTCCTGGTTTAAAAGTGTTAATTCCAGTTTAATTGTGTGGTACCCTGGTGTTAAAGCATTGAGCTGCTGAACTTGCAGACCGAAAGGTCCCAGGTTCGAATCTAGTGAGCAGAGTGAGTGCCCGCTGTTAGCACCAGCTTCTGCCAACCTAGCAGTTTGGAAACATGCAAATGTGAGTAGATCAATAGGTACCGCTCCGGCGGGAAGGTAACGGGGCGCCATGCAGTCATGCCAGCCACATGACATTGGAGGTGTCTGCGGACAATGCCAGCTCTTCATCTTAGAAATGGAGATGGCCATATAATGCAGTTCAAATTGCATCATATGCTGGTATAGAACCAGCCTACGTTATATTCCTCACTTTGGCTATTCTGTGGCTAAGTCACAACAAAATATGCTTGTTTTAACTCCTCATCTCTAGGAGTTTCCTAAGTTCTCGAGGGTGACATTTTTTAAAATTCAGATATTGCCCAATAGACATGTGCACGGATCCATTTTTAGCCGTCCCCGTATGCTATTTAACTTATCTATTTTGTTATGAGTGCTCGAAACGGTATGGGCCCTCCAGGAAGGAGGCATTGGAAATGTTCCAAAAAATTGTATATTCTTATTCATATTCATGTTAATATGTCTTCAGTGAGCCAAGGAACCCCAGAACTATTTTTTTTGCCATTCCTGCATTAAGTAAAAAATAAAATTGGCAGGAAGGGAAGTTTCCAAATTTCAGCTTCTCTGTTGGTTAGAGATGTCACAGCAGTTTACTTTTGCCTGAACCAACCAGGGTGGGCTTATCCCACTTCCTAACCTTTCCCCCCTGTTAATGGCAGTTGAAGTAATATCAAACAGAATTAATTCTACATGGTGAATTCCTCTCTCCCCCCCCCCCCCCCACCCCTGCTTAACAAAGCAAAGGATACTATTTTTGTGCAATTTCTTAGGAAGATCAAATGCTTGAATGTAGTTGTAATGAAGTGTGGAATTTTTTTTGGTTTACAGTTGTCATGTTTGGTTGTGTTTTAAAAGGGTCAATATTTCAGTTATTGCATCTCTGTACTCAAGAGTTGGTTGCCATGGAGAAGTAGGCGGAGCCAACTGCCGTTTTGGTGGAGAAGGGCAGGTTTAAAAAAGAAGCGGTTAGTCTGTGCCCTGATGAGGTACAGGGAAGACTGATCCTCAGTTGAAGGGATCAGGGAGACTCAATTGCTTATTTTTGAGTCAGTTTAAAATAAGTTTGGTGACTTATTTTAGGTAGTCTGTGTCCTGATAATGAACAGATAATCTGTGACTGCAGTTTAAAAGCAGTAGAGAAAGAAGTGACATTTTAGGAAGTTTGAATCACCTCATTCTAGCTTTGCAACTGTTAATCAAAGTGCCTCTGAGGAGAAAAGTTATTGTAACCACTAAGCTCTGTGCCTGAATAAATTTGTTATTGTTCTTCAAACATCTCAGCCTCTGTCACATATGTTACCATCATAAGTAATCAAGAAAAAGGAAGAAAAACAAAATTTAAGAGGTCTCCTCTCTGAGTAGTTGGTGCCTGCATCTTCCCAAAGTGGTGTCAATCGTTAATAATCCCCTTTACATCTGGTGGCAGCATTATAAAGACTTTATAACTGGTGGCAGCATTTAATTAAATATCTTTACATTGGTGGCAGCGGTTTTATATATATATTTAATAAAAACATCTCCTCCACAGTAGTATTTGCACCCAAGTGAGTCCCTAATGAGACTCTGCCCTTCTTTTACAGATTGCAAAGCAGCCACTGGGTGAATCTTCATCATAGAATTAATGCAATTTGACACAACTTTAACTTAATAATATGAAAATCCTGGGAGTTGTTGTTTGACTAGGTTTTTAGCCTTTTCATCCAAAGAGTGCTGGTGTGCCACCAAATGACAACTTCCAGGCATCCATAGCATTGAGCCAAGGCAGTGAATCTGGGGTCAAACTGCATTTAATCTACTTTTGTGGACAACTTTGGACTTTTGGGGTATTTTGGGATGCTGGATAAGGGACGCTCGAGCTGTACTTTTGCAGCCTGTGGAAAAGCTTTCCCATCTTGAGGACCATCTTGCATAGTGAGTCTCCCAGAGAGGCAATGAGAGCTGGCAATGCCACCCACCCCACCCGCCATCGTGACAGGTTGCAAACAAGCTCTTCATAATGATGGGTTCCAGATGCCCATACAATTCTATTTTGGTCTAGTCAACTTTTCACTCCATAAAGAGAAATAACATAGAATTGCAGCCTCCCTCCCACCCCCTGATGTGCTTGCCAAAAGAAATCTCTTGGAAATCAGCTTCTTCCCTCTGCGCCACCCAGGCTGAATAAGCCTCTCGGTTTCTATATTCAGAGAACTATTGATGCCAAAATCGCTCAAAACCCACAAAATACTGAATAATTGATGCCCAAATGAGTCTCAGATGGGGAGGTACCAAAGGGTTTGATGACAGTGACCCTTCGGCTCTGAAAATACAGACATTTGGGTGAAGATGAAGGAGGGAAAGGGACAAAAAACCAACTCCGATAAATACTGTATATACCTGAGTATAAGCCTGGTTTTTCAGTCCTTTTTTAAGACTGAAAAAAAAAACCCCTTGGCTTATACTCGGGTGAGGATCCCAGTTGGCTTATATTTGGGTTGGCTTATACTCGAGAATATATGGTACATTTATTATTTTTCTCCATTATTATTGGTATTATTACATTTATTATTTTTCTCTATTATTGTTGCTACTATTACATTTATTTTACTCTATTATTATTATTATTATTATTATTATTATTATTATTATTATTATTTTAATCTACTTATTACTACATGTATTATTTTCCTGTACTGTATTTATTATTATTATTTATTACATCACTTCTACCCCGCCCTTCTCACCCATCAGGGGACTCAGGGTGGCTTACAATATAAACATACACATCAAAAAACAGTTTACATCAGATTTTAAAATCCATCGAGATTAAAAATTACAATAAAATTAAGAGTATACATTAAAAATATACATAATTATACATTTAAATATATATTTAAGGCGCAAGGAAACCGACGAAACCATTGATCATATCCTCAGCTGCTGTAAGAAAATCGCACAGACAGACTACAAACAGAGGCACAACTATGTGGCCCAAATGACTCATTGGAACTTATGCCTCAAGTACCACCTCCCAGCAGCAAAGAACTGGTGGGATCACAAACCTGCAAAAGTATTGGAAAATGATCATGCAAAGATACTGTGGGACTTCCGAATCCAGACTGACAAAGTTCTGGAACACAACACACCAGACATCACAGTTGTGGAAAAGAAAAAGGTTTGGATCATTATTGATGTATTATTTTCCTGTATTTATTATTATTATTATTATTATTATTATTATTATTATTATTATTATTATTACATGTATTATTTTACTCTATTATTATTAAAAGGATACATAAGCACATTGAAGAAGATGAAAATAATGATTTAATCAGAGTTGGACAATCTTATCTTAAATTTGAGCTCTTGGACATGGTCAGGGTGCTCACTATAACCTGCAATGTCATTGGAGGGTGGGCCACTGGTGTCTCCTGGTGTAATGAAGTACGAATTTTTGGTTTACAGATGTTATGTTTAATTGTGTGTTTGTGTTTTAAAAGGGTAAGTATTACAGTTAATGCATCTCAGCACTCAGAGGCTGGTTGCCATGGAGAAGTAGGTGGAGCCAACTGCAGTTTAGTTGAAGAAGTGCAGAGTTTTTAAAAAAAGAGAGTCAGTCTGTGCTCTGATGAGGCACAGGGAAGATTGATCCTAGGTTGAGGGGATCAAGGAGACTCAATTATTCATTTTTGAGTTGGTTTAAAATAAGTTTGGTGACTTATTTAATGTAGTCTGTGTCCTGGTAAGGAACAGAGAATTGTATATCACAGGGTGACTGAGGTTTAAAAGTAGCAGAGGAAGAAGTTCTAACTACTTTAAGTAAAAGAAGTGACACTTTAGGGAGTTTGACTCACCTCATTCTAGTATTGTAACTGTTAATAAAAGTGCCTCTAAGTGAGAAACAACATTGTAACCATTAAGCTCTGTGCCTGAATAAACTTGTTATTGTTCCTCTAACATCTAAGCCTCTGTCGCATATATTATAAACCAAGTTGCGTTACCATCTAAAGTGAATAAGAAGAAAGAAAAAAAATTAATTAAAAGGTCTCTTCTCTGAGTCTTTGGTGGTTGCATCTTCGCAGTTATGAATATATTCCTAATATGCATAAACAGGTGGGAGGGCTGCTGCCTTCAGAAAACACTTGGGATAGATTCGAGAGCTACAAGGTTTCCTACACAAAGGATGCCGTTTGTATTCCTTTCTACAGCACATCTTAATTTCGTTCGACTTCTTCCCTTGTGCCTTGAAGGTGCAATTTCGTTCTTTTTCTTTCAGGAAAATCGATATGGCCGTTGCTCTCTCAGGAGCCACACATTTCTGAGAAAATAAGCCAATGAGACAATGACAGAAGCCAGCTTGGGCTTTGCATTCTTTGCTTCTTTCAGTTTGCTGAAGCAGCTGTTTAGGGGACTGCAATGCACTTTGCTTTTGACCTGTGGCTTCTTTTTGAAGACACACACACTGGATCCCACGACTCTCCCAATTGGGCAATAGGTTTGTGCATTTTGGGTGAATCGCTATCCATTTCTGATTGTCGGATACCGGAAGCCGGGTGAGCTGCTGAATGGGCAACGGGGTAAAGAAAGCACTCTGTCTGGCCCATTATGGGGAGGGGGGATTTCCCACAGACTCCCCTTCCATATCCTTCATTCATTCAGACCTGGATTTTAAAAAGCATCAGAGTTAAGATACCACTCTTTCTGCATCCTTTACCTTTTGTTTGTAGAGGAGACCGGGTTTAATGCTTCTTAAGGTCATTTCTACTCTAGAGTAGAGGCAGGCATGAGTACTTTTTCTCAACAGCACCAGTAGCATGCCAGTAACAACACACAGCTTTCCCAGGCATTTTAAGGAGGCTCAGGGAAGGAAGAGTGATAACCTGGAGCTCAGTGGAGCTATCCCCCCTGGACTACCTTTAAAATCCCCTCTGTTTACTCGACTACGGTGCCTGCAATCTCCTTTCTGCTTCCTTAAAGCTGTTTCTACTTTCTACTCTAGAGGAGAGGTAGGCTTCTCTTTTTTTTGGCTGGGATTACTATTATTAATCATTATTATCTTTTAGAAGTATTTTCTGAAGGAGAGGAAGGGAAGGAGAAAAAGAAGCTAAAAGATTGATTCTCCAAACCCTCAACACACACCTTCCCCCAGGTTTCCATTCCCCAGTAAGTCCCACTAAGTAAAAAGAATGAGGAAAATAAACTCAAAAATATTCAAATGGGATGCCGAATAGGGGAGGAGGAGGCAAGATTGGCTTCTGCTTGATTTCGTTTCGGGTGAGTTTTTGTACCTGGAGGGCCCATACCGTTTCGAGCACTCATAACAAAATAGATAAGTTAAATAGCATACGGGGACGGCTAAAAATGGATCCGTGCACATGTCTATTGGGCAATATCTGAATTTTAAAAAATGTCACCCTCGAGAACTTAGGAAACTCCTAGAGATGAGGAGTTAAAACAAGCATATTTTGTTGTGACTTAGCCACAGAATAGCCAGAGTGAGGAAGAAGAAGGGGATTCTGGGTTTCAGACAGAAGAGCCAGATGATGGGATGCAGGATGAATTTCAGGATGATGGCTTGGGAATGGGAATGATACAGGCTGATTCAGAGGCTCAAGAAATGCAGCTTGAGCAGAATGAACTGTTGACCCAGCCAGCCATAGATAACAGCCAGGATGACATTCCCATGGGAATTAATGAGCAAGAGATGTCTCGAGCCCTGGTGTTTCCAGCCCCGGTTCAGGTGCAAGATAACAAGGACCTTGAATGGCGCCATCATTATCTAGGGCGGACCGGTTGTTATGGAAGGGAGTTCAGCCTCGTGGGAGTGTAAGATTGGCAGGGAAGAGAGAGACCTCGGAAGGAAAGAGAAATGCATTTCTGAGTTGCTTTTAAAAGTGTGTGTTTTGAGATAGATTTTTGTCAAAGCAAATTCTCGCTTCATCTGAGTGGATGTTCCTGCTTCATGCTTAAGAGAAGTTTCCTGTTCCTGGATCTTTGTAACCTTTGGGCCTTTGTTCTTTGGGATCTATCATCTGCTGTTTTGGCTTATGGATTATTGGATTTCTATGGCTTATGGACTCATGGATTTTTATGGCTTATGAACTATTGGATTCCTATCGACTCTTTTATTACAATCTTGAAAACCTTACAACTGCCTGCTTTGATTTATATTTATTTCCAACATTTATATCCCGCCCTTCTCACCCGAAGGGACTCAGGGCGGGATTTGCTTTTGCTCAATAAAACTACAAAAGACTTCCTTCTGTGTGTGACTGAGTGTCTATAGCAAGGTGAACTATTCTGAGGTGCGACATATTTGGTGAAGAACAAGAAGCCATTATGCACCTTAGTTTAACTTTCTCTCTCTCTCCAGTCTCTCTAGATGGATTGAGTATACTATTAGGATGAGTCGGGGGAACTACAATTCCCATCTCCCCCAGTTAGCATGGAAGGCTTCGCTTTAAGGAAGCCTGCCTTGCAATATCCCAATCCTCTTCCAATTCTACAAAAGGAAGAAGGATATTTAGCAATGATCGATAATTGGCTAGCCACCCTCCCTGGTTATTTTGAAAATGTATTATCCTTTCCTTGTGTGGCGCCGGTGTTGGCTGCTTGGAGACAAAGCTGGAGTGATGCCCAAAGAATTCAGGTGTCATTGCTATTTGGAGAGAGACAGAAAGAGCTTAGAAACTGAATGGGAAGGAATAGATGGAAGTGAGAATTGTTCTTCGGTTACGGAATTGTCCGATGCAGGCATTGGCACTATTTTTGAAGCTAATGTTCATCTTGGAGGAACTTCTGCAGCTAAGAAAAGTTGCTTCTAGCCAATAAAAGACCTTTAAAGTCAGAACAATACAAGCCTCTTTGGAAGTCGACCCTGCAGAAATCAATGCTTTGTCTCAATGTCTCAGATTCAAAGTCCTTGTTCTGATCAGCAGAATACAAGATACTTTTGTTCTTAGGGGGAAATGGCAGAGTTTATTTTATTTATTTATTTATTTACAGTATTTATATTCCGCCCTTCTTTCTCACCCCGAAGGGGACTCAGTGCGGATTACAATGAACACATATATGGCAAACATTCAATGCCAACAGACAAACAACATATATAGACAGACACAGAGGCATTTAACTTTTTTTTCCAGCTTCACGATTCCGGCCACAGGGGGAGCTGTTGCTTCACTGTCCACTGGTGGCTGTACTTCCTCATTCTTTTCCTCGTGTTTTGCTGGTAGTTTTATGATGTTGTAAATTAGTTAAATTAGCGTCCCGCATAAAGCGTACCTAAATTTCCCTAATTGACAGATGCAACTGTCTTTTGGGGCTGCATAGGTCAACAGCAAGCCAGGCTATTTAATGGTCGGGGGCTTAACCCGACCCGGGCTTTGAACTCATGACCTCTCGGTCAGTAGTGATTTATTGCAGCTGGTTACTAGCCAGCTGCATCACAGCCCGGCCCACAAACAAGAACAAATAGATCCAGAGTTCAGTGGTGCTTCCAAATTATATAACAGTAGCAGGAGCTCTAAAAAGCATTACATTGCATCTCCCAGCAGTCCCAGACAGTATAGCCAATGACAAGGAATGCTTGATGTTGAAATGCAATATCTAGAAAAGTGTAAGATTCCCACATTTGGATCACAGCCTTCCAGCTCCAAATGGTAACCAATTCACTTATAATGTCAGAAATTATAATGTCACATTTGAGATGTATTGCTGAAAAAATCCATGAATGGATTCTAAGGACCCCAAAGTGAGTTGGCTTCCATTGCATATCAGGCAATGGCTCATAAGTCACTCCACTGAATTTAGACATTGCAAAGTGAATTCCAACACTGCAAAACGACTCCATTCAGCCAATACTTGGATATACGTGAACCTTGAATGCACTTAAATGGACTCTGCTTAATATAATATACAGTAGAGATGTGCATTAAAAAATTTCCTTTGTTTCCTTCATGCTATCATTTCGTTTCGACCGTTCATCTACACAAAACGAATGATAACATTTTCGTAGGAAACAAGAGGCAACATGAAAATAAAAGCCGCACAATCATTGTGCTTGCTTTCATTTCTTTTAGTTTCGGCCCCGTAACAATAAGCGGTACTGACAGAGGGCTGCGGTACTGGCAGACAGCTGATGTGTACCAATGGGTGTTAATAATAATATTAATATAAATAACGATAGTTACTCTGGTATCCTAAGCTGAGTCTGGGAGAGGAGTGCCTCCCAATTACATCCGATGTGAATCAATGGGTCTTGATGATCACTAATAAAACTACACAAAACGAACAGTAATTCTATACAAACGCACACCTCTAATATACAGTCAGTTCTCCATATCTATGGATTACACTATGTGACACGTTTTGTGTTCCTGGGTTATAAATGTCATTTCCTAATTGGTTTGATCATAATAACATGGAAAACATGTATTAAACCGCACATTTTGCTCCACTTTGTCAATGAATATCTCCTTGAGTCTCAACCAATTCAACCTAGTATGTGGCAGCCACAGAAACAAAGTTTCTGAAGTAGAACAACGACTTTCAAAGTGCATGCCACACAATTAAATATGAAAATAACACTTTCAAAACGGTAACAGTAACAGAATATTCAACCATCCACAGCTTGAAAATGTTCAAAAAATCAAACCTTGATTTTGCCATTTATTTTACTATGACATTGTATATAACAGGACTGGAGCACTCATGGATTTCGGTATCCACAAGTGGTCCTGGAATCAAACTTCAAACTCCAAGGATACCAAGGACCCACTGTCTGCTTCAAATATGGACAGGAATTAATTATTTAAGTACACAAGTGTAATTCAAACCTTCCTTTCCATGTTGCCATGGTTTGTTTAGTCCTGTAAATTATAAAATACTAGCTGTACCCTGCCACGCGTTGCTGTGGCCCATTGGAATTGCACTGAACAGCTCCGGTTTTTGGGGTTTTTAGGCCCTGTGGAGGTTTGTGACATGATATTTTGTGGTTTCAACCTCGAGGCATGGATGATGGATTGTGTTGTGAAATTTCGAGGTTGGAGGGTGTTTAGTTTTGTTGTTTTGCTCGGTGCCAGGATTCCATCACTCTTTATATATATATAGATTTAGCATTGATTGCCAAATTTAGGTAGTATTACTAGTTACCAATAATATTAAATTTTTGAATCTGGTTGTGACTAGTAGGCCACATATGGCCTACACTGTATGCTTCTTTATACCAGAAGCAACATCCAAAGCAAAACAGCCTCATACCAAAGGAGCTGCATTAACTATTCTTTTTGTATGAAGAGCCCAGAAAATGGATCTTTGCCAAGGCTCCGGATGCGCACATCTGTGGCCTTGTCCTTTCATGCTCAGGTTAATAAGGTCATCTCCCAGCAGGAGGAATCCACCGATCCTCTCCACCATAGGGTAATGAGATTGACACCAAGAAGCGAGGAACATGAGCCTACTTTCTTATTTACCGGTATTTATTTTCTACGATCCCTCTAAAACTGCATGGCCTTGTGGGCGGATGTGGTCTGGAAAGATAGCCTTTGTGGTTAGGCTATTAAATGTGGATGCCATCCTGCAATGTGCTAAGAACAGGGATGTAAACAGTACAGCCCTCGCATCTACAGAACATCTTGCTTGACAAAATACGTCCTCTTTAGTCATTTTCTAACAGTGTGTCTACACTCCAGAGCAGTGGTTCCCAAACTTATTTGGCCTGCCGCCCCCTTTCCAGAAAAAATATTACTCAGCCCCCCCCCCTGGAAAGGGGGTGTGGCTTAGAGTGGTGGGCGCGGCTCCTGCTCAAGAGGGCGGGGCTGAGCCTCTCCCCAGTCCAAGATGCTGGGAGGAGGAAGGGGAGGTGGGCGGGGCCACCAATGGGTGGCCAGGACTGGGATGGGTGGAGTTACGAGCTCTGAGGCAGGGCTGAGCTTCTATCCCTGTCCTGTGGCACCTGCCAGGACACAGGGGGCGGGACTAGAGGAGGGGGCGGGGCCTCTTCCCAAGTGCCTGACGGGGCTGAACCTCTATACCCCACCCCCATGTTCTAACAAGTGCCTCAGGGGAGGTATACAGAGGCTCAGCCCTGTCTCATGCTCTTGTGAAGAGGCCCTGCCCCCACCCCTAGCCCCACCCTTTAGTCCTAAAAGGCCTCTCAGGGGAGGTATAGAGGCTCAGCCCTATCTCGGGCTCTTGGAAGGAGGCCCCGCCCCCACCCTAGCCCCGCCCTTTAGTCCTAAAAGGCCTCTCAGGGAAGGTATAGAGGCTCAGCCCTGTCTCGGGCTCTTGGAAGGAGGCCCCGCCCCCACCCTAGCCCCACCCTTTAGTCCTAAAAGGCCTCTCAGGGAAGGTATAGAGGCTCAGCCCTGTCTCGGGCTCTTGGAAGGAGGCCCCGCCCCCACCCTAGCCCCACCCTTTAGTCCTAAAAGGCCTCTCAGGGAAGGTATAGAGGCTCAGCCCTGTCTCGGGCTCTTGGAAGGAGGCCCCGCCCCCACCCTAGCCCCGCCCTTTAGTCCTAAAAGGCCTCTCAGGGGAGGTATAGAGGCTCAGCCCTGTCTCGGACTCTTGGAAGGAGGCCCCGCCCCCACCCTAGCCCCACCCTTTAGTCCTAAAAGGCCTCTCAGGGGAGGTATAGAGGCTCAGCCCTGTCTCGGACTCTTGGAAGGAGGCCCCGCCCCCACCCTAGCCCCGCCCTTTAGTCCTAAAAGGCCTCTCAGGGGAGGTATAGAGGCTCAGCCCTGTCTCAGGCTCTTGGAAGGAGGCCCCGCCCCCACCCTAGCCCCGCCCTTTAGTCCTAAAAGGCCTCTCAGGGGAGGTATAGAGGCTCAGCCCTGTCTCAGGCTCTTGGAAGGAGGCCCCGCCCCCACCCTAGCCCCGCCCTTTAGTCCTAAAAGGCCTCTCAGGGGAGGTATAGAGGCTCAGCCCTGTCTCAGGCTCTTGGAAGGAGGCCCCGCCCCCACCCTAGCCCCGCCCTTTAGTCCTAAAAGGCCTCTCAGGGGAGGTATAGAGGCTCAGCCCTGTCTCAGGCTCTTGGAAGGAGGCCCCGCCCCCACCCTAGCCCCGCCCTTTAGTCCTAAAAGGCCTCTCAGGGGAGGTATAGAGGCTCAGCCCTGTCTCGGGCTCTTGGGAAGAGGCCCTGCCCCCACCCCAAGCCCTGCCTTTTAGTCCTAAAAGGCCTCTCAGGAGAAATATAGAGGCTCAGCCCTGTCTCAGGCTATAGGAAGGAGGCCCCGCCCTTTAGTCCTAAAAGGCCTCTCAGGGGAAGTATAGAGGTTCAGCCCTATCTCGGGCTCTTGGGAAGAAGCCACGCCCACTCCTCTAGCTCCGCCCTCTATGTGTCCTAACAGGCGCCTCAGGTGCTCAGCCCTGTCTCAGGCACTTGGGAAGAGGCCCTGCCCCTCCCCTGGCCCCACCCCATCTCCTAATATGTGCCATCACCGCCCCCCTGGATCTCTGCAGCGCCCACCAGGGGGCGGTAGCGCCCACTTTGGGAATCACTGGGATAAACCCTTGTGCCGGTAGGATTGCTGACCAACAGGTTGGCTGTTCGAATCCGGGCAAAGTGGGTGAGCTCCCTCTGTCAGCTCCAGCTCCATGCGAGGAC
This sequence comes from Anolis carolinensis, assembly GCF_035594765.1. Lineage (NCBI taxonomy): Eukaryota > Metazoa > Chordata > Lepidosauria > Squamata > Anolidae > Anolis > Anolis carolinensis. The sequence continues at coordinate 19,494,408 of NW_026943823.1, forward strand.
ATGGGAGATGCCTCCCACAAGGATGGTAAAACATCAAACATCTGGGCATCTCTCACGGTAGAAGCAACTTGCAACTTCTCAAGTCGCTTCTGACATTTTTTAAAAAGTGAAAGAAAGTCTCATTAGTTACTTCCAGAAAAAGAAGTATGCACTTTTGCAAACTTTTTTTTGTTATTTGAAAGAAAACAACTCCACAAAACGTTTCTGCTGAATTGAAGTCAGCCATCGGCATCCTGCCACTTCAGGGCAAAAATGCAAGCCTTGAGTTAATTTCAGAAACCCTGTGGAAGGGATCAGCTCAAGTGTCTGTTAAGAACTGATAGAGTGACAAGAGAGACAGAATGTCTAGGTTGCCAGGGAAAAGAGAGAGAAAGAAGACGGATGGGAGAAAAGGAAGGTGGGAGAGAAAGAAAAGAGGCAGCCAAAAAGGGTGGGGAGAGAAATGAACGAAAGAAGGAAAAAGGGGAGAGAAGAAGGGGGAAAAGAAGGATGGAAGGAGAAAGGGAGGAAGGAAGGACTTTTATTTACACTGAATGCATCCTGAAACAAGCCAACCTCAAAACACCTCCCAACAAAGGATGCCCCCAGGCAGGAAGCAGCCAGCTTTTGAAGCTGCAAGGCTATTCAATGCTAATCAAGCTGGCCAATTTCGCACACAGACAAGAGTTTGTTCTCCCACCCTGGACATTATTCCAGAGGTACAGTAGAGTCTCACTTATCCAAGCTAAACGGGCCAGCAGAAGCTTGGATAAGCGAATATCTTGGATAATAAGGAGGGATTAAGGAAAAGCCTATTAAACATCAAATTAGGTGATGATTTTACAAATTAAGCACCAAAACATCATGTTATACAACAAATTTGACAGAAAAAGTAATTCAATACACAGTAATGTTATGTTGTAATTACTGTATTTACGAATTTAGCACCAAAATATCATGATATATAGAAAACATTGACTACAAAAATGGCTTGGATTATCCAGAGGCTTGGATAAGCGAGGTTTGGATTAGTGAGACTCTACTGTATATAAACCCCACTTGCCAAGCTTCCAACAGACTTCACAACCTCAGAGGATGCCTGCCATAGATGTGGGCAGAACATCAGGAGAGAATGCTCCTGGAACATGCCCGGAAAATTCACAGCAACCCAGTGATTCTGGTCATGAAAGCCTTCGACAACGTATCATAATGTTGTATTTGTAATTCGCTTTACTGTATAAGGCACCAGTTTGGGAAGAAGGGTTGGAAAAGGATGAATAGATTATAGATAGATAAAGATAGATAGATAGATAGATAGATAGATAGATAGATAGATAGATGATAGATAGATAGATAGATAGATAGATAGATAGATAGATAGATAGAGATGATAGATAGATAGATAGATAGATAGATAGATAGATAGATAGATAGATAGATAGATAGAGATAGAGATAGATGATAGATAGATAGATAGATAGATAGATAGATAGATAGATAGATAGATAGATAGAGATGATAGATGATAGATAGATCGATCGATAGATAGATAGATGGATAGATAGATAGATAGAGAGATAGATAGACAGAGATGATAGATGATAGATAGAGATAGATAGATAGATTGATTGATTGATAGATAGATAGATAGATAGATAGATAGATAGATAGATAGATAGATATAGATGATAGATAGATAGATGATAGATAGATAGATAGATAGAGAGATAGATAGAGAGATAGATAGATAGAGAGAGAGAGAGAGAGAGAGAGAGAGAGAGAGAGAGAGAGATAGATAGATAGATAGATAGACAGAGATGATAGATAGATAGATAGATAGATTAGATAGATAGATAGATAGATAGATAGATAGATAGATAGATAGATAGATAGATAGATAGATAGAGATAGATGATAGATAGATAGATGATAGATAGATAGATAGATAGATAGATATAGATGATAGATAGATAGAGATAGATAGCGATAGATATAGATAGATAGATAGATAGATAGATAGATAGATAGATAGATAGATATAGATAGACAGATAGATAGATAGATAAAGCCATCATAGAACCAAACTGCACCTATACTGTAGCATTGATGCAGTTTGACAATTCTTAAACTGCCTTGGCTTAATGCTATGGAATATGAAAACAGTAGTTTTAAAATGTCTTTCACCTTTTCTGGCTATTGCCCACCAAACTGCAACTCCCAGGATTCCATAGCATTGAGCCATAGCAGTTAAAGCGGTATCAAACTGCTTTCATTCTACAGCGTAGATGTGCCCCCGCTGTGGCCTTATCATTTGGAGCTACAACTGGCTTGCTGTTGGCAGTAACATCAAACGTTGTCCTGGGTGATGAATCATAAGCTGGCCATGTAAATAAATACCTCCGGCCTCCGTATGTTGACAATATCTGGCTAATTAAGGGGAAAATCCGGAGAGGCGGACACCCAAAACTCCCACTGACTTCAAACAGAATTTGGGATGGAGCTGCATTTCCAGCACAGAGGTGAACATCTGCTCCCACCGCTTGCAATATTTACTATTGAACTCTTGCCAATACGGTAGATGGTTCTTTGGAGATCAGTATTGACATCAACACCAGCAGCTGCCAATCATAAATCCAGAGTGAAGAAAAGAAAGAAGAAAACTTTATTTATATACCGCCCTATCTCCCTGAGGGGACTCAGGGCGGTTTCCAATCAAAATAACAACATACTGTATATATTTGAGTATAAGCCCAGTTTTTCAGCCCTTTTTTAAGAGAAAAAGCCCCACTTGGCTTATACTCCTGGTTGGCTTATATTTGCGTCAACTTATACTCGGGAATATATGGTACATTTATTATTTTTCTCTATTATTGTTGCTACTATTACATTTATTTTACTCTATTATTATTATTATTATTATTATTATTATTTTATTGTATGACACATCAAACAAGATAGATATGCTGGATTCCGTATCACAAAATCACAAGTCGAACACTTCCCAAGTGTCTAGGACTGTGTGATGTATTTTCGGATGATGCGTGAAGATCCCAGCAGGGTGGCCTTTTGCAGTTGACAGATCGTAATTTTGTCAATGTCTATTGTTTCCAAATGCCGGCTGAGATCTTTTGGCACGGCACCCAGTGTGCCCATCACCACCGGGACCACCTGCACTGGTTTCTGCCAGAGTCTTTGAAGTTCAATCTTGAGGTCCTGATAGCGGCTGAGTTTTTCCTGTTGTTTTTCGTCAATGCGACTGTCACCTGGGATGGCAACATCAATGATCCAAACCTTCTTCTTTTCCACAACTGTGATGTCTGGTGTGTTGTGTTCCAGAACTTTGTCAGTCTGGATTCGGAAGTCCCACAGTATCTTTGCGTGCTCATTTTCCAAGACTTTTGCAGGTTTGTGATCCCACCAGTTCTTTGCTGCTGGGAGGTGGTATTTGAGGCATAAGTTCCAATGAATCATTTGGGCCACGTAGTTGTGGTTATTATTATTATTATTATTATTATTATTATTATTATTATTATTATTAGCCTTTAGAAAGGACAAAAGAGGTTGGACCCAAACCAGAATACGGGAAAGATATACGGCTTTGCAAATCCTGAAATCCCACCGGCAGCATGGCCATCATCATGGTCAAAATCAGTACCTTTTTTGAGCCTCAGTTCCGGACTTTTATTTGCACTGAATGCGTCCTGAAAGAAGCCAACTCCAAAACGTAATGACAATGATCCATTTGGATGGCTTGAAAAGAAGATTAGAGAAATGTGCTAAGACCATTCATGGCTGTGTGGATAATATCCAAGATGAGACACTATCCCAGGAGATTTGCTCCCTGAAGCAAAGTGTAGGTGGGAAGTTCAGAAGCGGACGTACGGCACATAAATCTATCAATTGAAGAATGGACGGGAAGTTCGGGAAGTTCGTCCAACCATTCGTACCCCTATCAACCTGAAAACCCTGCTTTGTGCTGTCAAAATATTGGGCATAAGGAAGCAATTTGCAAAAGTGGGAATCAGTTTTTGGTGAAAACATTTCTCCAGGAACCGAAGAAACCCAGAACTTGAAGTTCCAAACAATTTGGGCAATATTGGGTTGTCAGAACTGGAGCTCTTCCTCCCTAGAATTTCAGGACTAAAACAGGAAATTTAGGGTGGAAAGGTGATTTTTCCAATTGAACTGGAATCACACACCACTCTGCTTTTAATAATTGTGTTTAAGAACCTCAGTGACTGTTAGACTCAAAGACTAAAGAAGACATTTAGAAGACTCGTCAAAACCAGTCCAAGTAGATAAGAAATTGAGGGCCAAGTAGATAAGGAACAGTCTCAAGTTTTGGTAAACAGACCCACAGAACGAGCTGAAAAGTAAGCCCAAGGTGATAAAAAAGAATATATTTGCCAGACAAAACTGGGAGGCCATGAAAGTCCAGCTTCCCATGCAAAAGGTAGTTTCCCATACAAAAATACAATTTGAGCCTCACCAGACAAAACGAATGTAAAGTAAATAATGCAAATACACTTTGCCTGGTTTGCATGAACTGCAGCAGTCACAGGTGTATCGTTCTTTATTTTTCGAAACTGGGAAACCAAAATCTCTTTCCTGCTTTATTTGCCTCCTAATGTGTAGTTTCACCTGCTACACTTTTCATCAAATGTGGTTTTGCATTATTCAAGGTACCTTTTCTATGAGTAACCACCACTCCTGTTTACTGATTTAGAAACAATCAGATATCAGATTGTTTCCCAATCTGTTGATGCTGGATTTCAGTTCGGAATAAAAGGATACCTCCACTGTTCCGCTCCAGTTATGTAAAATAAACATAAAGGAGATTTCCAAAGGGCTTCCAAAAGAAAACCGGAACTGATGTGAGTTTTCTGGGCTGTATGGCCATGCTCCAGAAGCATTCTCTTCTGACGTTTCACCCACATCTGGACAGGCATTCCCAGAGGTTGTGAGGTCTGTTGGAAACTAGGCAAGTGAGGTTTATATATCTGTGGAATAATGGCCAGGATGGGAGAAAGAACTCCTGACTGTTGGAGACAAGTTTGAATGTTGCAATTGGCCAGCTTGGCCAGTTTCCTTCCTGGGGGAATCCTTTGTTAGGAGGTGTTAGCTAGCCCTGATGGTTTCCTGTCTGGAATTCCCCTGTTTTCTAAGTGTTTCTCTTTGTTTAGTGTCCTGATTTTAGAGTTTTTAAATACAGTAGAGTCTCACTTATCTAACGTTCTGGATTATCCAACACATTTTTGTAGTCAATGTTTTCAAAACATCGTGATATTTTGGAGCTAAATTCATAAATACAGTAATTACTACATAGCATTACTGCATATTGAATGACTTTTTCTGTCAAATTTTTTGTGTAACATGATGTTTTGGGGCTTAATTTGTAAAATCATGACCTAACTTGATGTTTAATAGGCTTTTCCTTAATCCCTCCTTATTATCCAATTTATTTATTTATTTATTTACAGCATTTATATTCCGCTCTTCTCACCCCGAAGGAGACTCAGGGCGGATCACATTACACAGATAGGCAAACATTCAATGCCTTTTAACATAGAACAAAGACAAGACAAACATAGGCTCCGAGCGGGCCTCGAACTCATGACCTCCTGGTCAGAGTGATTCATTGCAGCTGGTTGCAGGCTCTCCCGCCTGCGCCACAGCCCGGGCCCATATTCACTTATCCAATGTTCTGCCAGCCCGTTTATGTTGGATAAGTGAGATTCTACTGTACTGGTAGCCAGATAGATGTGGGCGAAATGTCAGGAGGGAATGCTTCTAGAACATGGCCATAGGTAAAGGTAAAGGTTTCCCCTGACGTTAAGTCCAGTCATGTCTGACTCTGGGGGTTGGTGCTCATCTCCATTTCTAAGCCGAAGAGCCAGCGTTGTCCGTAGACACCTCCAAGGTCATGTGACCGGCATGACTGCATGGAGTGCCATTAGACTGTACCACTATCTTATGACCCTGTTCCCTGTGGTTTTTATTCTTACTTCTTTCTCACCTTGAGTTTTAACTTAGTGTTCATGTGGCCTGCCCTTGTTTTGATTTTTTGTTTTTATTGCTTTTCTGATTTTGTGCTGTAATGTATATTATTATCTATTGTGTTGTTTAATTGTGTTATGATGTGTTGTTTTTATATTTTGTTATATTGTATTGTTCTGGGCATGGCCCCATGTAAGCTGCCACGAGTCCCCGTTGGGCTTTTTCTTAATACAGTAGTCTCACTTATCCAACATAAACAGGCCGGCAGAACGTTGGATAAGCGAATATGTTGGATAATAAGGAGAGATTAAGAAAAAAACCTATTAAATATCAAAATAGGTTATGATTTTACAAATTAAGCACCAAAATATCATGTTATACAACAAATTTGACAGAAAAAGTAGTTCATTACACATTAATGCTATGTAGTAATTACTGTATTTACGAATTTAGCACCAAAATATCACGATGTATTGAAAACATTGACTACAAAAATGCGTTGGATAATCCAGAACGTTGGATAAGTGAGACTCTACTGTAGTTCAATATGCAGTATGTAGTAATTACTGTATTTACGAATTTAGCACGAAAATATCACGATGTATTGAAAACATTGACTACAAAAATCCGTTGGATAATCCAGAACGTTGGATAAGTGAGACTCTACTGTAGTTCAATATGCAGTATGTAGTAATTACTGTATTTACGAATTTAGCACGAAAATATCACAATGTATTGAAAACATTGACTACAAAAATCCGTTGGATAATCCAGAACGTTGGATAAGTGAGACTCTACTGTAGTTCAATATGCAGTATGTAGTAATTACTGTATTTACGAATTTAGCACGAAAATATCACGATGTATTGAAAACATTGACTACAAAAATGCGTTGGATAATCCAGAACGTTGGATAAGCGAGTGTTGGATAAGTGAGACTCTACTGTATTACCAAAAAGCAGCTACTGCAGTGAATAGGATATTCAAGACAAAGGAAAATGATCAGACAAGAAGACTTTTGCTTGCTTGCCCGGAGAAAACTGCATGCAGAATCATTCTGCCTCTGAGTTTCTCTTTCTGAGATTTGGTGCAAAAACAGAAAAGAAGAAAAGAACAACAGCAATCTGTCGGATACGAGGCACAGTTGGATACCGAATATACTCTCCACAAATGGCCACATACCTACGAGCAAAGCAAATGAGCCCAATAAGTTGAGGACGGCATGCGATGGAATGGAACAAAGGAGTACAAATCGTACTGTCCTGTTGGGACATAAGTTATAAAAGGTACACAACAGGGCTCTCTTACACACTGGATAGGCAATGAGATGGTGCAGAAGATTATCTCCGTCCGTTAGGATCACAAAGATGTACTCTAAGTTCACACACTCATCTCTGTACAGTGACATATGACATTCATCCAAGGTTTAACTTAATGACAAGGAAAAAGAAGCTTCCCTCTCCATAAGGTAAAGGTTAAGTCCAGTCGACTCTGGGGGTTGGTGCTCATCTCCATTTCTAAGCCTAAGAGCCGGCGTTGTCCATAAACACCTCCAAAGTTATGTGGCCCGCATGACTAAATGGAGCGCCGTTACCTTCCCGCCTGAGCGGTACCTATTGATCTACTCACATTGGCATGTTTTCAAACTGCTAGCTTGGCAGAATTTCAGATGCTACAAGACTTCAGTGTACGGGACGTTACATTATTAAATTGCCAATGTAAACATGAAAAGTTGTGATGCAAAGATCCATATGTTTAAACAAGAAGACCAATATGAGACTATTTCAGGAAAAGGAAGAATTGCAATCTATATATATAAAAGAGTGATGGCATCACGGCGACCCACAAAACAACACAACTACAGGCCCCCCAACCTCGAAATTTGACAACACAACCCATCATCCACGCCTCTAGGTTGCTACAACAAAAAGAAAAGAAAAATAAAGTCCTAATTAGAGAGAGAGGAATAAATGCTTTTATCCAATTGTTGCCAGTTAGAGGACTAATCTCTGCCCACTTGGTCTCCTAGCAACCCAATAAAAATAATAATAAACACTAAAAAATTAATACAATAAAATACTGTAATAACAGAAAATAACTAAAAATAATACAAGAAAATAATAAAATATAATAAATAAAAATATAACTTACAATAAAATTAATAAAAAAAATGCAAATAACGTCAAATAAAAATTACACAACAATTTTTAACCAATACCACCACCACTTTGCCACAGCAACGCGTGGCCGGGCACAGCTAGTATATTTCTAAATTACCAAGGAGATACTTGAAAAATTCATTCTGCACAAACTGCTGTGCAAAATGATTTGATCAACACTCTTTAGATCAGTGGTCCCAGCCTGTGAATCCCCAAGTGTTTTATTTATTTAGTTATTTACTTACAGCATTTATATTCCGCCCTTCTCACCCCAAAGGGGACTCAGGGTGGATCACATTACACATATAGGCAAACATTCAATGCCTTTTAACACAGAACAAAGACAAGACAAATATAGGCTCTGAGCGGGCCTCGAACTCATGACCTCCTGGTCAGAGTGATTCATTGCAGCTGGTTGCAGCTGGCTTGCTCTCCAGCCTGTGCCACAGCCCGGGCCTAAAACTCACAGAAATTCCAGCCAGTTTGCCAGCTGTTAGGATTTCTGGGAGTTGAAAGCCAAAACATCTGGGGACCTACAGGTTAAGAGGTAAAGGTAAAGGTTTCCCCTGACGTTAAGTCCAGTCGTGTCCAACTCTGGGGGTTGGTGCTCATCTCCATTTCTAAGCCGAAGAGCCGGCGTTATCCGTAGACACCTCCTAGGTCATGTGGCCAGCATGACTGCATGGAGCGCCGTTACCTTCCCGCTGGAGCTGTACCTATTGATCTACTCACATTTGCATGCTTTCAAACTGCTAGGTTGGCAGGAGCTGGAGTTAACAGCGGGCGCTCATTCTGCTCCTGGGATTTGAACCTGGGGCCTTTTGGTCTGCAAGTTCAGCAGCTCAGTGGTTTAACGCACTTCGCCACCGGGGCTTAGATGGACGCAAATATTGGATCTTGGCTGCTCTCTGGATTTTGAACCCTCTCCATACAGCCACTTAAAAATCCAAACTGTGGAGGGATAGGATGATATTTTTGATCCTGGCCAGCTTGCAAGTCAAGGTACAAGGGATTTCAGGCCCTATATCTCAAGATTTGGGATACGTGGCAAGTTGGCTCAAGGTGAAAGGCTCACACTTGCCTATGGGAACAAAATCATGTGCTTTGTGTGGGTTGAGAATCAAAAGGCGGTGAGTATCTAAACATATATACACCTGTATATGTATGTATATAATAAGACTGCGGTAGTATAGATGGGAGCCTCCGGTGGCTCAGTGTGTTAAAGCGCTGAGCTGCTCAACTTGCAGATCGAAAGGTCCCAGGTTCAAGCCCGGGGAGCGGAGTGAGCACCCGCTGTTAGCTCCAGCTCCTGCCAACCTAGCAGTTCGAAAACATGCCAATGTGGTAGATCAATAGGTCTGGGAGTTGGTGCTCATCTCCATTTCTAAGCCAAAGAGCCGGCGTTGTCCATAGACACCTCCAAAGTCATGTGGCCGGTATGGAGCATCGTTACCTTCCCGCCGGAACAGTACCTATTGATCTATTCACATTTGCATGTTTTCGAACTGCTAGGAATGGCAAGAGCTGGGGCTAACAGCGAGCGCTCATTCCACTCCCGGGATTTGAACCTGGGACCTTTCGGTCTGCAAGTTCAGCAGATCAGTGCTTTAACACACTGTGCCACTCTCCATACAGCTACTTAAAAATCCAAACTGTAGAGGGATAGGATGATATTTTTGAGCCTGGCCAGCTTGCAAGTCAAGGTACAAGGGGTCTCAGGCCCTATATCTCAAGATTTGGGATTCATGGCAAGTTGGCTCAGGGTGAAGGGCTCACACTTGCCTATGGGAACAAAATCATGTGCTTTGTGTGGGCTGAGAATCAAAAGGCGGTGAGTGTCTGGTGGCGAAGTGTGTTAAAGCGCTGAGCTGTTGAACTTGCAGACCAAAAGGTCCCAGGTTCAAATCCCGGGAACGGAAAGCGCCCGCTGTTAGCCCCAGCTCCTGCCAACCTAGCAGTTCAAAAACATGCCAATGTGAGTAGATGAATAGGTACCGCTCCGGTGAGAAAGTAACGGCGCTCCATGCAGTCATGCCAGCCACACGACCTTGGAGGTGTCTATGGACAACGCCGGCTCTTCAGCTTAGAAATGGGGATGAGCACCAACCCCCAGAGCCAGACATGAAACCTTTACCTTTTACCTTATCTAAACATACATGCACCTGTATGCGTGTATAAGGATAGATGAGGCTGGCGGCAGGCACCGGAGCTGAACCTATGGGTGTTGCATTTCAGAACGTGGTCACAATGGAAACCTTGTCCAACCTTGCACGAGCATTGGGGGCTTTTTTGAGACAAGTTTTCCATTCCTTTCCTGTCCAACCCTACCCAAGAAACCCCTCTGTCTGGATTTTGCCAGTCCTTTCCTGCCTGAATCTTGAGCGCTTCTGCGCACTGTCTATGAAAATAATCCACTTGCCATTCCCTAGGCAAGGTTTCCTCCTCTTCCCCGCCCCTCACCCTATTTAGTCTCCATGGCAATTGTTACTCGGTGTATACATTTCAGGCAGAAGCAGGGCCATATCACTGCCTGGGAAGCATCGCTTGTCCGTCTCCCACCCTTACAACTTTCAAGGGGTCATCACGCCTCCTTTCCGTCTCCATGCACCTGTTCTGGCTTCTTTGCAGGTTGGGCCCAAAGCCAAGAATCATAGAATCGTAGAGTTGGAAGAGACCTCACGGGCCATCCAGTCCAACCCCATTCTGCCAAGAAGCAGGAAAATCTCATTCAAAGCACCCCCGACAGATGGCCATCCAGCCTCTGCTTCAAAGCCTCCACCACAGTCCGCGGCAGAGAGTTCCACTGCTGAACATCTCTCTCTCATAGAATCATAGAATCGTAGAGTTGGAAGAGACCTCATGGGCCATCCAGTCCAATCCCATTCTGCCAAGAAGCAGGAAAATCTCATTCAAAGCACCCCCGACAGATGGCCATCCAGCCTCTGCTTCAAAGCCTCCACCACAGTCCAGGGCAGAGAGTTCCACTGCTGAACATCTCTCTCTCATAGAATCATAGAATCGTAGAGTTGGAAGAGACCTCATGGGCCATCCAGTCCAATCCCATTCTGCCAAGAAGCAGGAAAATCTCATTCAAAGCACCCCCGACAGATGGCCATCCAGCCTCTGCTTCAAAGCCTCCAAAGAAGGAGCCTCCACCACAGTCCGTGGCAGAGAGTTCCACTGCTGAACATCTCTCTCTCACACTGATGTTCAGGTGGAATCTCCTTTCCTGTAGTTTGAAGCCATTGTTCCATTGTGTCCTAGTCTGCAGGGCAGCAGAAAACAAGCTTGCTCCCTCCTCCCTATGACTTCCCCTCACATATTTGTACATGGCTATCATGTCTCCTCTCAGCCTTCTCTTCTGCAAGCTAAACATATATCAAGAGTTGCAGCCTTTTGGTTTGCATGATTTCCCTCCATGCTTGCACCTGGAATATTGATGTTAATGGACCAGCCTGAAAGGTTCTCACTTTAAATATGGTGAATTGTTGGCATTATTGTGTGCATTCAAGTCACTTACGGTGACTCTATCAGAGCAGGGTTTGTTCAGAGATTTGCCTTTGCCTTCCCCTTAGGCTGAGAGAGTGTGACTTGGGGTTGTTTTCATGATCAGTCAGAACTAATCCAACACTCAGATCATAGAATAAAATCATAGAATCCTAGAGACCTCATGGGCCATCCAGTCCAACCCCATTCTGCCAAGAAGCAGAATAATCACATTCAAACCACTCCCGACAGGTGGCCACCCAGCCTCTGTTTAAAAGCCTCCAAAGAAGGAGCCTCCACCACAGTCTGGGGCAGAGAGTTCCACTGCTGAACAGCCCTTCTCATAGTGAGGAAGTTCTTCCTGATGTTCAGGTGGAATCTCCCTCCTTTCCTGTAGTTTGAAGCCATTGTTCCATTGCGTCCTAGTCTCCAGGGCAGCAGAAAACAAGCTCCCTCCCTCCTCCCTATGACTTCCCTTCACGTATTTGTATATGGCTATCATGTCTCCTCTCCGCCTTCTCTTCTGTTCTTTAAGCCGCTCCTCATAGGGAGAACCAGACCTTTGATCATTTTAGTTGCCCTCCTCTGGACGCTTTCCAGCTTGTCAACATCTCCCTTCAATTGCGGTGCCCAGAATTGGACACAGCATTCCAGGTAAAGTGTCCTGACCAAGGCAGAATAATCCCCAACCCAATTCCTTCCTCTCCTTCCCCGTCTTCTATGATTTCTCCCATAAATGACTGGAATAGCCCACAGGCTGCTGGATGCGGCAGTGCGAGGACTCAAAACAAAAATAGGTAGAACCGATGGGCACCGCGTGGTCGGAGATGCCAAGGCACATACATGCAAATACACACATATCTCATGACCCACTTTGCATCATGTGTCTGGTCACCCACCAGGCGATGGTGTCGGATACAGGGAGATTTTGGACTTTGTGCCAGTAATCGCCAATGACAACAAAAGAGGCACACAATGGCACTCCATCTCTCATTCTCCGCCTCACACATACGTACATGTATAAACCGCACAACTCAGTTTGGATTATGACTCCCAGACATCTATGGGAGAGTATGGGATGCCCAAAGCACATGCTATCCACAGACCCACAGCGGAAAAACCTCTCCGAAGGTATTGGTGGAAAACACTGCAGTGTTACAAACCAGATATCTAAGTAGTCTGTATGTTGACAGTGTTGGTAAGGAAAGGATAGTATCCGTTGCCCCACATAACCCACTATACACATTATTCAAGGTAAGATAGGAAGGAAGACTTCAATTGTTTCCTCGGGAAAATGGTCTGCTTCTTGCCCCACAAAGCACACACTCAACACACACACAATAAAAGGTCAGGCGGCAAGGGAAGTGCGGAATACAAAGGCGAGGATCCGGAGAAAAGGGTGGACAGACATGAAGACAAAAGGATTGTTTCAGAGGGTGGTTGGAAAAGAATAAGGCAAGCTAAGGTCGGTACCCAGAATGCGAAATCCGCTCAGAGTCGCTTACCTTTAGAGGCATCTTTCTCTTCTTTCGTCTTGATCACCTTCCCACTCATAGATCCCAGTTTGGTTGTAAAAATCCCCCCTGAGAGACCTCGTGGGCAAGCGGTCTGGACTCGCAGGAAAACCAGAGAAATCGAGAAAAAAAAAAGGATGGAGGGAGCCGGGAGAAGGGGGTGGTCTTGCCTTGCCTTTCTTCCTTCTTTTTCTCTCTTTTTTTTCTTTCTTTCTTTTCGCAGGGAATAAAAAAAGGAAAGGGGTCTGGAAAGGGAGAGTCCCAAAAATCCTAGAACAGAAGGGAGGAAAAAAGAAAAGGAAAGGGAAATGAATGAATCAATCCAAAGGAAATGGGTCTTTGTGTGTGTGTTGCAGAAGGATGCTCGGCTAAGGACGCAAAGCCCACCAAAGCATGGATCACGGGGCTGTCACTGTGCTACTATTACTACCGCCTGCTTCTCGTTCTTTGTTTCTCTCTGTCTTTTCTTTACTATCTCTCTGGATGAAGAGGGGAAAGGGGTTCCCTTAGACATCCGCAGAATTTCCCCCCTTTGCTTCCTCTGAGTGTGGCTCGAAAGGCTGGCAATAAAACAAAAGATGCAGAGTGTTGTCTTCCCGGCTCTGGATGGCCAGGAATGTGATCTCCCCTCCTCTCTTTCGCTCCAACTAGGAGGAAGAGGAGGGGAGATGATGCTGGGAGACCACCACCCCGGAGAGCCTAACCCTCCTCCGCACGGCACATGCTCCAGAGGCAAAGGGAAGGTGCACAATCGCACACAGCACACACCCTTCTTGTCCAAGGATGGAAACACAATCTCCTCCCCTGTTCCTCCTCCTGTGTGGGGGGGAAAATCAAAGGAGATCCTCCAAGCAGAAGAAGGAGAGCGAGGGAGGCAACACTGTTGGGCTGTGAGACCTTTCCAAAGTCCAAGAGAAACCATCAAAGGATCTAAAGATAGGACAAAGCCATCCCTAGGTGAAGTCAGAACTAACTACCTGTTAGGGCGTGAAGGTGGAAGGCCACACACTACGGCAGGGGTCCTCAAACTTTTTAAGTGGAGGGCCGATTCACAGTCCCTCAGACTGTTAGGTCTCTCAGACTATGATGATATAGTCCAAAATTAAGATGTTGTTGTGTGCCTTCAAGTTGTTGCAGACTTAAGTCAACCCTAAGTCTAAAGTTTAGGACAGAGGCCAGGTCAATGGCCTTGGAGGGCCTTAGTTTGGGGACCCCTGATCTAGATGATCTCATAGGACCATAGGTAAGCAAAGAGACCTCCAGAGACCATCTAGAGGGTCTCATAGGACCATAGGTAAGCAAAGAGACCCCCAAAAGCCATCTAGATGGTCTCATAGGACCATAGGTAAGGAAAGTGACCCCCAAAAGCCATCTAGATGGTCTCATAAGGCCGTAACTAAGTAAAGAGACCTTCAAAGACCATCTAGACTATCTCATAAGACCATAGGTAAGGAAAGTGACCTCCAAAAGCCATCTAGATGGTCTCATAAGGCCATAGCTAAGTAAAGAGACCTTCAAAGACCATCTAGATGATCTCAAGACCATAGGTAAGCAAAGACCAGGTAGACTTAGGTCAACCCTAAGTCTAAAGTTTAGGACAGGGGCCAGGTCAATGACCTTGGGGGGGCCGCATCTGGCCCACGGGCCTTAGTTTGGGGATCCCTGATCTAGATGGTCTCATAAGATCATAGGTAAGCAAAGAGACCTCCAAAGACCATCTAGATGGTTTCATAAGACCATAGGTAAGGAAAGGGGCCCCCAAAGGCCATCTAGACAATCTCATAAAACCATAGGTAAGGAAACGGACCCTCAAAGGCCATCTAGACGCCCTTATAGGACCATAGGTAAGGAAAGTGACCTCCAAAGACCAGGTAGACTTAGGTCAACCCTAAGTCTAAAGTTTAGGACAGAGGCCAGGTCGATGACCTTGGAGGGCCGCATCCGGCCCCCGGGCCTTAGTTTGGGGAACCCTGCACTACGGCAATCTCAAAAGCATTAGCTCTATTGAAGAAAGTTCCCCACTTCTTTGGATATTGGACTCACAATGTGACACAGCGTCAGCCAAGATGCTTCTTTTTTTGGAGAGCTCACAATTGGTTCCTGATCTCCTTGATGGATCTTTCTCTTGGCCTCCTTTCCAGCACTTTAGGCTTTTGTAAAAGCATTGTTTAGGGGAGCAGAGGAAATGATGGGCCAGATCCTTGTTAAGATTGATTTTTTTTTTCCATGTCAGGAGCAACCGGAGTTGCTTCTGGAGTGAGAGTATTGCCCGTCTGCAAGGACGTTGCCCAGGAGACGCCCGGATGTTTTTTTTGTTTTGTTTTTCATGTTTTTACCATCCTTGTGGGAGGCTTCTCTCATGCCTCCGCATGGAGCTGGAGCTGATAGAGGGAGCTCATCCGCGCTCTCCCCAGGTGGGATTCGAACCTGGCAGCTTTCAGGTCAGCCACCCAACCTTCAAGTCACAAGGCTTTAATCCACTATGCCATCGGGGGCTCCAATACATAAAAGAAACAACAAGAATGAAACTACACAAAACGAACAGCAATTCCATACAAAAGCACAACACTAATCTATCTATCTATCTATATATCTATCTATCTATCTATCTATCTATCTATCCTATTTCCCTGAAAATAAGACAGTGTCTTATATTAATTTTTGCTCCCAAAGATGCACTAGATCCTATTTCCACTTCGCCACCGGGGCTTCTAAACCCTAAAAATAAATAGACATATAAATAGAACATATTGCATAGATGTTCAGTGGCCATGAGCCAAAACTATGTAAACGAAGGGTGCAACCAAAATATCGGACTCCAGTAGTGTTTACTGTTGTGTCAAAGAGGTAATTTCAGTAGATGCTGCTTCTCCTGCAAAAGCAACACTTTCTGAAATACCCACTTGCCCATATTTATGAAAGGTACAAAAGGTACAAAAGCCCCGGTGGCGAAGTGTGTTAAAGCGCTGAGCTGCTGAACTTGTGGACCGAAAGGTGCCAGGTTCAAATCCCAGCTCCTGCCAACCTAGCAGTTCGAAAATGTGCCAATGTGAGTAGATCAATAGGTACCGCTCTGGCGGGAAGGTAATGGTGCTCCATGCAGTCATGCTGGCCACATGACCTTGGAGGTGTCTATGGACAACGCCGGCTCTTCGGCTTAGAAATGGAGATGAGCACCAAACCCCAGAGTCGGACATGATTGAACTTAACGTCAGGGGAAACCTTTACCTTTACCTTTTATCAGTGGCCATGAGCCGAAACTATGTAAACGAAGGGTGCAACCAAAATATCAGATTCCAGTAGTGTTTACTGTTGTGTCAAAGAGGTAATTTCAGTAGATGTTGCTTCTCCTGTAAAATAGTTTCTGAAATACCCACTTGTCCATATTTATGAAAGGTACAAGAGCCCTTATGTCACTTGGAAACCCTAAACAAAGGATTCTATACTGCATCCTCTGCCTAACATTGCATTTGTCTGCCTTTGCTTGGATTTCTCCGAGTTGCCTCGAGTCCCAGCTTTTACAGGGAAGTCTGAGCTCTCTTTGTCATCCTCGCCATCACCTTGGGTGCCTTTTCCAGCGAGGCACTGGCCCTTTAAGGGTGCTAGGGATGCTGATAAGGAGGTGTGCACCCCCATTTGATGTCACTCCTCCTTGAAGCCAATGCCATCCCAGGGGTTCATTCTGCTTCGCTGCCCACTTTGCTGTATGGGAGTCCGAAACCCCAACAGCCTGACCCAGGCACAATGTCGCAGACAGGATTTAATGAGCAGGAAACATTTCCCTCCTGGAGCTGTCTGGCCGGGTGGCAATTAATCCACATTTTCAAAAAGGCATGGTGCTCCCTGGCATAGGCAACAGCAGAGGAGCATAAAACACCAGCCATCCCTGCAAGGTTCCTCCTTGAACCATCTGCTGGAACATTTTGCACATCCGAGCAACAAGGACGTGGGTTTGGTCTACATGTATTTGAACTCTATTTTAAAACTGACCCTTTTTACGCAAAAAGCGCTGGCCATCTGCAAGAAGATGGAAGTGGAGAGCTGTAATATTAATGCCAATAACAAAATCCAAATTTAAAATTTACTATGGACAAGCCACTAGTTTTACTTACCCTCGCCCCCGCTTAAACCTTACCTTAAGGGAATAATTCATTTTAATTTTAATCTTTTTATTCTGTACTAGTTGTGCCCGGCCACGCTTTGCTGTGGCAAAGACTGGTGGTATGGGAAATAAAGTATTGAGGAATTGGTGATAGTTAAGGTAAAAGGTAATGGACATTAAGTCAATTATAAATGGGTTATATAGCTGTGTGGAAGGGCCTTGAGTCTACACTGCCATATAATCCAGTTAAAATCAGATAATCGGTATTTTATAGGCAGTGTGGAAGAGGCCTAAGTGAGGCCTAACTTTGCCTGTCCCCTGGGCTGAGTGGTTTGCTAGGAGACCAAGTGGGTGGAGCTTAGCCTTCTAACTGGCAGCAATTGGATAAAAACAATTATTCCTCTCCCTCTAATTAGGATTTTATTTTTATTTTATTTTTGTTGTATAAACGTAGAGGCATGGATGAGGGGTTGTGCTGCCAACTTTAGTGTTTCTGGGATGTGTAGTTTTGTTGTTTTGTCCTAGGCCGAAATTTCATTACCCTTTTATATATATATAGATTTGCACAACTACCTAGGCTAGTAGGCCAGGATGCTTTGTATCTATACATGCTTTTACATGGTTTTACTGTATGTATTGGTAAGTGTGTACGTTTTGTATGTTTCACATGTTTGGATATGGTTAAAATTGACTAATCAATAAAGAGTTGTTGTTGTTGTTACATGTATTTGGTAAGAGTCAGATGTTAATACAAAGGCAACCTTGGTGAACCTAAGCAGGTTTTGAGACTGGAACTTTCAATTCCAAAAGTTGATAGTTGGGGACATAAGAGAAACACAACATGGAAACTTTGTCTCGGGACCGAGGCACACTTCTTTTATGGATGTACAGTAGAGTCTCACTTATCCAAGACTCGCTTGGATTATCCAAGGCATTTTTGTAGTCAATGTTTTCAAAACATCGTGTTATTTTGGTGCTAAATTCGTAAATACAGTAGAGTCTCACTTATCCAACATTCTGGATTATCCAATGCATTTTTGTAGTCAGTTTTCAATACATCGTGATATTTTGGTGCTAAATTCGTAAATACAGTAATTACTACATAGCATTAGTGTATTGAACTACTTCTGTCAGATTTGTTGTATAACATGATATTTTGGTGCTTAATTTGTAAAATCATAACCTAATTTGATGTTTAATAGGCTTTTCTTTAATCCCTCCTTATTATTCAACATATTTGCTTATCCAACATTCTGCCGGCTCGTTTATGTTGGATAAGTGAGTCTCTACTGTATTATTATTATTATTATTATTATTATTATTATTATTATTATTATTGGTTCATCAGGTGTTCTGCTACGGCTGATTTCTCTGGTTGAATCAGGGCCAGCTAACACCTCCCAACAAAGGATTCCCCCAAGCAGAAAGCAGCCAGGCTTTGAAACTACAAGGCCATTTAGTGCTAAACAAGGTGGACAATTGCAACATTCACACGCCTTCAACAGACAAAAGTTTTTTCTTCCACTTTGGATCTTTCATAGATATATAAACCGCACCTGCCTAGTTTCCAACAGACCTCACAACCTCTGAGGATGCCTGCCATAGATGTGGGTGAAATGTCAGGAGAGAATGCTTCTGGAACATGGCCGTACAGCCTCAAAGAGACAGGAGTTCTTTCGCCCACCCTGGACATTATTCCACAGATATATAAGCCTCACTTGCTTAGCTTCCAGCAGACCTCACAACCTCTGAGGATGCCTGCCATAGATGTGGGTGAAACGTCAGGAGAGAATGCTTCTGGAACATGGTTATACAGCCCGGAAAACTCACAGCAACCCAGTGATTCTGGCCATGAAAGCCTTCGACAACACATCTGGCTTATCTCTTTGGTGTCGCCTATTGCTTCCAATCCAAAGCCAATAAAAGCTGATACAGTAGAGTGGGTGAAACGTCAGGAGAGAATGCTTCTGGAATATGGCCATACAGCCCGGAAAATACACAACAACCCAGAGAAGCTAGAATTCAGCATATGCTTCAATGGGTTGAGAAGATCTTCCTCCCAAAAAATAGCAATGAAAAGAGTCAATGTGGAAAGCTCAGTCTAGGCTAGATAAGCTGTTCAAGATGCATCTGCGGTTTTGTAAAAATGGCCTATACAATTAAAGAGAAAATCCATATTCAGAGGAAGCATTGGCATCTTTATCACCAAATGCTCCCCACAGAATGGGAAGTGATTAATTCATGGCCGTTGAGGAACAGGCTAATGGGAAAAGAAGCAAGGAGAGTGTTGTAGCACAAATAAAAACACCCAATCTACACGACTGGTCTGAAAAATGTCAGGCACGTGCCTAGCAAAGAGTAAGCCCAATCGACTTTCTTGTGAGGAAACAATATTTTGCATTGACAGCCGGACATTGATTGGGGTTGAATACATTATTGCAAAAAATAAAATAAAAATCAGCAACCGAGAAAGAGTAAGCCACTTTTTAAGCCACAGCAATAGACAAGTATGTCTCCCTTGCATTGTATTTTGTCAGTGACGACAGACAGCTTAGTCATGTCATATATTCGTCCTTCTTTTGCGGAAAGGCTTCTCTTTTCTGGCTGCTATTAAAATTTATAAGTCTTGCTGCACACCTAAAAATATGTCGAGGGTTTATTTTTACACTATGGATCACTTTCAATTATTCTGGTATCTCCATGATATACCAAGGAGTGTTGATTTTGGCTCAGTGCTATGGAATCCTGAGAATTTTAGTTTAGAGGCACTTTTTTTTTTGGAATACATAGCATTTAAAGTGGTTCCAAACTGCATTAGAGTAGATGCAACCTAAAACTTCTACCGTTTCCCCGAAAAGATGTCAGTGTCTTATATTAAATTTTGCTCCCAAAGATGCGCTAGGTCTTATCTTCAGGGGATGTCTTATTTTTCCATGAAGAAGAATTCACATTTATTGTTGAACAAAAAAAAAAATTGAACATTTATCATATACAATAGAGTCTCACTTATCCAACATCCGCTTATCCAACGTTCTGGATTGTCCAACACATTTTTGTAGTCAATGTTTTCAATATATCATGATATTTTGGTGCTTAATTCGTAAATACAGTAATTACAACATAACATTATTGCATATTGAACTACTTTTTCTGTCCAATTTGTTGTATAACATGATGTTTTGGTGCTTAATTTATAAAATCATAACCTAATTTGATGTTTAATAGGCTTTTCTTTAATCCCTCCTTATTATCCAACATATTCTCTTATCCAACATTCTGCCGGCCCGTTTATGTTGGATAAGTGAGACTCTACTGTATTGTATGGTAGTTGTCATCACAAACCAGCATAACGAGACAAACTGTGAATCCTATCAAGAATCCTATCAAGAATTATATAAAATTTTATGTAATGTGATTTTTTTATGTAATGGTACAGTAGAGTCTCACTTATCCAACATAAACGGGCCGGCAGAACGTTGGATAAGCAAATATGTTGGATAATAAGGAGAGATTAAGAAAAAGCCTATTAAACATCAAATTAGGTTATGATTTTACAAATTAAGCACCAAAACATCATGCTATACAACAAATTTGACAGAAAAAGTAGTTCAATACGCAGTAATGCTATGTAGTAATTACTGTATTTATGAATTTAGCACTAAAATATCACAATGCATTGAAAACATTGACTTCAAAAATGCGTTGGATAATCCAGTACGTTGGATAAGTGAGTGTTGGATAAGGGAGACTCTACTGTATCTGTTTTTATATAAATTGTTGTTTTGTACACTGTTTTTAGGCATTGAATTGTTGCCTATTTATTGTAAGCCGCCTTGCGTCCCCCCGGGGAGAAAGACGGGGTAAAAATGATGTAAATAAATCAATAAATTCTTGTTACTACTATTATTTCCATGTACAACAATCTATGGTATATACATTTACCAATCCTGCATGCTCTGGTGTTCTGTTCGGCGGGCATGCTTCCAAACAAAAACTTTGCTAGGTCTTAGTTTCGGGGGAGAACTTATATTTAGCAATTCAGCAAAACCTTTACTAGGTCTTATTTTATGAGAAACAGGGGAGCAAACACTTTTACAGGGTTTTTGTCAGAATAAATGTTGAGTTAGGAGACGGTCATAGCCAGAAAGGAAGGACAGGTTTGAAAATAAAACAAAAGCTATTCTATTTTTTTTTCTTTCATAACAAATGGCCATCCAACTAGTTTTTTATTCCCCGCTAGCAAGCCCATTTCCAAGGGAGTTTGCAAAGAGCTACAGGAACAAAACAGGAATTACACAAGTCAAGTTAAAAATGGAATTGGGAAATAGATACCCACTTGCCCCAGATCTTCATCCCACCCTGTTCTGTTTTTTTTTTTTTAATTTCTTTTTGAGACTGAGAAGAAGCCATCTCCTATTTGGGATTGCATTGCATTTGCTGCCATCAAATGCCGTTGTTGACAAACAGAGGCAGAGAGGAGAGTCAGAAAGATGGGACAGCTGTTCAAGAAGACTGAGAAGCCAAAGTGGTTCAGTACTGAATCTCTGATAAGGGATAGGTAAAGGTAAAGGTTTTCCCCTGACATTAAGTCTAGTTGTGTCCGACTCTGGGGGGTGGTGCTCATCTCTATTTCTAAGCCGAAGAGCCGGCGTTGTCCATAGACACCTCCAAGGTCATGTGGCTGGCATGACTGCATGGAGTGTCATTACCTTCCCACTGAAGTGGTACCTATTCATCTACTCACATTTGCATGTTTTTGAATTGCTAGGTGGGCAGAAGCTGGGGCTAACAGTGGGAGCTCACCCCGCTCCCCGGATTCGAACCACCAACCTTTCGGTCAGCAAGTTCGGCAGCTCAGTGGTTTAATCCGCTGTGCCACCTGGGGCTCCTGCAAAGGGATACAAAGTCTAAAATACCCTACCTTCTGAAATGTTAGGGTGGGAAAGCGGATGGAGGCGGCATACAAAAATAAAATTATTATTATTATTATTATTATTATTATTATTATTATTATTATTATTATAAAATAAATATAAATATTCAAAAACATTGAACCTATTGATACCTCAATTAATGTAATTTTATTGGTACAGTAAAGTCTCACTTATCCAACATAAACGGGCTGGCAGAACGTTGGATAAGCGAATATGTTGGATAATAAGGAGAGATTAAGGAGAAACCTATTAAACATCAAATTAGGTCATGATTTTACAAATTAAGCACCAAAAACATCATGTTATACAACAAATTTGACAGAAAAAGTAGTTCAATATGCAGTAATGCTACGTAGTACTTACTGTATTTATGAATTTAGCACCAAAATATCATGATGTATTGAAAACATTGACTACAAAAATGCGTTGGATAATCCAGAACGTTGGATAAGCAAATGTTGGATAAGTGAGACTCTACTGTATCTATTTTTATTTCTGAAATTTACGACCCTCGGCTTATACTGGAGTCAATGTTTCCCAGGTTTTTTGAGTAAAATTAGGTGCCTCGGCTTATGTTCAGGTCGGCTTATACTCGAGTATATATGGTAATTGTATTGGTATCTATTTTTATTTCTGAAATTTACCACCCTCGGCTTATACTGGAGTCAATGTTTTCCCAGGTTTTTTTGTGGTAAAATTAGGTGCCTCGGCTTATATTCGGGTCGGCTTATACTCGAGTATATACGGTAAGTTAAGGGATTCATTCAGTTTCGGAGTTCCTGGGGGCCACATTAAGGCCATAGATGGGGTCAAGTGCAATTTGGGGTTTGGACCCCAAAGCCCAGTCTATTTTTGCATCACCATCTTGCTGCCTTAGGGAGAAAGCATTGCTATCTTCACACAATCTGGAAAATCATAATACAGGGTATTGGATGTTTCGGCAGGCCTTTGGAGATACAGTCATTAATTAATCAGCCCCAGAGGGTTTTTAATAATCTATCCTGTATTTATTACTATTTTACCATTTATGTGTTTTAAATGCAATTTTTTATCCTGTATTTCTGTTTTAATTGATATATTGTATTACTGTTTTATCTTTTTATAGTATGATTTGTATTATGTTGCCTATATTTTGTCCTATGTTGTTTGGGCCACTGCCCCATGTAAACTACCCCGAGTCCCCCCGGGGAGATGGTGGCGGGGTATAAATAAAGTATTATTATTATTATTATTATTGACACAACGACATTGTATGACACAGCAAAGAAGATAGATATGCTGGATTTCATATTATTATTATTATTATTATTATTATTATTATTATTATTATTATTATTATTATTGTGGAGAACATAGCCTTTTCAAGGACATAAGACCGGACCTTAAGGCAAGAGTTTCCTCATATTAATTGGAAGCATGTGACCAATGCGCAAGTAGGTCACTGCTTTCCATGCACAATTTCTGGCCACTATGTAGGGATCCCACCTGATCCAGAAAGCCTCGCAATTCTTACTAATTCTGAAGGGAAGGTGACATTTTCAATCTGGGTGCTATGGTCATGGATGAAGAATCTCACACCTCATTTAGATCGACCAAATGTGCATGATACCATAAATTGGGTCCCTTGCCATGCATGCTTCCCTCCCCTTGGCCATTGCTGTCACCTACCTGAAAGTTATTCCTGTGTCAAAGGGTTCTCCTGAAGCTCTTGAGAAAACTCCTGGATTAATCCAATGCTATTTGCTTGCTCTCCGTCCTTCAAAAATAGCCACTGCAAACACACAATCCAAAGCGCAGTTAGACAAAGAAAAAAACCCTCTCCATGTTCTTCTTTGTCTCAATTGTCAGACAATATCCCTGTCCAATTTTGGAGACGACCAGGAGACGAGAGGTCCATCCACAGCCGGCGCCTTCTGGGTCCAAACAACCAAGTGACAAATCACACTGGTGTCTTCTGCTTCTATTTTTTTTCCTGAAACAGGATTCCACGGGTTGTTTTCACTTTCCTAAGTTGTTCTCCAGAGAAGCGCCGGGGTGAGATCGGCTTACAGCATGGAAGATCCCTCTGGAAGCCAAAGAAAGGCACCGGAGAGGAAAGTCTAGGGAGGGGAGGGAGATTGAGAGAAAGGAAGGGCACTTGACAGTCCAGCCCTCATCCCGTGGCAACTCTGCGGCTACTTTTGCAATCTTAACAGCATCCACCCAAACATCCAATTCACCATGGAAAAAGAAAAGAAAACCTACACACACAGATAGATACCTTCATAATAACTCCAACCATCACCCAAGTCAAAAAAGGAGCACAATCAAAGCCCTGACAGACCGTGCACAAAGAATCTGCGAACCTCACCTCCTCCAAGGTGAACTCAACCACCTAAACTGGGCTCTACAGGCCAATGGAGACTCCACCACAGACATCAGAAGAGCTGCAAGGCCAAGAACAAGCCATGAGAGTCAAGACAAAGATCCACCCAGAGGAAAGGTGTTCTTACCATACATCAAGGGAACTACTGACCGCATAGGGAAGCTGATGAAGAAGCACAACCTACAAACTATCTACAGACCCACGAAGAAAATCCAACAAATGCTACGGTCAGCGAAGGACAAGAGGGATCCTCTCTCTTCTGCAGGAGTCTACCGGATACCATGCAGCTGTGGACAAGTCTACATAGGGACCACCAAACGCAGCATTGCCCAAACAAGAGTCAAAGAACATGAAAGGCACTGCAGACTAATTCAACCAGAGAAATCAGCCATAGCAGAGCATTTGATGAACCAGCCTGGACACAGAATACTATTTGAGAACACAAAAATGCTGGACCATTCTAACAACTATCATGTCAGACTACACAGAGAAGCCATTGAAATCCACAAGCATGTGGACAACTTCAACAGAAAGGAAGAAACCATGAAAATGAACAAAATCTGGCTACCAGTATTAAAAAACTCAAAAATCAGAACAGTAAATAAAGGGCAATACTCTGAAAGCAGAGGATTTCCAGACATGAATCAACCAAGGGCAGTTAACGACTCTAAACAAAGGATGCCCCAGAGGCAGGAAGAAGACAGCAGATAAGCTTTTCAATGCTAATTAAAGTGATTAACTACACAACATTCACACTGACCTCTCTCACCCTAGACTTTCCACAGATATATATTAACCTCTTTGCTTAGTTTTCTCCATACCTCACAACCTCTGAGGATGCCTGCCATAGATGTGGGCGAAACGTCAGGAGAGAATGCTTCTGGAACATGGCCACACAGCCCGAAAGACATACAACAACCCTACTTTTGCAATTGATCACTTCAGGAATAACTATTTCAATTGTACCCAGCAACTACCATCAAATACATCCTTTCTGTGGTATGTTTTATTACACCAGGGGTCCTCAAACTTTTCCACAATCCTTCAGACTGTTGAGGGGCCGGATTATCATTTGAAAAAAAAAATCTCAGTTACCCTTGTTGTCTTATATGTGTTTTATTGTATCGAGAAATGAGAATTTTTGTTGTTACTGTATAAGAAATGTATGGAGTTGCTCGGAAACCTCTCAATAAAAATGAATTATAAAAAAAAGAAAAAAAAATACAAACAAATTCTGATGCACGCTGCACATGTCTTATTTGTAGTGCAAAAACAACAACAAGAAGAAGAACAATGAAAGAACAATACAATATTTAAAAATAAAAATAATTTTAACCAACATACATTTATCAGGATTTCAATGGGAAGTGTGGTCCTGCTTCTGGCCAATGAGATAGTCAAGTTAATTACGGTTGTTGTTGTTGTTGTTGTATGCCTTCAAGTCATTTCAGACTTTGGGCGAGCCTATGTCTAAAATGTATTTATTTATTATTTATTTATTTACTGCATTTATTTACTACATATGTATCACACCCTTCTCACCCCAAAGAGGACTCAGAGTGGCTTACAAATTATATGTACACTCAATATATTATATTATTAGCATAGCACAATATTAGCATTATATATTACTATATTGAACTATACCACTATACTGTAATATTATTAGTAATAATAATATTACCTTAGTTTGGGGACCCCTGCATTACACCGTCACTTGGATTTTGGACTACAAGTCTGGAAGCCAGGTTGGATTCCTCTTTTGGCCAGGGTAACCCAATGGGCAACCTTGGGCATATCACACAATCTTGGCCCTAGAAAACCCTTCCATAAGGTTGCCATAGGTTTTTCAGCCCTTAGCTCATAAATAAGCCTCCCCGGCTTATAATCGGGTCAAGGTCAAGGCCAGCAACGGATCCTACAGTCTGTTCAGCGCCTTATTTTATTATTATTATTTACAGCATTTATATTCCACCCTTCTTTCTCACGCCGAAGGGAACTCAGGGCAGATCACATTACACATATAGGCAAACATTCAATGCCTTGACATAGAACAATGTTGGGCAACCTTTTGCGCTTGGTGTGTCAAAATTCACCAAAAAACCTAGCATGACTTGGGTGGTGTGTCACTTCGAGAGAGAAAACCATCATTTCACAATATATATAGTTTAAATAACAAAAATATATAATTGTAATATATAACTGTATTTAATAAATCAAAAACTATTTACTACCATTATTTCCACGTACAACAATCTATGGCACCTCTTGCAGTTTCCACGCTGATTTCTCTCTATTGTAGTTTCAATGTAGTCATGAATAATGAATAATAATATAATAATATAATAGTAATACTTAGTAATAGTTATACTAAAATAATAATAGAATTTTATATATATATATATATATATATATATGTATGTATGTATGTATGTATGTAACGTGCATAATTCCCATGGAGTAAACAACAAAACCACTGGACCAAATCACACCAAATTTGGCCACAAAAGGCATTAGTCATCCAATCAATCTGCATGCGGCAGCGTGTCAGCAAAAATGGTTAGGCATGTCAGTGCTGACAGGCGTGTCATAGGTTGGCCATCACTGACATAGAACAAAGACAAGACAAATGCAGGCTCCGAGCTGGCCTCGAACTCATGACCTCTTGGTCAGAGCCTTCCAAGTTGCCCAGTCTTTTGTGTGCCCAGGAGGGAGTCTCTCATCCAGTATCAGCCATGGATTGAGGTTTGCGGTTTTGTCCTGCCACTTTTGGACTCTCGCTTGCTGGGGTGTTCCTATGGGTATCTCTGTAGATCTAAGGAAGTTGTTTCTTGATTTAAGGCATTGCCATGCTTAATCTTGGACATTCTTAAAATTTTATATAATGTGACGTTATTTGTAAGGATTAGGAATCAGCTGGTTTTCCCTGGAATAGGCAGTAAGAGCACCTAAAGCTTCAGAGAACCGTTCAACCATTTCAAATCTCCCTGCTTGAGCGGTGATCATCAGTATAGATGGAACTCTCTGGAGGGACATAAGAGAAGCCTCCCCGCAAGATAGCAACACATCCGCGTGTCCCCTGGGCAACGTCTTTGTTGATGGCTGATTCTTACACACCAGGAGCCACTTGCAGTATGCCATCGAACAAACAAACACACAAATGGACCTTTTCAGGAGCTTCCATTGCTGTGCGGGGAGAATGGGACTCTCCCAACATTTCAAGGAATTTGAGTGATGAGTTCAAGGGAGTGTGAAACAGAACTCTCAATATCTCACAAAACCGGGCCGGGCTGTGGCGCAGCTGGCTAGTAACCAGCTGCAATAAATCACTACTGACCAAGAGGTCATGAGTTCGAAGCCCGGGTCGGGTTAAGCCCCCGACCATTAAATAGCCCAGCTTGCTGTTGACCTATGCAGCCCCGAAAGACAGTTGCATCTGTCAAGTAGGGAAATTTAGGTACGTTTTATGCGGGAGGCTAATTTAACTAATTTACAACATCATAAAAAAAACTGCCAGCAAAAGACGAGGAAAGGAATAAAGAAGTACAGCCACTAGTGGACAGTGAAGCAACAGCTCCCCCTGTGGCCGGAATCGTGAAGCTGGAAAAAAATGTTAAATGCCTCTGTGTCTGTCTATATATGTTGTTTGTCTGTTGGCATTGAATGTTTGCCATATATGTGTTCATTGTAATCCGCCCTGAGTCCCCTTCGGGGTGAGAAAGAAGGGCAGAATATAAATACTGTAAATAAATAAATAAATAAATAAACTACAAATCCCACGGTTCCATAGGATGGAGTCATGGCAGCTAAAGTGCTACCAAACCGCTATAATTGTGCAGTGTGGCTTTCTCTCGTTTCTCTCTTTCCTATTTGTTATCATTCCTCCTGCCCTGAGACCTTCCCTAAACGGAGCAGTAGACAAGATGGTATCCTTGCATCATCTGTTCCATACACAGATGCCAAGCAGACTGGTAAAGGTGTTTTAACATTAAATCAGTGTTACCCATGAGATAATATCCTCCTTCACCAACCCAAGTCAGTCTAGAAGAGGCGACACTGGCTGTTTTGCCAAGAGATCACTCACCTCTAATGCTTTGTTGCCATCTCTCACCATCTGCTGTCAAAGGCAACCGTGACAGCCCCATTCGCCTAACAGTTGGGCAGCTCCTTTTTTAATTAGTGAAAGGTAAAAATACATTCAGGAAGGGAGGGAGGGAGGGAGGGAGGGAGGGAGGGAGGGAGAGAGAGAGAGAGAGAGAGAGAGAGAGAGAGAGAGAGAGAGAGAGAGCAAAGCTGCCTCATTCATGGAAAGACACCCAATGGGTAGGTCATCTAACTGCCTGTGTGGGAGACACCAATTAAGAATACACAAAGTGACATTTCTGGCCTTCTTTATGCAGAAAAGCAAGCCTTTGGCTGAGAGTAACAGTAGGAGACTAACTGGGTTAGAAGGAAGTCAAGGACACCATGAGCAAAGCATAATGTGAGTCCCACTGCTACATCCTGAATAATAATAATAATAATAATAATAATAATAATAATAATAATAATAATAATAATAATAATCAGTCAAAGAAGAAGAACATGCCCTGGCAGAATATGTAAAGCAAAGTGAAAAACCTGCTTTGATTGAAGTCAAAAATCAGAAACTCCTCAAAGCACAACAGACAAAAAACCAGTACAAGAAAGCCACACTACAAACTAGAGCTGTCCGCTGGCACAACAAAACATTGCATGGAAAGTTCCTTGACAAAACTGAAGGAAAAGCTGATAAGGAGAAGACCTGGCTCTGGCTCACGAATGGGACCCTGAAGAAGGAGACAGAAGGCCTGATCCTTGCAGCCCAGGAGCAAGCCATCAGAACAAAGACAATTAAGATCGAAAAATCAGCTGATGACCCAAAATGCAGACTGTGCAAGGAAACCGACGAAACCATTGATCATCTCCTCAGCTGCTGTAAGAAAATCACACGGACAGACTACAAACAGAGGCACAACTATGTGGCCCAAATGATTCATTGGAACTTATGCTCCAAGTACCAGCTCCCAGCAGCAAAAAACTGGTGGGATCACAAACCTGATCCTGACCATTGGGCAATCCATTTCTCGACTTGGGAGCAGCCAATTACATTTCCACCCTGATTGAGATATTTGTCGTGGTCGGAGCTTTTGTGGATTTCAGGACAGGGTGAAGTTGGCTGTAGCTTGAGGTTGGGAATAGTCCATCTAGGTCAGTGGTTCTCAACCTGTGGGTCCCCAGATGTTTTGGCCTTCAACTCCCAGAAATTCTAACAGCTGGTAAACTGGCTGGGATTTCTGGGAGTTGTAGGCCAAAACACCTGGAGAGGGACCCAGAGGTTGAGAACCACTGATCTAGGTGGACGTTGGTTGGCTTGGAATCGTAAGAACATCATGATAGCCATCTGATTCCCCTTGCTATAATCCAGGGGTCCCCAAACTTTTTAAGCCGAGGGCCGGTCCACAATCCTTCAAACTATTGAGGGGCCGGATTATCATTTGAAAAAAATGCAAACAAATTCTGATGCACACTGCATTTGTCTTATTTGTAGTGCAAAAACAACAACAACAACAATGAAAGAACAATACAATATTTAAAAATAAAAACAATTTTAACCAACATAAATTTATCAGGATTTCAATGGGAAGTGTGGTCCTGCTTCTGGCCAATGAGATAGTCAAATTAATTAGGGTTGTTGTTGTTGTTGTTGTTGTTGTTGTGTGCCTTCAAGTCATTTCCGACTTTGGCTGAGCCCAAGTCTAAAATGTATTTATTTATTTATTTATTTATTATTTACTGCATTTATTTACTACATTTGTATCACACCCTTCTGACCCCAAAGGGGACTCAGAGTGGCTTACAAATTATATGTACATACAATATATTATATTATTAGCATCGCACAATATTATCATTATATATTACTATATTGAACTATACCACTATACTGTAATATTATTAGTAATATTATATGTAATATAGAATATATAATTAATATTATTATGATATGGTATTATTATTAGTGTTATATTGTATTACATTATAATATTATTATCAATATTATATGTATATACAATATATTATATTATCAAACTGAGGGCGGGGGCCAGGTAAATGACCTCGGAGGGCCGCATCCGGCCCCCGGGCCTTAGTTTGGGGACCCCTGGTCTAATCCAAGGAAACACCTGCTGTGATAGATGGATGGTTTCTGCTGGAAGGTGGAGGGCTTTTTGTTCTGGTCCGCCACAACGCTGTGGGCCCCATTCTGGAATCTGATCTCCTGGAACGCAAGCCGGCAAGTCTGGAGTGTCGTCACGGACCGATTCTGAGCAGGCTGGAAATGCCAGTGGCTATTTAAGGGGCCGGCCAAGGCACCTCTTATTTTCATCTGTCACGTTGGAGTCTTATTTAAGAGGGCTTGGAATGTTGTGTTCTTCCATAGCCTTGCTGGCTTGGTGCAGTTACAGAGCATTTTCTATGCCGGCTGGGAGATTCTGGGAGCCACAGCCCAACAAATAGTGTGGTCCTGTGCTCCTCCAACTTGGATTTAAGATGAAATTGAGGCCCCTTCCACATAGTTGAATAAAATCCCACATTTTCTGTTTTGAACTGGAATATATGGCAGTGTGGACTCAGATAACCCAGTTCAAAGCAGATATTGTGGGATTTTCTGCTTTGATATTCTGGGTTGTATGGCTATGTGAAAGAGACTTGATACACGCTGAAAGGAAGGAGGCTTTGATATGGAGAAGACATCTGCTGTTATCCTAGAAGAAGCGTGTCTTCTTCCACAATTTGCCAAAAAACTCATTTTTTGTGATGGGTCATTTTGTTTTCTTTTGCATGTGTGATTGTTCAGGCACAGATCTTTGGTGGAATTATTGTTATTATTATTTATTGACACAAAGACACAGTATGACACAGCAAACAAGATCCACATGCTGTATTTCGTATCACAAAATCACAAGTCGAACACTTCCCAAGTGTTTAGGACTGTGTGATGTATTTTCGGGTGATGCGTGCAGATCCCAGTAAGGTGGCCTTTTGCAGTTGACTGATGATGATGATGATGATGATGATGAGTATTATTATTATTATTATTATTATTTTATTGTATGACACAGCAAACAAGATAGACCTGCTGTATTTCGTATCACAAAATCACAAGTCAAACACTTCCCAAGTGTCTAGGACTGTGTGATGTATTTTCGGATGATGCGCGCAGATCCCAGCAGGGTGGCCTTTTGCAATTGGCACATCGTAATTTTGTCAATGCCTATTGTTTCCACATGCCGGCTGAGATCTTTTGGCACAGCACCCAATGTGCCGATCACCACCGGGACCACCTGTACAGGTTTCTTTCAGAGTCTTTGAAGTTCAACCTTGAGGTCCTGAGAGCAGCTGAGTTTTTCCTATTGTTTTTCGTCAATGCGACTCTCACCTGGGATGGCAACATCAATGATCCAAACCTTTTTATTTTCCACAACTGTGATGTCTGGTGTGTTGTGTTCCAGAACATTATTATTATTATTATTATTATTATTATTATTATTATTATTATTATTATACCCTGCTTTATCTCCTCCAAGGGGGACTCAAAGTGGCTCTGCCTGGAGGTAAATGAACATTAAAGGCAGGGACTTTAACCTGTGACTTCACTTTTGGTCAGTAAGACAATGGGTGTATCTACACTCTAGAACAGTAGTTCCCAACCTGTTGTCCATGGACCACCAGTGGTCCCCAAGAATTAAAATATGGTCCACGGCCTCACCATTATTAAACCATTGCAGCAGGAGCAACTGGTGTCACAAAACCCTCTTATAGTGCCGAGGCAATGGGGATGTCAGGAAGGGAGAAGCTGGCTACCCACAAAAGGTGTGACAACAAGCCTCCTGACTGCTGCTTCTCTCCCTCTTCCTCCCCCAGAGCAGAGCTGTTCCATGTGGTGCTTGGAAGCAGGGGTGCCTTAGTGTCATGGTTTTTAGGCCTGTTCCTGGGGTTATGTGGGAGGCTGATTCAGAAAATTGCATTGAATAGACCACATTAGCTTTAGATTATTTTTTTAAAAAATTTTTTTATTGAGAGGGTTCCGAGCAACTCCATACATTTCTTATAACAACAAAGATTCTCATTTCTCGATACAATAAAACACATGTAAGACAACAAGGGTAACTGAGGGAAAGGGGTGAGGGGGAAAATGAGGTATCAATACACAAGTTGAAAAAAACGGTGGTGAGAATAGTGCTCGCACAAGTATGGAAAACAAAGGAAGTACCTAGCATGGAGAAATGGACGTGATGAATAAGGATTTATTAACACAAAAACTAGCCCAGGAAAGAACATCAAATAAAACGGATTGGAAACCCATGAAGGGATTTTTACAAAAAGAAAAAATAAATGTTTATATAAGGATGGACTAAAGAAAGTCCCTCGGATAATAGCATAAAGTAAAGATAGTTAAACTTGTTTAACTTCAAAAAATAAAAATAAATGACTAAAAGAAAATCAAAAGGACCACACCCGGAGCTCTGGAAGTAACAGGATATATATAGCAACTATTTACATGTAAGTTTTTTTTGTGTGGTTGTTTTTTTAGCGTTGTGGTTGTTTGTTTTTTGTTTGTTGTTGTTGTTGTTTTTTTAATCCCCCTTTCTTTTATCAAGTCTAGATTATTAAATGTGGTTTTCTGTGGGTGAGGCGATGGTGACTATTGGATGGCATATGTTCTGTATCCGAAACTAGAGCTGATGTGGTCTATCCAATGCAATTTTTGGAACCAAACCAAATCTAAAGCTGACCTAAAAACTGATTCGTAACCCTTTTGGTACTAATGTTGGAGAGTGGTCCCTGGTCAAGTGGTCCTTGGTCAAAAAGAAAAGGTTGAGAACTGTTGTGGTAATCTCTGAGCGGTTAGGCTCAATTTAACCTTCTCTGGGGGAGATTCCACCAAAAATCAGCAGAGTAGCAAAAGCAAAGGCTTTCAAATGCAACAGTTACTTACACGGGGCGAGCAAAAGAAGCCTTTGTCTATTTAGGATTGCAATGGACTGCAGAGTCTCAGTAAAAGTTTAAAAAAGTATTTATTCAGGTAAAAAGAACTCCATTGTAGATAGAAAGGCTTGGGAGCTGTCTAGTCTACTCTAGACTGGTTTCTAAGGAAAAACAAGAAAGGAAAAATAACAAATGTCTAAATCGTTACATCTTGCCAGGAGGAATGGCGGGACGTGTTGTTAGCTAGAAGAACAAAAGGAGAAGAGAGAACCAAAATGGTTCCAACCTCATGGTCCAGTTTATTGGGGCCATAAAAGACATTCTGGCCAATGAGAAGTTAGTGTCCCTAAAGATTCACATTTCTACTAACTTCAAAGTAAGGAATGTGACGTAAACAGGATAGAGTGAAACACAGTAAAGCCTGTCTAGGCATGCTTTGGAAACAGGGAAAGGATTCCCTCAATCTAACTCTATCTAACGGCGCTCCATGCAGTCATGCCGGCCACATGACCTTGGAGGTGTCTACGGACAACGCCGGCTCTTCGGCTTAGAAATGGAGATGAGCACCAACCCCCAGAGTCAGACATGACTGGACTTAACGTCAGGGGAAACCTTTACCTTTTAATTCTATCATCTATCTAACTACATTTAGACTTGAGTAGTCCAGGGTGACTCCCAACAGGAACCACTGCTGTAGAATGAAAGCTCGTTGATCTCGCTTTCACTGCCACGGCTCAGTGCTATGGAGTTTGGTGAGGCAGAGAAGGCTGAAGATCCTGTAAAAACCACAGATCTCATGAATCCATAGCACTGAGCCATGGCAATGAAAGTGGAGTCAATCTGAATTCATTCTACCACAGGGGTCCTCAAACTTTTAAAGCAGAGGGCCGGTCCACAATCCTTTAGACTGTTGAAGGGCCGAATTATCATTTGAAAAAAAAAAATCCAACAAATTCCTATGCACACTGCAAATGTCTTATTTGTAATGCAAAACAAAAACAACAACAACAACAATGAAAGAACAATACAATATTTAAAAATGAAAACAATTTTAACCAACATAAGCCTATCAGGATTTCAATGGGAAGTGTGGGCCTGCTTCTGGCCAATGAGATAGTCAAGTTAATTAGGACTGTTGTTGTTGTTGTGTGCCTTCAAGTCATATCAGACTTTGGGCGAGCCTAAGTCAAAAATTATTTATTTATTCATTTACTACATTTATTTACTACATTTATATCCCACCCTTCTCACCCCGAAGGGGACTCGGAGCAGCTATATGTACATACAATATATTATTAGCATAGCACAATATTAGCATTATACAGTATATTACTATATTAAACTATACCATTATATTGTAATATTATATGTAATATAGAACATATATTTAATATTATTATATGGTATTATTAGTATTATATTGTATAACATGATATTATTATCAATATTATATGTATATACAATATATTACATCAGGGGTCCCCAAACTTTTTAAACAGGGGGCCAGTTCACGATCCTTCAGACCGTTGGAGGGCCGGACTATAGTTGGCCACCGAGCAATAATTAATAATAATAATAATAATAATAATAATAATAATAATAATAATAATGAAAAAGAGGGTTGGAAGAGACCCTTTGGGCCATTGAGTCCAATCCCCTTCTGCCTTTGTGCACCGAAAGCACAAGCAAAGCACCCCTGACAGATGGCCATCCAGCCTCAATGTTAATAATAATAATAATAACAACAACAACAACAACAATAAAAAGGGTTGGAAGAGACCTCCTTGGACCATTTAGTCTATTTAGTCCTATTGGGATCTGCGCACATCATCTGAAAATACATCACACAGTCCTAGACATTTGGGAAGTGTTCGACTTGTGATTTTGTGATACGAAATCCAGCATATATATATCTTGTTTGCTGTGTCATAATAAAATAATAATAATAATAATAATAATAATAATAATAATAATAATAATAATAATAATAATAATATACATCACACAGTCCCAAACACTTGGGAAGTGTTCGACTTGTGATTTTGTGATACGAAACCCAGCACATAGATCTTGTTTGCTGCAATAATAATAATAATGCTAATAATAAACATCACACAGTCCTAGACACTTGGGACGTGTTCGACTTGTGATTTTGTGATACGAAACCCAGCATATCTATCTTGTTTGCTGTGTCATAATAATAATAATAATAATAATAATAATAATAATAATAATAAAGACGGTTGGAAGAGACCCCTTGGGCCTTTTAGTCCAACCCTCTTCTGCCTTTGTGCACCAAAAGGCACAAGCAAAGTACCCCTGACAGATGGCCACCCAGCCTCAATGATAATAATAATACATCACACAGTCCTAGACACTTGGGAAGTGTTCGACTTGTGATTTTGTGAAACGAAATCCAGCATATCTATCTTGTTTGCTGTGTCATACAATGTCGTTGTGTCAATAATAATAATAATAATAATAATAATAATAATAATAATAATAATAATGGTTGTAAGAGAAAAAGAGACCCCTTGGGTCATTTAGCCCAACCCCCTTCTGCCCTTGTGCCATGGGGGCCGGATAAATGGCTTCGATGGGCCGCATCCGGCCCCCGGGCCTTAGTTTGGGGACCCCTGTATTACATTATTAAAACTGATATAAAATATTATATTATAAAACTGAGGGCAGGGGCCAGGTAAATGACCTTGGAGGGCCGCATCCGGCCCCCGGGCCTTAGTTTGGGGACCCCTGATCTACAGTGTAGAATTCTACTTGAGCGTTCCATATTGAACCGCAGCCCAGAATGTTACCCTGAGCCCTGACTCAGCACAGGCTTTGCAATGAAACAGCTTTCCCTTGGCCGATGTTTATGGCAATCCGATCCGGTATGTGACGTGAGGTGACAAACCTGCCAACAGGTGCAGCATGCCACAAAAGCGGGCAAGGAAGGCTTGCCACAAGATCCGACAAGGATCTAGCCTGCGAAGGAAGGAAGGAAGGAAGAGAATTTGTTCTCTTTGGAAGGAAGTTGGCTATCTTTGAACCCTGCAGAGAATGGGTATATAAGTATAACTAGCTAGCTGTGCCCGGCCACGCATTGCTGTGGCAAAGTGGTGGTGGTATTGGTTAAAAATTGTTGTGTAATTTTTATTTGACGTTATTTGCATTTTTAAAATTAATTTTATTGTTAGTTATATTTTTATTTATTATATTTTATTATTTTATTGTATTATTTTTAGTTATTTTCTGTTATTATAGTATTTTATTGTATCCATTTTTTAGTGTTTTTTATTATTTTTTATTGGGTTGCTAGGAGACCAAGTTGGAGGAGCTTAGCCTTCTAACTGGCAGCAATTGGATAAAAGCAATTATTCCTCTCTCTCTAATTAGGACTTTATTTTTCTTTTCTTTTTGTTGTATCAACCTAGAGGCGTGAATGATGGGTTGTGTTGTCAAATTTCGAGGTTGGGGGGGCCTTTAGTTTTGTTGTTTTGTCCGCTGCCCTGATGCCATTACTCTTTTATATATATAGACTAGTTGTGCCCGGCCACGCGTTGCTGTGGCGTTGTCTGGTGGTGTTGGTGAGAAATTGTTGAGCTAGTGGTGGTATTGAATGTCTGTTGTATGGTTGTCTTTATGTTTAGTATGCACACTGAAGTGGATTATATGGCAGTGTGGAGTCAAGATAATCCAGTTCAAAGCAGATAATATAAGATTCTAAATGGGTTATATAGATGTGGAAGGGCCTTGAGTCTACACTGCCATATAATCCAGTGCAAATTAGATAATCTGTGGAAGAGACCTAAGTGAGGCCTAACTCTGCCTGTCCCCTGGGCTGAGTGGGTTGCTAGGAGGCAAAGTGGGTGGAGCTTAGCCTTCAAACGGGCAGCAATTGGAAAAAAACTATTATTCCTCTCTCTCTAATTAGGACTTTATTTTTCTTTTCTTTTTGTTGTATCAACCTAGAGGCGTGAATGATGGGTTGTGTTGTCAAATTTCGAGGTTGGGGGGGCCTTTAGTTTTGTTGTTTTGTCCGCTGCCCTGATGCCATTACTCTTTTATATATATAGATATATATGCATAGAAGATGTTTCCTGTACGGATAATCAATCTGGTGCCAGAAAGCATGTTTTTCTCTGTAGAGGGCTGGCATCATGTTCTTAGCAACCAGTCAATATATTTATCCACCTATGCATCTGATTTAAAAGAGAATTGGTTAAAAATATTTCACAGATGGTATATGACCCCCCAAAAGTTAGGAAAAATCTATAAGAATTATGATAGTAAATGCTGGAAGTGCAAAGTCCAGACGGGCTCTTTTTACCACCTGTGGTGGACATGTGACAAATCGAAAAAAAATTTGGAAAATGATTCATGCGGAAACACAAATTATTTTGAACCAAAAATTCCCTTTTAAAGCAGAATATTATTTACTAGGTATAACAGATATAAATACAAATTTTGATTTAAATGATGATATTTTATTCATATATTGTATTACAGCAGCAAGAATGATTTTTGCTAAGCAATGGAAAAGTGAAGATGTTCCGAAGAAAGACAGTTGGCTGAATAAAATAAGGGAAATACGTGACATGGACAAACTTACATTTCTTTTGAAAGAAACAAGAGGAAAAAGTGTTAGAGAAACAAACTGGAAAAAAGTAGATGATTACCTTAAAACTTAAAAAAAAAATGCATTAATTGCTGAACTTTGAGAAAAATGAGTGATAAGATATAGCTACATACAGTGTATAAATGTATAAATTTAAGTAGGGAAGAGAACTTCCCATAAGAAGGAGGTTCCTGTTATTGGTTGTATTATTTCTTCATTATGTAAAAGTTTTTCTTTTCTTCCCCAACCCCCTCTCTTTTTCCTTTACCTTTTGTAAAAAAAAATTCTGTTTTTTTTATTTATTTTTTCTGTCTTATTATCATTATTTCTTCTCCCCCTTCCCCTTCTACCCTCACTTTTCCCCGTTTTTATCTGCAATCACTGTATGTGAAAAAGATTCAATAAAAATTATTAAAATATATATTTATTTATTTATTTATTTATTTATTGCAAAGATTGGCCTTCCATGTCTATAGTGTTTTGGAACATATTTATTTATTACATCACTTCTACCCCGCCCTTCTCACCCATCAGGGGACTCAGGGCGGCTTACAATGTACATCAGAAAAACAGTTTACATCAAATTTAAAATCGTTCAAAGATTTAAAAAATTACAATAAAAATTAAAATATACATTAAAAACCTGCATAATTATACATTTAAATATACATTTAAGGCGCTTTTCATGTCCAGGTGGGGGTCTGTCAATGAGTATATACTCGAGTATAAGCCAAACCAAATATAAGCCGAGGCACCTAATTTTACCACAAAAAAAACTGGGAAAACATTGACTCCAGTATAAGCCGAGGGCGGTAAATTTCAGAAATAAAAAATAGATACCAATAAAATTACATAGAATCACTAGCTGTGCCCGGCCACGCGTTGCTGTGACGAAGTATGGTGGTATGGGAAATAAAGTATTGAGGAACTGGTAGTAGTGAAAGTAAAGGGTAAAGGTTTTACCTTACATTAAGTCCATTATAAATGGGTAATATAGCTGTATGGAAGGGCCTTGAGTCTACACTGCCATATAATCCAGTTAAAATCAGATAATCTATATTTTATAGGCAGTGTGGAAGAGGCCTAAGTGAGGCCTAACTCTGCCTGTCCCCTGGGCTGAGTGGGTTGCTAGGAGACCAAGTGGGCAGAGCTTAGCCTTCTAACTGGCAGCAATTGGATAAAAACAATTATTCATCTCCCTCTAATTAGGACTTTATTTTTCTTTTCTTTTTGTTGTATGAACGTAGAGGCATGGATGAAGGGTTGTGCTGCCAAGTTTAGTGTTTCTGGGATGTGTAGTTTTGTTGTTTTGTCCTAGGCCGAAATTTCATTACCCTTTTATATATATAGATAGAATCATAGAATAGTAGAGTTGGGAGAGACCTCATGGGCCATCCAGTCCAACCCCCTGCCAAGAATCATGAAATCACATTCAAAGCACCCCTGACAGATGGCCATCCAGCCTCTGTTTAAAAGCCTCCAAAGAAGGAGCCTCCACCACACTCCGGAGCAGAGAGTTCCACTGCTGAACAGCTCTCACAGTTAGGAAATTCTTCCTGATGTTCAGGTGGAATCTCCTTTCCTGTAGTTTGGACATTAATTGGGGCATCAGTAGGTTCAATGTTTTTGAATATTTACATCAAGCTCAAATTTAAGATAAGACTGTCCGACTCTGATCAAATCATTATTCTCATCTTCTTCAATGTAAATGTGCTTATGTATCCTTTTAATAATGGAGTAAAATAATACATGTAATAATAATAATAATAATAATAATAATAATAATAATAATAATAATAATAATTGCAATAATAATAAGATCAAAGTGAAATAATAAATATATTAATAATAATAAAATAGAGTAAAATAAATGTAACAGCAGCAACAATAATAGAGAAAATAATATAGTAGAGTCTCACTTATCCAACACTCGCTTATCCAACGTTCTGGATTATCCAACACATTTTTGTAGTCAATGTTTTCAATATATCGTGATATTTTGGTGCTAAATTCGTAAATACAGTAACTACTACATAGCATTACTGCATAGTGAACTACTTTTTCTGTCAAATTTGTTGTATAACATGATGTTTTGGTGCTTAATTTGTAAAATCATAACCTAATTAGATGTTGAATAGGCTTTTCCTTAATCCCTCCTCATTATCCAAGATATTCGCTTATCCAAGCTTCTGCCGGCCCGTTTAGCTTGGATAAGTGAGACTCTACTGTATTATTAATATATTTATTATTTAAAATACATGTAATAATAAATAGAGTAAAATAATAAATGCAACAATAATAATAATAAGATCAGAGTAAAATAATAAATACAATAATAATAATAATAATAATAATAATAATAATAATAATAATAATAATAATAATGCGGTTTTCTGGCATTGTATATTTTTGCCGCTTCTGTGACTGTTCATTTGGGGTTTGATGATTCCGTAGCCCACTTGTCGATGGATGTCCAGAATCAGCAGCATCCACCGCGGTCCTTTTTATCCTGGGCGACGACCGAGCCAGTATAGACTTCGTTTGGGTTTGATTCTCCATAATGCTAATGGGTTAGGTGCTCTTGGTTGCATCTGCCAACTGCAAAAGGCCACCCTACTGGGATCTGCACACATCATCAGAAAATACATCACACAGTCCTAGACACTTGGGAAGTGTTCGACTTGTGGTTTTGCGAAACGAAATCCAGCATATCTATCTTGTTTGCTGTGCCATACAACGTCGTTGTGTTGATAATAATAATAATAATAATAATAATAATAATAATAATAATAATAGAGTAAAATAAATGTAATAGTAACAACAATAATAGAGAAAAATAATAAATGTAATAATACCAATAATAATAGAGAAAAATAATAAATGTACCATATATTCTCGAGTATAAGCTGAGCCAAATATAAGCCAACCAGGACCCTCACCCGAGTATAAGCCGAGGGGGGCTTTTTCAGTCTTTAAAAAAGGGCTGAAAAACTAGGCTTATACTCGAAGAGCCGGCATTGTCTGTAGACACCTCCAAGGTCATGTGGCCGGCATGACTGCATGGAGTGCCGTTACCTTCCCGCTGGAACGGTACCTATTGATCTACTCACATTGGCATGTTTTCGAACTGCTAGGTTGGCAGAAGAGTTAATCATATTAAACCTGATATCATTCCGATGGCTGGGAGAATGACGAGTCGTATAGAATCATAGAACCATAGAATAGTAGAGTTGGAAGAGACCTCATGGGCCATCCAGTCCAACCCCCTGCTAAGAAGCAGGAAATCTCATTCAAAGCACCCCCGACAGATGGCCATCCAGCCTCTGCTTAAAAGCCTCCAAAGAAGGAGCCTCCACCACAGTCCGGGGAAGAGAGTTCCACTGCCGAACAGCCTTTCTCACAGTGAGGAAGTTCTTCCTGATGTTCAGGTGGAATCTCCTTTCCTGTCGTTTGAAGCCATTGTTCCATTGTGTCTTAGTCTGCAGGGCAGCAGAAAACAAGCTCCCTCCCTCCTCCCTATGACTTCCCTTCACGTATTTGTACATGGCTCTCATGTCTCCTCTCAGCCTTCTCTTCTGCAGGCTAAACATGCCCAGCTCTTTAAGCCGCTCTTCATAGGGCTTGTTCTCCAGACCTTTGATCATTTTAGTTGCCCTCCTCTGGACGCTTTCCAGCTTGTCAACATCTCCCTTCAACTGTGGTGCCCAAAATTGGACACAGTATTCCAGGTGTGGTCTGACCAAGGCAGAATAAGGGGGAGCATAACTTCCCTGGATCTAGACGCTATTCCCCTATTGATCCAGGCCAGAATCCCATTGGCTTTTTTAGCAGCCGCATCACATTGTTGGCTCATGTTCAACTTGTTGTCCACAAGGACTCCAAGGTCTTTTTCGCACACACTGCTGTCAAGCCAGTTCGTAGTTCTCCAAAAGTGGCTCTCTGAGCTCTCTTCTGGAAGGCAGCTCTTCAAGGATTGAGAAAAAGGTCTCCTGTCTGCACCACCACCCACAGACGTTCTCCGCTCAGGCTAAACATACCCAATCCCTCTCGTTTTTCCAGCCCAAACACCCTGTTCCTTTTCCCTGCTTTCCTCTGGACCTGTTCCAAGCTGTCTACCTCCTTCTCCAAGTGTGATGCCCATCGACAAACACGAAGGGAAAACAGGGCACTGCTTATTTTAAGACACGCTCAGCCACATTGAACAAGGCTGTGAATTTCGCTAGGGAGCACGGCTTGCGTAAAGCACCTGTTCCTTATCCAGCATCCAAATTCAGAGGAAAGAGCACACAAGACTTTTTGAGATGGGGCAGATGGAAAGGAAAGGAAACAGCTGAAAGCGTAACTATGAGGTTGGAGAGCTTGGCTGGATTTATAGCAGCCGCAATAAAAAACTATCCTTCTCAGCTCAGCTCCCTGGAGCTTCACACTACCCTGTTTCCCCGAAAATAAGACATCCCCTGAAAATAAGACCTAGTAGAGGTCTTGCTGAGTTGCTAAATATAAGGCATCCCCTGAAAGTAAGATCTAGCAAAGTTTTTGTTTGGAAGCATGCCCACTGAACAAAACACCAGAGCATGCAGGCTTGGTAAATGTACGTACCATAGACTATTGTACATGGAAATAATGGTAGCAACAAGAAATTCATGATAGGATGCACAGTTTGTCTGGTTATGCTGGTTTATGATGACAACTACTGTACAGTATATAATAAATGTAATTTCTTCTTCATGGAAAAATAAGACATCCCCTAAAAATAAGACCTAGTGCATCTTTGGGAGCAAAAATTAATATAAGACACTGTCTTATTTTTGGGGAAACGCGGTATTATGAATATCGATTATTTCATTATGAATATCGATAATTTCATTAGTTTTGTTGGCTTCAACTCGGTCTGGACTAAGGTTTATGTACAAGCTTTTGTGGGTGAATGGCTCAAGTATTTTGTATTACAGTAGAGTCTCACTTATCCAACACTCGCTTATCCAACGTTCTGGATTATCCAACGCATTTTTGTAGTCAATGTTTTCAATATATCGTTATATTTTGGTGCTAAATTCGTAAATACAGTAATCACTACATAGCATTACTGCGTATTGAACTACTTTCTCTGTCAAATTTGTTTTATGACATGATGTTTTGGTGCTTAATTTGTAAAACCATAACCTAATTTGATGTTTAATAGGCTTTTCCTTAATCCCTCCTTATTATCCAACATATTCACGTATCCAACGTTCTGCTGGCCCGTTTATTATTTATTTATTTTATTTACAGTATTTATATTCCGCCCTTCTTTCTCACCCCGAAGGGGACTCAGGGCGGATTACAATGAACACATATATGGCAAACATTCAATGCCAACAGACAAACAACATATATAGACAGACACAGAGGCATTTAACATTTTTTTCCAGCTTCACGATTCCGGCCACAGGGGGAGCTGTTGCTTCACTGTCCAGTAGTGGCTGTACTTCCTCATTCCTTTCCTCGTGTTTTGCTGGCAATTTGATGATGTTGTAAATTAGTTAAATTAGCCTCCTGCATAAAGCGTCCCTAAATTTCCCTAATTGACAGATGCAACTGTCTTTCGGGGCTGCATAGGTCAACAGAAAGCCGGGGCTATTAATGGTCGGGGGCTTAACCCGACCCGGGCTTCGAACTCATGACCTCTCGGTCAGTAGTGATTAATTGCAGCTGGTTACTAGCCAGCTGCGCCACAGCCCAGCCCAAGTTTATGTTGGATAAGTGAGACTCTACTGTATTTTAAATCTGTATTTAATTGCTTATACAGTAGAGTCTCACTTATCCAACACTCGCTTATCCAATGTTCTGGATTATCCAACGCATTTTTGTAGTCAATGTTTTCAATATGACGTGATATTTTTGTGCTAATTTTGTAAATACAGTAATTACAACATAACATTACTGCGTATTGAACTGCTTTTTCTGTCAAATGTGTTGTATAACATGACGTTTTGGTGCTTCATTTGTAAAATCATAGCCTAATTTGATGTTTAATAGGCGTCTCCTGAACCTCTCCTTATTATTCAACATATTCGCTTATTCAACGTTCTGCCGGCCCGTTTAGGATGGATAAGTGAGACTCTACTGTATTTTATTCTTTTGTATTGTTATGTATTGGCATTGAATTCTGCCAGTTTTGTAAGCCACCCTGAGTCCCTTTGGGTGAGAAGGGCAGGATAGAAATAATGGAAATAATAAATAAATAAATAAATAAATAAATAAATAAATAAATAAATAAATAAATACATTCCACTATTTTTGTAAGTGGTAAGGCCCCAGCACTTGGGCAGGCAGATGTAAGCAGAGGATGAATGGCACCAGGGGTACTTTTCAAGATATTACACAATCCCTGAACTTCATTTTCCCTCCTGTGCTTTCAGATCTTCACTGGAAAGCCTACTCAACCTCATTCACCGCTTGCCAAGTTTCCAGCACATTCAAAAGCATGGTCTATCTATCCTTTGCAAAGACCAAGATGAGAGCCTCCTTTTTTTTAATAAGTTGTCTTTGAACCAGCTAATTAGTTGTCAGAACTTTTCAGACTCCATCATCGGTGTCCCAGTCAAAGGAGATCAAAGAGTGGATTTGTGCCCGGCTGTCCAAACAAGAGATCGTGTCTCCTTTAGCAATTCATGGCAACAGACTGACATTCGGAGGAGAACTAATTGCTCTTTTGCTGGAAT
The DNA here is from genome assembly GCF_035594765.1 of Anolis carolinensis. Classification (NCBI taxonomy): domain Eukaryota; kingdom Metazoa; phylum Chordata; class Lepidosauria; order Squamata; family Anolidae; genus Anolis; species Anolis carolinensis. The sequence continues at coordinate 19,539,272 of NW_026943823.1, forward strand.
TCTACTCAAATTTGCTATTGAGATTAATTCCTCGGCATATACCGTATGCGTAACAACTGAGCAATAAATGACTTTTTGGAAAGAGGTTGGAGGAGGGAAATGGCACATGCCCAGACTCTGAAAGATGCATCGTTGCTTAGCTTTGCTTCTAGCACTGCTTAATACAACTGACTCTCCTATTCATACGTTCTCTCTGGGAATCTTTCCCTGGAAAACCTGAATAGCAGTAAATACATTCTAGGTTTTAGTGTGAACTTGAAAGTACATGTATTCAAATAGGAAACTGTCCATTTACACAGTGTTTTGTATTTCTAAACCTCCCTTCCAATATTAGGGAAGCCCTAAACATCTTCCCATCATCATTCTGGTATTCCTTGTTTGAAAAGAAATTACTTTATATACTTGAGTATAAGCCTAGTTTTTCAGCCCTTTTTTTTAAGACTGAAAAAGCCCCCCCCCCTCGGCTTATACTCGGGTGAGGGTCCTGGTTGGCTTATATTTGGGTCAGCTTATACTCGAGAATATATGGTACATGTATTATTTTTCTCTATTATTGTTGCTACTATTACATTTATTTTACTCTATTTTATTACAGTAGAGTCTCACTTATCCAACATTCGCTTATCCGACATTCTGGATTATCCAACGCATTTTTGTAGTCAATGTTTTCAATATATCGTGATATTTTGGTGCTAAATTCGTAAATACAGTAATTACTACGTAGCATTACCGCGTATTGAACTACTTTTTCTGCCAAATTTGTTGTATAACATAATGTTTTGGTGCTTAATTTGTAAAATCATAACCTAATTTGGTGTTTAATAGTCTTCTCCTTAATCTCTCCATATTATCCAACATATTCGCTTATCCAACGTTCTGCCGGCCCGTTTATGTTGGATAAGTGAGACTCTACTGTATTATCATTAATACATTTATTATTTCACTCTGATATTATTATTATTATTATTGCATTTATTATTTTACTCTTTCTTTTATTACATGTATTATTTTACTCTATTTATTATTATTCTTATTATTATTACATATATTATTTTACTCTATTATTATTAAAAGGATACATAAGCACATTGACATTGAAGAAGATGAGAATAATGATTTGATCAGAGTTGGACAGTCTCATCTTAAATTTGAGCTTTATGTAAATATTCAAAAACATTGAACCTACTGATGCCTCAATTCATGTAATTTTATTGGTATCTATTTTTATTTCTGAAATTTACCACCCTCGGCTTATACTGGAGTCAATGGTTTCCCAGTTTTTTTGTGGTAAAATTAGGTGCTTCGGCTTATATTCGGGTCGGCTTATACTCAAGTATATACGGTACGTCCTTTTTTCCTGCTGTTAATAAGACTGTAACAGAAGTACACTGTTCATCTCATTATCACCCATTTTTCATTACAACACTTCCAGCCGTTGTTCTAACAGAATATTTAAGAGATCAAGAAAAAGTAATGAATGATGTGAGCAAGACAGGGCAATTTAAATTCTCTTGAATTTTTTAGGAGCCCATAAATCTTCCAGGGACAAAATGAAGTCTAGGAGTACACATCATACATAAAAATAGAGTTCTGTATACTTTTCTCTCTGTGTTTTAATGGACTCTCTGATCTAGGTGTGTCAGGGTCATACTTCTTGCGAACTGGGATGTGACACTGCTTAAAAGAATGCAGCCTCAGTTTTTCTTTTTTTCTGTCTGGAAACAACCACAAAAATCTATATGATCTATATGATATCTTTTCATTTTTGTGTGTTTTCTGAGCTGGGAGGACTGTACCCGTGGAGTTGTGCAGGCATGTTTGAAGGATCTGTTTTAGGTGATGGGTTATTAATTAATTATTATTAATTATTATTATTAATTATTAATTAATTATATTATATTATTAATTATTAATAATTATTTATTTATTTATTATTTTTTTCCCCATCATTTCTATCCTGCCCTTCTCACCCGACGGGACTCAGGGCGACTTACAAAACTGGCAGAATTCGATGCCAATACACAACAATATTTTATTTATTTATTTACAGTATTTATATTCCGCCCTTCTTTCTCACCTCGAAGGGGACTCAGGGCGAATCACATTACACATATAAGGCAAACATTCAATGCCTTAACATAGAACAGAGATAGAGACAAACGCAGGCTCCGAGCTGGCCTCGAACTCATGACCTCTTGGTCAGAGTGATTTGTTGCAGCTGGCTGCTCACCAGCCTGCGCCACAGCCCGGCAGTTAAATACAGATTTTAAAACAATACAAAATACTTGAGCCATTCATCCACAAAAACCTTGTACATAAACCTTAGTCCAGACCGAGTCGAAGCCAACAAAACTTATTCTTTGAACGCTTGCTCACATAGCCAGGTCTTCATCTTGACTCATTATTTTTTATTTTGTAAAGAAACATAATACATTGAAAGTGGAGGAACAATATATTGATAGGAAAGTGAGGGAGGTGGAAGGGTTCTGAAAATAGGTGAAAAGAGAAAACCGGAGGGGGGGGGGGAGAAAGAAAGAAAAGAAAAGAATAATAATAATAATAATAATAATAATAATAATAATAATAATAATAATAATAATAATAATTTTTGCAGGTTTGTGATCCCACCAGTTCTTTGCTGCTGGGAGGTGGTATTTGAGGCATAAGTTCCAATGAATCATTTGGGCCACGTAGTTGTGCCTCTGTTTGTAGTATGTCTGTGCAATTTTCTTACTGCAGCTGAGGATATGATCAATGGTTTCGTCGGTTTCCTTGCACAGTCTGCATTTTGGGTCATCAGTTGATTTTTCGATCTGACTCCGGCAGAAACCAGTGCAGGTGGTCTCGGTGGTGATGGGCACACGGGGTGCCGTGCCAAAAGATCTCAGCCGGAAACAATAGACATTGACAAAATTGGGATCTGCCAACTGCAAAAGGCCACCCGACTGGGATCTGCACGCATCATCCGAAAATACATCACACAGTCCTAGACACTTGGGAAGTGTTCGACTTGTGATTTTGTGATATGAAATCCAGCATATCTATCTTGTTTGCTGTGTCATAATAAAATAATAATAATAATAAAATTGGTTGACTTCCCAGTTTTTTTTTTGTGGCAAAATTAGGTGCCTCGGCTTATATTCGGGTTGACTTATACTCAAGTATACTGATGCCTCAATTAATGTAATTTTATTGCTATCTATTTTTATTTCTGAAATTTACCATCCTCAGCTTATACTGGAGTCAATGTTTTCCCAATTTTTTTGTGGCAAAATTAGGTGCCTCGGCTTATATTCGGGTCGACTTATACTCGAGTATACTGATGCCTCAATTAATGTAATTTTATTGCAATCTATTTTTATTTCTGAAATTTACCGTCCTCAGCTTATACTGGAGTCAATGTTTTCCCAGGTTTTTTTGTGATAAAATTACGTGCCTCGGCTTATATTCGGGTCGACTTATACTCGAGTATACTGATGCCTCAATTAATGTAATTTTATTGCTATCTATTTTTATTTCTGAAATTTACCATCCTCAGCTTATACTGGAGTCAATGTTTTCCCAGTTTTTTTGTGATAAAATTAGGTGCCTCGTCTTATATTCGGGTCGACTTATACTCGAGTATACTGATGCCTCAATTAATGTAATTTTATTGCTATCTATTTTTATTTCTGAAATTTGCCATCCTCAGCTTATACTGGAGTCAATGTTTTCCCAGTTTTTTTGTGGTAAAATTAGGTGCCTCGGCTTATATTCGGGTCGACTTATACTCTATATACGGTAGATTATCTGTGCCGCCCCCCCCTCTTTTTCAACTCAGAGGACTCAAATTAATCTCCCACCATCGTCTTCCCATTGCTTATCCTTTCAAAGGCATTTCCTTGTTTCCAAGCCACCTTCGCACGATTACCACTGACGCCTTTCTGTACAGCACGGCCATGCGTCTCGAAAGCAGAGCGCGATGCTAAAAATAGCCAGAAGCGCCTTTAAAAAGAATGGATCGATAATAATATTGAGACAGAGAATCAAAGAGAGAGTGTGTGACAGAGATGGAGAACTCCTGTCTTGTCTCTCCATTCAGGGGCTTCATAGAAGCGCAATGGTTCCTATAATGATGCCGAATATTTTCCCATATGAAGCCGGCAGAATTGTCACCATCCCAGCAGAAATCCCACCCGGGATGCCAAGCATTGCCAGATCGGATGTCATGGAAACAGAACGAGAGAGAAAAAGCCCTTGCTCCCAGTCATAACGGTTGAATCTTATTTATTTAATTCGGATCTGCTCTTTCCATGCATTGAAGGGAGGGGGTTTGGGTTGGAGCTAAAAATAGCCTGCTCTCGGTATTTTAAACTCAGCCATGTTTAGTAACATGGCCATCCTCTGCTGCAGGAAAGACTTTATATTATTACTAGCTGTGCCCGGCCACGCGTTGCTGTGGCAAAGTGGTGGTGGTATTGGTTAAAAATTGTTGTGTAATTTTTATTTGACGTTATTTGCATTTTTTATTAATTTTATTGTAAGTTATATTTTTATTTATTATATTTTATTATTTTCTTGTATTATTTTTAGTTATTGTCTGTTATTATAGTATTTTATTGTATTTAATTTTTATTATTTTTTATTGGGTTGCTAGGAGACCAAGTTGCTTAGCCTTCTAACTGGCAGCAATTGGATAAAAGCAATTATTCCTCTCTCTCAAATTAGGACTTTATTTTTCTTTTCTTTTTGTTGTATCAACCTAGAGGCGTGGATGATGGGTTGTGTTGTCAAATTTCAAGGTTGGGGGGCCTGTAGTTTTGTTGTTTTGTGGGTCGCCGTGATGCCATCACTCTTTTATATATAGAGATTTTTCGTACAGGACTGATGTGTTAAGTGCCACAGAGAATTACTTCTTATTGTTGCCAATGCTATTTTGCACTTTGTCCATTTCAACTGTGAAATTACCTTCCCCATTTCGGCACATGTTGCACTTTGCCTGGGTTCTATGAATTAGTCTCCAGTGTTAATATTGTATGTTTTATGTTGATTTTAACAATTGTTTTTACTGTAATTGATGTTTTTATTGGATAACTGTTTTATTGCTGTGTTTTGATATTTGATTGTTTTATCGGGCAAGGCCCCATGTAAGCCGCCCCGAGTCCCTTCGGGGAGATGGGGCGGGGTATAAAAATAAAGTTGTTATTATTATTATTATTATTATTATTATTATTATTATTATTATTATCTATATATATAAAAGGGTAATGAAATTTCAGCCTAGGACAAAACAACAAAACTGCACATCCCAGAAACACTAAACTTGGCAGCACAACCCCGCATCCATGCCTCTACATTCATACAACAAAAAGAAAAGAAAATTAAAGTCCTAATTAGAGGGAGAGGAATAATTGTTTTTATCCCATTGCTGCCAGTTAGAAGGCTAAGCTCCACCCACTTGGTCTCCTAGCAACCCACTCAGCCCAGGGGACAGGCAGAGTTAGGCTTCACTTAGGCCTCTTCCACACTGCCTATAAGATACAGATTATCTGATTTTAACTGGATTATATGGCAGTGCAGACTCAAGGCCCTATATAACCCATTTATAATGGACTTAATGTCAGGGGAAAACCTTTACCCTTTACCTTAACTACCACCAATTCCTCAATACTTTATTTCCCATACCACCAGACTTCGCCACAGCAACGCGTGGCCGGGCACAGCTAGTTATTATTATTATTATTATTATTATTATTATTATTATTATTATTATTGTTACTCTTATTTCCTTTCTCACCCGAGTTTTAATCTTAGTGTTCATGTGGCCCGCCCTTGTTTTATTGTTCTTTTGATTTTGTTTAATGTAGTGTATATTATCATTTATTGTATTGTTTAATGTGTTATGATTTGTTGTTCTACTTATATTCTGTTATATTGTATCGTTCTGGGCATGGCCCCATGTAAGCTGTCCCGAGTCCCCGTTGGGGAGATGGTGGCGGGGTATAAATAAAGTTGATTATTATTATTATTATTATTATTATTATTATTATTATTATTATTATTATTATTTTATTATGACACAGCAAACAAGATAGATATGCTGGATTTCGTATCACAAAATCACAAGTTGAACACTTCCCAAGTGTCTAGGACTGTATGATATATTTTCGGATGATGCACGCAGATCCCAGTAGGGTGGCCTTTTGCAGCTGGCAGATCGTGATTTTGTCCATGTCTATTGTTTCCAAATGCCGGCTGAGATCTTTTGGCCCATCACCACCGGGACCACCTGCACTGGTTTCTGCCAGAGTTTTTGAAGTTCAATCTTGAGGTCCTGATAGCGGCTGAGTTTTTCCTGTTGTTTTTCGTCAATGCGACTGTCACCTGGGATGGCAACATCAATGATCCAAACCTTTTTCTTTTCCACAACTGTGATGTCTGGTGTGTTGTGTTCCAGAACTTTGTCAGTTTGGATTCGGAAGTCCCACAGTATCTTTGCGTGCTCATTTTCCATTATCTTTTCAGGTTTGTGATCCCACCAGTTCTTTGCTGCTGGGAGGTGGTACTTGAGGCATAAGTTCCATTATTATTATTATTATTATTATTATTATTATTATTATTATTATTATTATTATTAAAATGCCCTCAGTGCCTTCTTGTTCCTGTTGCTGTTTGCCTTCATGTTGCTTCTGACACATGGCCAACCTATGGTGAACCTATCACGGGGTTAGCATGGTGAGAGGAAGGTTTTGCCTTTGCTCTCCTATGGGAATGAGAGACTTATTCAATGTCACTGAAGGAGCCCTGATGTGCCTCTCAATCTACAAGACCACAATTGTTAATATGGGATTTGTGTATAGGTAGTGTTTAAATGAAATTTGTGTCTAGCATGTATTGCATCATCCAGGAAATGCTATAGTATGTAAATAGTTAATTTGGTAAGAAGCTGTATTGGCCTTGGATATGTGGCTGGAGCCAGAGAGGAGTGTCCAGACTACAAGTGTGTTTGTATATAGCTGATTGCATCAGATGAGATCTGTTCTGCCTGCTGAGAAGATCTGTGTTGTTTGCCTAGATTGAAAGTCCTGTGTCTATCATCTGCAAGTCTGTTTGTTTTGTTCAGTAAACTTTGTAAATACTTTTTACATCGTCTCTGACGTCCCTTCGTTCTGCGTAGTAGTAGCTACTACGCTGCGCGCATTACTCTGACAATTGGTCCTTGTATGAGTTCATCCTACACTTTATAAACAACCTTTTCTGATGTTACGAGACTGATGTGCAAAGAGCGGCCCTGCCAACACATTAAATACAACACCTTAACCACCCACCCCAGTCTATATCTATGGCATGATGGCAATAGTCTTGGATAGCAATGACTCCCAAAGTGACCCATTTAAAGTGGAATCAGGTGTCAATCAGGGATGTGTTATTGCCCAACCTTATTTTCCATCTTCATCACTATGATAGTTCATCTTGTAGATGGGAAGCTTCCCACCAGGGTGGAAATCATTTATTGGCTTATATTCGGGTCGGATTATACTCAAGTATATACGGTAAATAATATCTATGATATATCACCATGTATCTGGTCCTCCTCTCATTGGAATCCATGGAAAAAGTGTGCCTGGATCCATCATTTCATACGGTAAAGGTAAAGGTTTCCCCTGGCGTTAAGTCCAGTCGAGACCGACTCTAGGGGTTGGTGCTCATTTCCATTTCTGAGCCGAAGAGCCAGCGTTGTCCGTAGACACCTCCAAGGTCATGTGACCATAGGCATGACTGCATAGAGCACCGTTACCTTCCCGCCGGAAGCTGTTACCTATTGATCTACTCACATTGGCATGTTTTCGAACTGCTAGGTTGGCAGGAGCTGGGGCTAACAGCGGGCGCTTTCCGTTCCCGGGATTTGAACCTGGGACCTTTTGGTCCATCATTTCATAGCAGCTTTTAAAATGGAGCAGCCTCCCCCCCGCCCTCCTCCGTGATGTCAGACTAATGTATTTTCCATGCTTTCCATTAGCTATGCTCTGTAAATCCACCGTGCTTTCTGTCACTGCAGCACAAGGCTGAAAGGGTTACCTGTCAGCTCTTTCTGCCTTTGTTCTTTCAAAGTTTTCCCCAAGTAGGAACGCAAAGGTATTTCGCAGAGTGACAATGGAGCACTTGACGTATTTAGGAGAATGCAAAACATTTCACTTCCCATTCATTGCAGATGGAAGGAGCAGGCAGGCTCCTTCGAGCGGGGAGGAAAAAACAACAGTCTAACAAATGAGGAGGGTTATTAGGCAGTTCAGCACTAGGCAGCTCTTCAGTTTCCATTGCATAGAGCAGGGGCCCCCAAACTTTTTAAGCAGAAGGCCGATTCACGATCCCTCAGACTTTTGGGGGGCCGGACTAGGATGAAATAGCAAAAAATTAGGATTTTTGTTGTTGCGTGCCTTCAAGTCGTTTCAGACTGAGTTCAACCCTAAGTCTAAAGTTTAGGACAGAGGCCAGGTCAATGAGCTTGGAGGGTCTTAGTTTGGGGACCCCTGATCTAGACAACCTCATAAGACCATAGGTAAGCAAAGAGACCTCCAAAGACCATCTAGATGGTCTCATAAGACCATAGGTAAGGAAAGGGACCCTCAAAGGCCATCTAGATGGTTTCATAAGACCATAGGTAAGGAAACGAACCCTCAAAGGCCATCTAGATATCTCATCAAGCCATCAGAAGACCATAGATAAGGAAAGGGGCCCTCAAAGACCATCTAGATGATCTCATAAGGCCATCAGAAAACCATAGATAAGGAAAGGGACCCTCAAAGACCATCTAGATGATCTCATAAGACCATCAGAAAACCATAGATAAGGAAAGGGACCCTCAAATACCATCGAGATGATCTCATAAGGCCATCAGAAGACCATAGATAAGGAAAGGGGCCCTCAAAGACCACCTCGATGGTTTCATAAGACCATAGGTAATGAAAGATGCCCCCAAAGGCCATCTATACAATCTGGGTAGCAAGGGAGCTTCCTATTGAACATGCACACTGGGACCCGTGCCAAGCCGTGGATTTAATATTTTGCTATTACAACTAGATTGGAAGTCATTATTCCTTGGGTAAGGTTTTAATCTAAACCGCTGCTACAAATGTTGTTTTTTAAAAGCAAGCATTGGATAGCTTTCCTGTTTTGTAGCAAGCAAAATCCTGTTTGTTTAAATGGATTTATGTTTGTCATCATGTGCCTTCAAGTCACTTCTGTCTTCTGGTAACCCTAAGGTGAACTTGTCACAGGGTTTTCCAGGCAAGCTTGGCTCAGAAGAGCTTTGTCCTTGCCGTCCTCTGAGGCTCAGAGAATGTAGGCCCATATAATATGATATAAGTCAGTCCTGACCATGTAATGCAGTGCAAACTGTATAGATCGGAGTCTACTAAAGCAATCTCCAGCTCTGATTGATGTCCAAAGAAGGGAAAGTTCTTAATTCTGCCATTAGAAACAATCCAGATTTTTAAAAGCAATTCTTAGGTCGATCAATGGCAACAAGCTCTAGGGCACCACTTTCCAAAATGCCCCAATCAGTTTCATTGCTTACGTTTACTTGGATTATTTATGCACTTCTTTCTTAAACTAGCTTCAACTCCAGCTGCTTTCCCGTGCTTTGCATTACCTTGGTTTCTCATCTTGGCTCCTTTTCAGCAATGTGTTTATCCAGTGCCAAGTCTCCTCTGTTCCTCAACCCTGAGGCTTCCTCTGTTTTAGCTATCAATTACTCCCTAATGCCATTTTCGTGGGATAATTTCCCTGGCCAGCTGATGCGATCTGCCATTGGTCGGGGACTCTGATTTAGCTATGTTCGGTTTTGGTTGTTGTCTTTTTTTCATCACACTCTTGAAAACTCATGGCCAGGTGATAATGGCAACATGACATTTAGCAGAAGTGGAACGGTGCTGTGTGTGACATAGAAACTGATGCATCTCCCCGAAGAAAATGTTCTGTGTGATTCTGATGAAGATTCTGGGATGCGGTTTCAAGATGATGGGATTCAGGTTCAGGATGAGTTTCAAGATGACTCTGATGGGAATGATGGGAATCAGGTGCAGGGTGTTCCTGCTGTGGAAAATGTGGAACAGGCAAAACAACAAGACTGTTAATACCAGAGATGAAAACAGATTATAAGATTTTAAAACCCTCAAGAGGTCAATGGGAAGTCATTCAAATTTTTCTTTCTTTTTTATTTTTTTATATTATCATTACTTTTTATTTATTTATTTATTTATTTATTTGCAGTATTTATATTCCGCCCTTCTTACCCCGAAGGGGACTCAGGGCGGATTACAATGAACACATATATGGCAAACATTCAATGCCAACAGACAAACAACATATAGTAGACAGACTCAGAGGCATTTTTTAACATTTTTCCAGCTTCATGATTCCGGCCACAGGGGGAACTGTTGCTTAACCATCCAGTAGTGGCTGTATTTCCTCATTCCTATTCTCGTGTTTTGCTGGCAGTTTTATGGTGTTGTAAATTAGTTAAATTAGCCTCCTGCATAAAGCGTCCCTAAATTTCCCTAATTGACAGGTGCAACTGTCTTTCGGGGCTGCATAGGTCAACAGAAAGCCGGGGCTATTAATGGTCGGGGGCTTAACCCGACCCGGGCTTCGAACTCATGACCTCTCGGTCAGTAGTGATTTATTGCAGCTGGTTACTAGCCAGCTGCGCCACAGCCCGGCCCCCCAGATAATGGGATTCAGGTTCAGGATGAGTTTCAAGATGACTCTGATGGGAATGATGGGAATCAAGTGAAGGGTGTTCCTGCTGTGGAAAATGTGGAGCAGGCAAAACAACAAGACTGTTAATACCAGAGATGAAAACAGACTATAAGATTTTAAAACCCTCAAGAGGTCAATGGGAAGTCATTCAAATTTTTCTTTTTTTTTCTTTTTTTATATTATCCTTATTTATTATTATTATTATTTACTTATCCATTTTCAAGTTATTTAGTTATTTTTCTTTTCTCTCCTGGTTTTATTTTCTTTTTCTTCTTGGTTTCTGTTCTCTACTTTTATATGTGTGTTTTTTTAAAAAAAATTATATGTGTATAATTTTTATATGTGTGTTTATTGTAAGTCACCCTGAGTCCCCTCTTGGGTGAGAAGGGCGGGATATAAATGTTGTAATAAATAAATACTTTCATCCCACTTTCTATACACCATTGTTTCCCTCGCTTTCACTGTAATTATAGATAAAAGCACAATAAAAACTATCTAAAAAAAAGAAAAAAAGAAAATGTGGAGCAAGGAGGTTTTTCCACGGGAAGAAATGATGTTGTTACTGATGATGGTTTTCAGGTGCAAGAAGCAGAAAGGGAGAGCAGCTCCCAGCCTCAGCCTGATAACACTAATGAAGCCAGTGGCCTTGACGATGACGCCACATCTCTGGATCGAGCTAGTCGTCTGGAATTTCAGGGGTTGCACAGAAGTCTTAGAATAGCAAATAAGAGGAAAGTCAAAGGGCCAAGAAATGCCTTCATGTTATGCTATTAAAGCAGTTGGCTGAAAGGGAAATCTTCGTCAAAGCAATTTCCTCGCTTGAATCAAGAACCAAGACTGTTTTCCTGTGTTATCTTATGGCTTGGATGTAACCTCGTTTCTGGGACTTTGTTGTCTATGGAAAGGACTCTGCTTTATGTCTATTGTTTCCATGGATTTGTTTCTTACAGCCTTGTTTTGCAACTATCTTTTGGAACTACCCTGTTTCCCCTAAAATAAGACATCCCTAGAAAATAAGACCTAGTAGAGGTTTTGCTGAATTGCTAAATATAAGGCCTCCCCCGAAAGTAAGACCTAGCAAAATTTTTGTTTGGAAACATGCCCGCCAAACAGAAAACCAGAGCATGAAAGATCGGTAAATGTACATACCATAGAGTGTTGTACATGGAAATATTGGTAGTAACAATAAATTCTTGATTGGATTCACAGTTGTTCTGGTTATGCTGGTTTGTGATGACAACTACTGTACAGTATATAATAAATGTTAATTTTTTTGTTCAACAATAAATGTGAATTCTTCTCATGGAAAAATAAGACATCCCCTGAAAATAAGACCTAGCACATCTTTGGGAGCAAAAATTAATATGACACTGTCTTATTTTTGGGGAAACACGGTATATTTTTGTCTTTTATGAACTGCTTTTTCCCTATATCCTAATAAACTACAAAAGACTACATTCTGTGTGCAGCCTGGTGTCTTTAGCAAGGTGAAGCTAACCTGAGGTGCGACAGAAAATGCAATTCATCTTCTTTGCATCTACTCTCTCCTCCACTTTTAACTGCCATGGCTCCATGCTATGGTCCTCTGGGCGTTGTAGTTTGGTGAAGAATTGATCCGCTTTGTCAGAGAAGGCTAAAGACCATCTAAAATGACAACTCCTAGGATTACGTAGCATGGAACCATGGCAGTTTAACCACCTTATCACACTAAGAAATTTCCCCGTCGTAGGACACTTAATAAATAATAATAAAACTTTATTTATACCCCGCCACCATCTCCCCAACGGGGATTCAGGGCGGCTTACATGGGGCCGTGCCCAGAACAATACAATGTAACAAAATATAAAAACAACATATCATAACACAATTAAAATACAAGCATGGAGAGGCACGGAGCACATCACATGAGTTAAAGTACTTCCGACCATCATGCATAACCCTTCATGGTTGAAAAGAGGCAGAAATGTCCTGAAAGGAGGGAACGCCGGCAATTGATCTCAACACATTGAGACATTTCCCCCTCGTAGGGCACTTCAGCCTCTTTATTGTTTATTAATTTATTTACAGCATCTATTTTCCACTCTTCTCACCTGAAGGGGACTCAAGGTGGATCAGAGACATACATATATGGCAAACATTCAATGCCGTTATACAGATAGGACAGACAACAGATAGAGGCATATGTAGGCATTTTCCCATCTTCGGCATCCTGGAGGTTGTGCTCGATTCTGGCCACAGGGGGGTGCTGTCGCTCCATCCTCCATGTTGAAGAGTTCAGATCACAGACCTCCTCCTTTCTTATGATCGCTGGCATTTTCTGGAATTTCCTTTTTATAGTGTCATAAAATATCTCCCCACTTAAGCGGTACCTGATTTATCTACTCACAGCTGTTTTCAAACTGCTTAGGTGGGCAGTGAACTGGCCTGAAGGTCAACCTGACCAGGGCTTTGAACTGCCAATCTTTCGATTGGTAAGATCTATTGCAGCTGGTGATTAACCAGTTGGGCTAAAGCCTGGCCCTATTTCCAAGCATGGAGAGGCATGGAGCTCATCAGATGTTTTGTGGTTGAAAAGAGACAGAAATGTCCTGAAAGGAGGGAACTCTGAACATGGGCCAGCAATCTTGTTCAGAGCTCCTACTTCTTATTGTGCTTTACTCCCATGATTCCAACTGAAAAACAAGTGAGACTCTACTGCATTTATGTATTTATTTATTTATTTATTTATTTATTTACAGTATTTATATCCCGCCCTTCTTTCTCATCCCGAAGGGGACTCAGGGCGGATCACATTGTACACATATAAGGCAAACATTCAATGCCATATAACATAGAACAGAGACAGAGACAGACACAGAGGCAATTTAAACCTTCTCCAGCTTCCAGCTTCCTGAGGGTATGCTTGATTCCAGCCACAAAGGGAGCGGTTGCTTCATCATCCACTGCAATGGCAACTTCCTCATTCCAACGACGGCTGGATGATTTTTTATAGTGCCGTAAATTAGCCTCCCCACATATAAGTGCTACCTAAATTTCCTACTTGATAGATGCAACTATCTTTCAGGTTGCTTAGGTCAACAACGAGCAGGGGCTTTATTTATTTATTTTAATTGTCGGGTGCTCACCCCTGACACGGGCTGGCCTTGAACTCATGACCTCTTGATCAGAGTGATTTATTGCAGCTGGCTGCTAACCAGCCTGCGCCACAGCCCGGCCCCAGATGGAGCCAGGATGGAATAATAATAATAATAATAATAATAATAATAATAATAATAATAATAATAATAATAATTTTATTCTTGTATCCCGCCCCATTTCCCCGTAGGGACTCGGGGCGGCTCACATGGGGCCTTGCCCAACATCACAATATAAAAACGAATCAAAACACATAAATTTACAACAATAAATCAACAATATCAGTAAAACCATCATAAAAACAATATTGCAGGAAAGAGATATAAAACACAAGTCTAGGCCAAAGGGCGAATACGTCTATCATTCATTTACAATTTTGGGACAAAATCAGCAAAATATTGCTATATAAGTGACCTTATGACAATCCAGAAAGTGTGACAGACAGCGACGCTGTTCACCCGCCATGTTCAGTGGAGATGGTACAGTATGGGAGTGGCAGATTTTCAATGGAAGCAGTCTGGGAAAAAGGGAGTTTTGAAGTTCTGGCGTTTTGGAGTTCTGGAAATATTAATGTGTTGGCTGCAGGGAAAGCAGGGCCTTCTTACTTTCCTCCTTTTTTAACATAGAGCCATGCAATTAATTCCTCCTTTTAAGATGCAAATGTACAGAAGTAGGTCAGCTCACTATGAGAAGGATGGAAAGAAGGGAAGAAAAGGAGAGAGGTTTCCTGCGATGCAACCCAAAACCAGTATGGGATATTACTATATTTTATATTCTCCACCAGAGGGCATAAAGATGGGGTTTATTTGCAAAGTTAACAGAAGAGATGGAGCTAACATCAGAATTATATTGCTATATAATTTTATTTAAAAAAAATTCAGACCTCTGCTATACATTCAACAATGGTTTGAAAGTTTCATGTTTGCATGCCGGGCTGTGGCGCAGCTGGCTAGTAACCAGCTGCTATAAATCACTACTGACCGAGAGGTCATGAGTTCGAAGCCCGGGTTGGGTTAAGCCTCCAACCATTAATAGCCCCGGCTTGCTGTTGACCTATGCAGCCCCGGAAGACAGTTGCACCTGTCAATTAGGGAAATTTAGGGACGCTTTATGCGGGAGGCAAATTTACAACACCATAAAACTGCCAGCAAAACACGAGGAAAGGAATGAGGAAGTACAGCCACTACTGGACGGTGAAGCAACACCTCCCCCTGTGGCCGGAATCGTGAAGCTGGAAAAATGTTAAAAATGCCTCTGAGTTTGTCTAATGTATGTTGTTTGTCTGTTGGCACTGAATGTTTGCCATATATGTGTTCATTGTAATCCGCCCTGATTCCCCTTCGGGGTGAGAAAGAAGGGAGGAATATAAATACTGTAAATAAATAATGCTCAACCCATCCATTGAATACATTCAAGACACCCCAAAGGTTCCAAAAGGACTGAGAAATCTCAATATAATTTCCCACCAACTCAGACGCCATCTGTGCGCCTGTGTCTCTTTCCAGAAGAGGCAATTGCCAGTAGATGCAAACAACATTTTAGAAGACATTTGGTTTTGTTTTTTTGATAAAGACCGCATTGAAGATTATTAGCTCTTTCCCTGGCAGAAGGGGCCCATTGTGATGAATTAATCATCATATTTACTCACAGCTTTGGGAGCCTTTCAACAGGCTTGGCATCGCTCATCCAGGGGAGCTGCCTTTGAACTGGGAGATTTCAAAGGGCTTTTTTCCCATTCATCCCTCTCTTCGGCATGCATTTTTATTTTTGTCGATCCCGCCAGGCATGGCTTCACTTTTTGACATTTACCTTTCCCAAAATAACCCACTGTCTGGAGAAGAAGGAAGCATCATGTTTGGGTTGTGGACTTAAGCCTGAAGACGTAACGAGTTCCTTTGAGTGCATCTACATCATCATCATCATTATTATTATTTTATTATGACACAGCAAACAAGATAGACATGCTGGATTTCGTATCACAAAATCACAAGTCGAACACTTCCCAAGTGTCTAGGACTGTGTGATGTATTTTCAGATGATGCACGCAGATCCCAGTCGGGTGGCCTTTTGCAGTTGGCAGATCGTGATTTTGTCAATGTCTATTGTTTCCAAATGCCGGCTGAGATCTTTTGGCAAGGCACCCAGTGTGCCCATCACCACCGGGACCACCTGCACTGGTTTCTGCCAGAGTCTTTGAAGTTCAATCTTGAGGTCCTGATAGTGGCTGAGTTTTTTCCTGTTGTTTTTCGGCAATGCGACTGTCACCTGGGATGGCAACATCAATGATCCAGACCTTTTTCTTTTCCACAACTGTGATGTCTGGTGTGTTGTGTTCCAAAACTTTGTCAGTCTGGATTCGGAAGTCCCACAGTATCTTTGCGTGCTCATTTTCCAATACTTTTGCAGGTTTGTGATCCCACCAGTTCTTTGCTGCTGGGAGGTGGTACTTGAGGCATAAGTTCCAATGAATCATTTGGGCCACATAGTTGTGCCTCTGTTTGTAGTCTGTCTGTGCAATTTTCTTACAGCAGCTGAGGATATGATCCATGGTTTCGTCAGTTTCCTTGCACAGTCTGCATTTTGGGTCATCAGCTGATTTTTCGATCTTGGCCTTAATTGCATTTGTTCTGATGGCTTGCTCCTGGGCTGCAAGGATCAGGCCTTCTGTCTTATTATTATTATTATTATTATTATTATTATTATTATTATTATTTGATACACAACAAGATGAGTCCACAGCAGACACTCTGTTGTCTGTTATATTGGATCACACACCGGACACTTCCCAAGAGTCTAGGACTGTGTGATGTATCGGCAAATAATGCCTGCAGATTCCAGCAAGGTGGCCTTCTGCAGCTGGCAGGTGGGATTTTGTCAGTGCCAATTGTGTTTAAGTGCAGGCCAAGGTCTTTAGGCACTGCAGCCAGTGTGCCCATCACCACTGGGACCACCTTGACTGGCTTGTGCCAGAGTCTTTGCAATTCGATCTTCAAATCCTCATATCGTGTCAGCTTTTCCAGTTGTTTCTCCTCAATCCTGCTGTCACCTGGGATTGCAACATCGACAATCCATATTTTGTTTTTTAACACGATCGTGAGGTCAGGAGTCTTGTGCTCCAAAACCCTGTCTGTCTAAATTCGGAAGTCCCAGAGTAGCTTGACATGTTCATTCTCTGTAACTTTTTCCGGCTTGTGATCCCACCAGTTATTTGTCGCAGGCAGATGGTATTTGTCACACAAGTTCCAATGAATCATCTGAGCAACGGTGTTATGCCTCTGCTTGTAGTCTGTCTGTGCAATCTTCTTGCAGCAGCTGAGGACAGGGAGCTAGGCTATTAACGGTCAGGAGCTCAATCTGATCCGGGCTTTGATCCCATGACCTCTCGGTCGGTAGTGATTTATTGCAGCTGGCTACTAACCAAGGCGTACATTGTCAAATGAATGCAGTTTGATGCCATGACTCCATGCTATAGAATCCTGAAAGTTGTAGTTTTATAGAGTTGGTGAACATCTGACCCCTGAACCCGAGGCAAAACAAATATGTACCTGCCCTTTGGAAGGATTGAGACATAAATTCCCATTTCACAGTTAGTCGGAAAAAACGGCTCAGCATTTCCTAAAAATGGCAAGCGTTGTCTTCTTGCTTGCGGCGTGTCTCCTGGGCTCTGTTTTCCACACCAAATGTGCAGGTAGGTTCGTTTTAAACTTAACAAGAAAGAGATTTGTATAAAGGAGTCGATACTTTACAAGCAATTTTAAAAACCCAAATGCTAGTCACTTGCGAAGAGAATAGAGCTTGAAGAAATTACTTCTATTGGCTTGGACTGAAGAAATCCCAATGGATGGGGATTTTAGGCCATAAAACTTACTGTATATACTCGAGTTTAAGCCTAGTTTTTCATCCCTTTTTTTAAGACTGAAAAAGCCCCCCTCGGCTTGGTATTATTACATTTATTATTTTTATCTATTATTGTTGCTACTATTACATTTATTTTACTCTATATTTATTATTAATAATAATACATTTATTATTTCACTCTGATCTTATTATTACAGTAGAGTCTCACTTATCCAACACTCACTTATCCAAGCCTCTGGATAATCCAAGCCATTTTTGTAGTCAATGTTTTCAATATATCATGATATTTTGGTGCTAAATTCGTAAATACAGTAATTATAACATAACATTACTGCGTATTGAACTACTTTTTCTGTCCAATTTGTTGTATAACATGAAGTTTTGGTGCTTAATTTGTAAAATCATAACCTAATTTGATGTTTAATAGGCTTTTCCTTAATCTCTCCTTATTATCCAACATACTCGCTTATCCAACGTTCTGCCGGCCCGTTTATGTTGGATAAGTGAGACTCTACTGTATTACTTTTATTATTTTTATCTGTTATTGTTGCTACTATTACATTTATTATACTCTATATTTATTATTATTAATAATACATTTATTATTTCACTCTGATCTTATTATTATTATTGCATTTATTATTTTACTCTATTTATTATTAATTGTATTATTTTCCTGTATTTATTATTATTATTATTACATGTATTATTTTACTCTATTATTATTGAAAGGATACATAAGCACATTTACATCGAAGAAGATGAGAATCATGATTTGATCAGAGTTGGACAGTCTTATCTTAAATTTGAGCTTTATGTAAATATTCAAAAACATTGAACCTACTGATGCCTCAGTTAATGTCATTTTATTCTTATATTTATTATTTTACTCTATTTATTACTACTTGTATTATTTTCCTGTATTTATTATTATTATTATTATTATTATTATTATTATTATTATTATTATTATTATTATTACATGTATTATTTTACTCTATTATTATTAAAAGGATACATAAGCACATTTACATTGAAAAAGATGAGAATCATGATTTGATCAGAGTTGGACAGTCTTATCTTAAATTTGAGCTTTATGTAAATATTCAAAAACATTTAACCTACTGATGCCTGAATTAATGTAATTTTATTGGTATCTATTTTTATTTCTGAAATTTCCCACCTTCGGCTTATACTGGAGTCAATGTTTTTCCAGTTTTTTTGGTGATAAAATTAGGTGCCTCGGCTTATATTCGGGCCGGCTTATACTAGAGTATATACAGTAACTTAATGCAATCTCCACATTGAATTAATCAATCAATAAATTCTATATCTATATTGACTGGGGGGATTATGGGCTTTGGAGCCCAAAATGAGTTGCTTTCCTAAACACCGATATCAAATCTGGCCAAATTTGTATTGCCAATGAAATCCTGAATATATTCATCATCCAGAGATCAAAGCATATTAGCTCAAGGCAAGGGTGTAATTTTTCTTCATGCCCGATTAGTCATTTTCTTCCCGATGTGAACAAGCCTTTGAAATATATGTGAAGATATCATTTTCTGCTCAGAAAAATGCAGTTTTCGTTGCAAAACAACTATACACAAATGAGCCAAAATTGCAAATCGGCTCTCCGCAATAGGATATTTTATGTGTTGAGCAGTTGAATGCCAGCATCTGGTTCCAACCTTTGTTAGCAATGTCTTCAAAAAGGCAGGCATTAGTTCCAATTTGGTCTCACGTCTAGAAGTGTTCTGCATCACCATTTTCACAATGTGCCATTCTTTATAGGAATGCCAGGCTGTGGCGCAGGCTGGTTAGCAGCCAGCTGCAATAAATCACTCTGACCAAGAGGTCATGAGTTCGAGGCCAGCCCGTGTCAGGGTGAGCACCCGACAATTAAAAATATATATATATATAGCCCCAGCTCGTTGCTGACTTAAGCAACCCGAAAGATAGTTGCATCTATCAAGTAGGAAATTTAGGTAGTACTTATATGTGGGGAGGCTAATTTACAACACCATAAAAATCATCCAACCACCGTTGGAATGAGGAAGTTGCCATCGTAGTGGATGATGAAGCAACCGCTTCCTTTGTGGTCGGAATCAAGCATACCCTCAGGAAGCTGGAAAAGGTTTAAATTACCTCTGTGTCTGTCTCTGTCTCTGTTCTATGTTTATATGGCATTGAATGTTTGCCTTATATGTGTACAATGTGATCCACCTCGAGTCCCCTTTGGGGTGAGAAGTATGGAATATAAATACTGTAAATAAATAAATATACCCTCAGGAAGCTGGAGAAGGTTTAAATTGCCTCTTTGTCTGTCTCTGTCTCTGTTCTATGTGTATATGGGCATTGAATGTTTGCCTTATATGTGTACAATGTGATCCACCCCGAGTCCCCTTTGGGGTGAGAAGTATGGAATATAAATACTGTAAATAAATAAATATACCCTCAGGAAGCTGGAGAAGGTTTAAATTGCCTCTTTGTCTGTCTCTGTCTCTGTTCTATGTGTATATGGGCATTGAATGTTTGCCTTATATGTGTACAATGTGATTCGCCCTGAGTCCCCTTTGGGGTGAGAAGGATGGAATATAAATACTGTAAATAAATAAATATACCCTCAGGAAGCTGGAGAAGGTTTAAATTGCCTCTGTGTCTGTCTCTGTCTCTGTTCTATGTTTATATGGCATTGAATGTTTGCCTTATATGTGTACAATGTGGTCCTCCCAGAGTCCCCTTCGGGGTGAGAAAGAAGGGCGGAATATAAATACTGTAAATAAATAAATAAATAGGTTTCTTACCATCAGTTTAGCGTGCATTTCATAGAGCAATGATACCAATTGTCTCTTCTTCCTTTTCATGTTGAAGTTTTTATCAACCAGGAGGCAGCCAGCAATGTTTTGGTCAGGTATAAAAGGCACAATTCCGGATTTCTGGAGGAGATCCGTCAAGGAAACCTTGAACGTGAATGTATAGAAGAAGTATGTGATTATGAAGAAGCGAGGGAAGTCTTTGAGGATGACAAGAAAACGGTGAGATGTCTCAAAACCTGACCATTGGGTGCTTTCCTGAGGGTGTATCTACACTGTAGACTTAATGCAGTTTGATGCCACTCTAACTGGCTTGGCCAGGATCCCATGGCAGCTCAAGTGGTGTCAAACTGCATTTATTCCATAATGTAGATATGCCCTTCTATGCCTATGAATGTGCAAATCCACTCCAACAAACTATCCAATAATAATAATAACAATAATAATACACTTTATTTACTGTATATACTCGAGTATAAGCCTAATTTTTCAGCCCTTTTTTAAGACTGAAAAAGCCCCCCTCGGCTTATACTCGCGTGAGGGTCCTGGTTGGCTTATATTTGGGTCAGCTTATACTCGAGAATATATGGTACATTTATTATTTTTCTCTATTATTATTGGTATTATTACATTTATTATTTTTCTCTATTATTGTTGCTACTATTACATTTATTTTACTCTATTATTATTATTATTATTATTATTATTATTTTATTATGACACAGCAAACAAGATAGATATGCTGGATTTCGTATCACAGAATCACAAGTCGAACACTTCCCAAGTGTTTAGGACTGTGTGATGTATTTTCGGATGATGTGCGCAGATCCCAGTAGGGTGGCCTTTTGCAGTTGACAGATCGTGATTTTGTCAATGTCTATTGTTTCCAAATGCCGGCTGAGATCTTTTGGCACAGCACCCAGTGTGCCCATCACCACCGGGACCACCTGCACTGGTTTCTGCCAGAGTCTTTGAAGTTCAATCTTGAAGTCCTGATAGCGGCTATTATTATTATTATTATTATTATTATTATTATTATTATTATTACATTTATTATTTCACTCTGATCTTATTATTATTATTGCATTTATTATTTTACTCTATCTATTATTACTTGTATTATTTTCCTGTATTTATTATATTTTTACATGTATTATTTTACTCTATTATTATTAAAAGGATACATAAGCACATTTACATTGAAGAAGATGAGAATAATGATTTAATCAGAGTTGGACAGTTTTATCTTAAATTTGAGCTTTATGTAAATATTCAAAAACATT
Source organism: Anolis carolinensis (assembly GCF_035594765.1). Classification (NCBI taxonomy): domain Eukaryota; kingdom Metazoa; phylum Chordata; class Lepidosauria; order Squamata; family Anolidae; genus Anolis; species Anolis carolinensis. The sequence goes on from NW_026943823.1 coordinate 19,561,104, forward strand.
TAACCTACTAATGCCTAAATTAATGTAATTTTATTGGTATCTATTTTTATTTCTGAAATTCACCACTCTCGGCTTATACTGGAGTCAACGTTTTCCCAGTTTTTTTTGCGGTAAAATTAGGTGCCTCGACTTATATTTGGGTCGGCTTATACTCGAGTATATACGGTATATTCTGCCCTTTTCTCCTAGGGGACTCGTCGCTTTGAGTCCCATATGTGGGAGAAAAACAGGATAAAAGTTCATATTAATAACAATAATAACAATAATAATAATAATAATACAACATTCAAACATCCAAGGTGTTGAGCTATCCAAATAATTCCAATGCCTTGGATAACTGTAAAGTTTAGACTAAAACCTAGAGTAATTTACTTTTATTTGACTTTAATTTTACGCTTTTTCTTTTAGGTCGAATTTTGGAAGGGATACACAGGTATGTATTTTGGTTTCTTTTTAGATTAGATACCAAGCATAAATCATTAGTGGTGCAAGATTCAAACAGGAACTCTCAGAAGGTCAGTTGCAACAACTTTGATGTCAAATGTACTTTGGTCTCTGAACTGAATAAAGTTTGGGTGCCACAAATGGAAACATCCGGCACGTACACAGTGCTGCAAATGCAAAAAAGTTTGCTTTTTTATCGTCTCCTCATCCTAGCCCCCATATTCTGGTTTACATGAGTCCAGAATGGCTAATAATCAACTTAAAACTAGGAATGGGAACCAGTATTACTGTATATATTCGAGTATAAGACTAGTTTTTCAGCCCTTTTTAGGACTAAAAAAAACCTCCTCAGCTTATACTCGGGTGAGGGTCCTGGTGGGCTTATATTGAAGTTGGCTTATACTCAAGTATATATGGTATATTTATTATTTTTCTCTATTATTATTGGTATTGTTACATTTATTGTTTTACTCTATTAATTATTATTATTACATTTATTATTTTACTCTATTATTGTTACTTTTACATTTATTTTACTCTGTTTTATTATTAATAATACATTTATTATTTTACTCTATTATTGCAGTAGAGTCTCACTTATCCAACGTTCTGGATTATCCAACGCATTTTTGTAGTCAATGTTTTCAATATATCGTGATATTCTGGTGCTAAATTCATAAATACAGTAATTACCACATAGCATTACTGCGTATTGAACTACTTTTTCTGTCAAATTTGTTGTATAACATGATGTTTTGGTGCTTAATTTGTAAAATCATAACCTAATTTGATGTTTAATAGGCTTTTCCTTAATGCCTCCTTATTATCCAACATATTCGCTTATCCAACATTTTGCCAGCCCGTTTATGTTGGATAAGTGAGACTCTACTGTACTTGTATTATTTTCCTGTATTATTATTATTATTACATGTATTATTTTACTCTATTATTATTAAAAAGATACATAAGCACATTTACATTGAAGAAGATGAGAATAATGATTTGATCAGACTTGGAGAGTCTTATCTTAAATTATAGCTTTATGTAAATATTCAAAAGCATTTAACCTACTGATGCCTAAATTAATGTAATTTTATTGGTATCTATATTTATTTCTGAAATTTACCACTCCCGGCTTATACTGGGGTCAAATAGATACCAATAAAATTACATTAATTGAGGCATTAGTGGGTTAAATGTTTTTGAATATTTACATAAAGCTCAGATTTAAGATATTCTCATCTTCTTCAATGTAAATGTGCTTATGCATCCTTTTAATAATAATAGAGTAAAATAATACATGTAATAATAATGATAATAAATACAGAAAATAATACATGTAATAATAAATAGAGTAAAATAATAAATGCAATAATAATAATAAGATCAGAGTGAAATAATAAATGTATTAATAATAATAAAAATAGAGTAAAATAAATGTAATAGTAGCCACAATAATAGAGAAAAATAATAAATGTACCATATGTTCTCGAGCATAAGCTGACCCAAATATAAGCCAACCAGGACTCTCACCCAAGTATAAGCCGAGGAGGGCTTTTTCAGTCTTTAAAAAAGGGCTGAAAAACTAGGCTTATACTTGAGTATATACAGTAATTCAAATGGAGGTATCTACATTATTGAGAAAACTTACACAGAGTAAACTAAATCTAAGGAGAGGAAAAGGCAGAGCCAAGACTTCACATCTGTATTGTTGAGTCTGGTTCAACGCCATAGGATTCTTTCCTGCCTCTAAATCTCTGGGATTCCCTGGAGGTCTCTCATCCTGAAAGTCTTCCATCCAAGTATTAACCACACCTGTCTCTGCTTTGCTTTTGACCAAACCAGTTGCATTCAGGATGATGTCCTTCTATTTGAAACCCATCACCCAATGGGCTTTTAATTCCTGGTTCCAACTATGCTCCAATCTTTCTTCCTTTCCAAGGACAATATGAAAACCCATGCACGTGGCACCTCTGCCTGAACGGAGGGCGGTGTCGTGTTGAAAACAATAACTATGTTTGTGCCTGCCGGGCTGGTTATGAAGGAAAGAACTGTGAGATAGGTAGGTATTAGGTATGTCCAAAAAATGTTTTGAATCTTATCTCGGATTGATATCGGATTGTTCTCGCTTTTTGAGACGCATTCCAATACGTTGTCTCACGGCGTAACCGGCAATGTAATTTGAACCATCGTTGGCCCATTCTCTAATTGTCTCTTAATGTTTTGTTAATTTTTTTCCCCAAAAAAATTTTTTAAAGATATTTTTAAAATATTTTTAATTTTTTTTGTTTTGTTTCTGCAACCTACCTTGAATGGGAGCTTAGCGCAGCCGGCCAATCAGAAGCTTCCACGATGGATGCAAAGGTGGGGGCTAGGGTCCTCTGCATCCACCTGGAATTCTAGTTTTCAAAGTATCTTTGCACAACTTGCAAGGGCATTGCTTGGCGTGGTCACTGGTCCATTTCTAAAGGCATTGAGTTGAGGGATCACATAGCCAGAAGCACCATTGATTTCCAGTGTCCTTCTTGCTTAAAAATATATCAAGGGAATTTATAGTTTTCAAAGTTTACTGTGTCTGCAAATGTCCACCATTTTCATGGATTTCCAGCCACAGAAACAAAGATACACAAGTAGAAGAGGGAATTTCACATGATAAAAACCCAATTGAACAGGAAATAAGACAATCAAACCAGGAACAGGATTTTTCAAATATTAAAAAAATAGTGTATTATAAAAAGTTATGAAAATTCACCAAAAATCGTAGGATACAGGAAACGTTCTGCAATTTGTTGAGCTATGAGTGTTGAATGTGTTCTCACACTGTACCAAATTTGATGAGGATAGCTCCAGAAATGAGGGCGGGAGAGCCCTGTAAAAGTCCCCCCCAGGTGCCGTTTTTTTTGGCGATTGCGCATGCGGGCCCGCCAGAATGTTTTTAGAAACAATTAGAATCATTACGAATTTTCAGAAATATCTGAAATTTTTGGGTGAAAAAATTGGAAATAGTTTCTATTTCGAAGCGCCGGCGCCCCCTACTTTAGAAACGAGAATTGAAACATTTTTTTCATCGATCGGACATGCCTAGTAGGTATGTTGATAGTGCAGTAGGTTGCTCCTTGTTGCTATTGTGTGCCTTGGAGTTGTTTCCAACTGATGGCAACCCCAAGGTGAACCTATCAAGGGTTTTTCTTGGCCTGATTAGTTCAGAGACTTTGCCTTTGCCTTCCTCTGAGGCTGAGAAAGTGTGACTTGCCTAAGGCCACCCAACGGGTTTCCATGGCTGAGTGACAACTCAAGCCCAAGTCTCCAAACTCATAGTCCAAAACTGAAACTATGACATCAACATGACTCTTGGGCATTTAGTTGATCAAACCAGCCTACATCCAGCCAGAGTTCTTCCATTTTGAACTACAAATCCCAGATGTTTCCAGCCACAATGAACTAGACACTTCTGGGATTTGTAGATCAAAGCAGAACCCCTCAAAGAAAAACACAGGACACCCGATAAAATACACAGACTGGTCTAAAGTAGAAGAATTTGAAAGGAAAAGAAGTTGAAGGATATCAATTAAAGAACAGAAGGACGATTCTTTTTGTGTCTCTCATCTTACTATTTTATGAAAAGCAAAGAATCATTGACTCAGCCAACATAAAGGACAACAATCTTTTTTTGTGTTTGTCCTTATTATTTTCAAAAAAGAGGTTGATTTTTTCTTCTTCATCATCCTCTTTTTTTTTTCTTTGGAATTAAAAACGCAAAGGCGAAGATGGAAGTCATTTTTATATGTATTTATAGTTTTTTATTTGTTTTTTTAATTTTTTATTGTTGTTTTTTTCTTTTTTAAATTTTTTATTTTTTTTTTACTTCTTTTCCCTCTTCTTCCTTTTCTATTCCCTTCTTTATTTCCTTTTCCCATTCCCACACTTCTTCCTTCTCTCTTTTTTAAAATAGATTTTCTATATATATTTTTCTTCACTTTCTGTCAACAACCATTGTTCTGACTCTTTCGTTGTACTTAACTCTTATATATATCAACTAGCTGTGCCCGGCCACGCATTGCTGTGACGAAGTCTGGTGGTATGGGAAATAAATGTATTGAGGAATTGGTGGTAGTTAAGGTAAAGGGTAAAGGTCTTCTCCTGACATTAAGTCCAGTTGTGTCCGACTGCACACTGAAGTGGATTATATGGCAGTGTGGAGTCAAGATAATCTAGTTCAAAGCAGATAATATAAGATTATAAATGGGTTATATAGCTGTGTGGAAGGGCCTTGAGTCTACACTGCCATATAATCCAGTTAAAATCTGATAATCTGTGGAAGAAGCCTAAGTGAGGCCTAAGTCTGCCTGTCCCCTAACTGAACCCTGGCTGTCCCTTGGCTGAGTTGGTTGCTAGGAGACCAAGTGGGCGGAGCTTAGCCCTCTAACTGGCAGCAATTGGATAAAAACAATTATTCCTTTCCCTCTAATTAGGACTTTATTTTTCTTTTCTTTTTGTTGTATCAACCTAGAGCCGTGGATGATGGGTTGGGTTGTCAAATTTCGAGGTTGGGGGGCCTGTAGTTTTGTTGTTTTGTCCGCTGCCCTGATGCCATCACTCTTTTATATATATATATAGATAAAAAATTAATTAATTTTTTTTTAAAAAGCAGAACTCCTCAATATTAAATACTCAAGAGCCAAGTTGTTAACCTAAGGTCTCAAGGGGTGCATTGACCCTGTAAAGCATGGACAAACTTCGGCCTTCCGGGTGTTTTGAACTTCAACTCCTGCAATTCCTAACAGCCTACTGGTTGTTAGAAATTTTGGGAGTTGAAGTCCAAAACACCTGGAGGGCCCAAGTTTGCTCATGCTTGCTGTAGAGTGAATGCAGTTTGACATTGCTTGAACTCAGCGACTCAATTCTATGGGATCCTGTGAGGTGTAGTTTTACAAGGACTGTAGCTTCCTCTGCCAAAGAGTGTGGGTGCCTCACCAATGACAAATCCCAGGGTTGGATTCCAACACTTTAAAACCCATCTGTCTGGCAGCAGAAGGCAAGCAGTCTGCAAAGCAGGTTGGAAGCAGCCGTGCTGGCTGTGAGATTCTGGGGCTTGCAGTCCAAGAAGGAGCAGAAGCGTTTTAGAGTTTGGATTTTGGAATAAGGGAAGCTCAACCTGTACTAAACGTTTCAACTCCCACCAGATACTTCCTGCTCAACAAACAACGGGGGTTGCAAACAAATCTGCGAGAATGGACTGACGGGGAAAGCAACCTGTTCCTGTGCTCCTGGCTATAGATTGCAGGAAGATCAGAAGTCTTGTGAACCAACAGGTAAAAGAAATATTTACTAAAGTCAGAGGTGTGATTAGCTATCTTCTTACCTATACCTATAGCTATCGTCTTCAGAGTAAGGAATTTGCTCAGATTCGATCCTCTGCAGACCTGTAATAAACTTATTGCAGAGAGACAGAGCACGTCAAACACTGGAAAAATGGTGACAGAAATGGTTAGGAATGATAAATGTCTGGTAGAGCTGAACCTTTTTATTAAAGCTGTCTCTTTCTTGGCACCTTAACTGTGGGGCATATTGATTTTAATTGCTCGCTTATTGGCCAAAAGTCCCTCCTGGTTGTATCATTTGATGTCAGAAAAGACGGGGAGAAACAAAAAGCCCTCCTGACGCTTTCTTGACAGGAAGACAGCCCAACAGGCAGAGGAATAATGTGTCTTCCTTTTTCTTCTTCATTTGTGAAGCCCCTCCTGTTCAACCCAAATTATGCCATCGCGCCTGGGGCTATAACTCTTAGCGAAAGAGGCATGGACGTGACATCTTTCCCCAGGGGATTGCTTCTTGCCCTCCTTTAGGGAAACTGGAACTCCCAAGGACCAAAACACTGTAGATAACTCAAAACTGCTTTTATTGTTCACAAAAGGTTATCCCTTTAAGGCAATAAGCTGGAAGTTTCAAAGGGGTAAAGGAAAATATACATTACAGTCTTTGGTTGTCTTAAGTACAAGGAGCTCTGCAGCTGAGAAGCTTTTCCAGGTCCCTCTTTCTCAATGGCTGTGAATGCCGGAGCAATCCTCAGCCTCAGTCCAAATGTCCTATGTTTGAAGACACAGTCTTTCTTTGGTGCCAAAGAACTGATTTGAAGGTGCTTGAGACTCCTCAACGTTGTTCAAGTTGGCCCTGAACATGAAGCATAAGTCTCAAGGGTAAGAACCTCAGAATTGGTGCTGAGAGGTAACTTAATCAAGGGCTTTTAGAGCCAAGTCTCTCTCTCACGTCCATCTGGTAGAAAGCTTGATAGTGGAATGAAAAAGGAAACACTGTCCTACTCCAGGAAGAGGTGGAGCCAAACAATTGAGCTGAGGAAGCAATATAACTGGTGCAAACAACATTGATTGACAGCTATAAATAACCAATCAATTCAATTACTTTTACAGGGTAAAGGCAAAATCAGGCATGATACAATTCAAATCTTGCAATTTACAGTTTGACATATAGATGGCGCCACTCGCGCTGTCACATAAATAATGTACTTTCTTACAGAGGGTTTGTCCTCTCATCTTGACCCTCTGATGGTCCACTTTTTGACTTAGAAGAGGTCCTACACATTCCTTGGAAAAGTCTTCCCATGTTGAATCAATGCAATTCTAATATACATTGATGGGAGTATAGTGTTTAGATCGAGGGAAGCCATTGTCCCACTCTATTACAGAGGAATTGTCCTATCATCTTGAGCTCTGATGGGCCACTTTTGAAAAATGCAAATTTTTAATTGTATAAGATACACAAGGTTGTGGGTGAACTACCACTCGCATCATGCCGAGTGTTCCGTCTCCCAGGGTTTGATTTGCATTTTCCCATGGTTGCAGGGAATAGCACTCTTTTTGCATTTTTCCCAGGGTTGCTGCAGACTCAGCAGCACTCTGACAGCCATTAGCAGAGATTTGTAACCATTCTGCAAAGCCTTTTCTGCTGAAAGCTTGCAAAGTGTCCTTTTGTTTTTGAGACCGCCCCTTTTCTTGGGGATGAAATCTCCATTTTGAGAAGCCTTTTTTTTTTTTGCCTTTCCACTCAGACTTGCTTGTGTGGTCAAGCCAGGCCAGCTCAGACAAGCCATCACAAGTACTGACTTCTTGCCTTTGAAACTGGTGCTGAGCTCAGATAGGGAAAGACCTTCTCTTTCTAATATAGCAACTCAGCACTGGGGCAAAGAATATCTCAGGATTTCTCTGCCATTGGAAGGAGCTCCAACTACTCCGTCTCCAAGCTAGCTTTGAGCTTAGATAGGGAAAGATTTGCTCTTTCTAATATAGCAGCTCAGGGCTAGAGTAGAGACCATCTCAGGATCTCTTCGCCTTTGGAGGAAGTTAGCCCAGCAGCTAAGGGGGAAAGCAAGAAAGAAACATCTGCATGATTTTATAAGTTGACTGTTTATATTTGTAACCTTAACTATGTGTGCCAAGTATGTCAAGGACTTTGAGGAAATAAAAATCTTGTTGGATGTTCAACTTGAAGTGGCCTTGGTAACTGGGACTCCTGAGCTTCGAAGTAAGGCCCCACGGTTCATCTTAGTTTATCATAGATGCCCGGGTGTGACGGCATACCGAGAAACTCCATCAATACATAAGTACTGATGGAATTTCTTGGCAAGATGCTAGTGGTAGTCCACCTACAACCTTATGTATTTTATACAATTAAAAATTGACTTTTTCAAATAACCCAGGCAACACTGGGTATCCAAGCTAGTATTTAAATATTTGAAATATTTGTTTATCGTTTATCCATAGTGCCCTTCCCGTGTGGAAAGATCACTGCTCCAGAGGTAGCAAGGCATACGTTCTCCCAGGCTTCATCCAACGCGACTGCTGCCCACGAGGAAATGTTGGATAACATGACTCAGATGATTCTCCCACCATCCAGACCCAAGCGGGAAGTTGCCAACATGGACAGCATGAAAGGCGAAGTTCCGTGGCAGGTAGCAACAATTATGTTGCAATAGGTAAAGGTTTTCCCTGACGTTAAGTCCAGTCGTGTCTGATTCTGGGGGGGTTGGTGCTCATCTCCATTTCTTTTTTAAGTTGTTTTTATTGTGCAATTTTTAAGCAACTTGTATCTTTCCTGTTACAAACAGTAATCGAGAGTCTTTTTTCATTCGAATAAAAAACACCTCTTAGATACCACAACCCAAATACCAACATAAAGTGTGGGAGAACCAAAGAGAAGAAGAGAGAAAAATAAAAAGAAGAGTAAAATAAAATAAAAACAGAACAGGATAAGACAAGAAATAGAAGGGGGAAAAAACTATATAGATGTATACAGTAGAGTCTCACTTATCCAACATAAACGGGCCGGCAGAATGTTGGATAAGCGAATATGTTGGATAATAAGGAGAGGTTAAGAAAAAGCCTATTAAACATCAAAATAGGTTATGATTTTACAAATTAAGCATCAAAACATCATGTTATACAACAAATTTGACAGAAAAAGTAGTTCATTACGCATTAATGCTATGTTGTAATTACTGTATTTACAAATTTAGCACCAAAATATTATGATGTTTTGAAAACATTGACTACAAAAATGCGTTGGATAATCCAGAATGTTGGATAAGGGAATGTTGGATAAGTGAGACTCTACTGTAGAAGGAAAAAAAACTATATAGATATATACATATCATTTATCAGTTGCTATATGTCTCTATGACTTCCAGAGCTCTGGAAGTTGTCCTCTTTATTTTTTGCAATAATCATGTGTTTTAATTTTATAGTTTAAAGAAAAGGTTTAACTACATTTATTATTGTTGTTGTTTTTGTTTCTATTATTCTCCCAGGAAGTTTCCTTAGTCCAATTCTATGTGAATATTTATTTTTTCTTTTATTAAATACTCTTTCATGGGTCTCCAATCCGTGCTGTTTTTGGGAGTTCTGTCCTGTGCTAACCTCTGTGGGTTGTTGCTCATCTCCATTTCTAAGCCAAAGAGCTGGCATTGTCCATAGACACCTCCAAGGTCATGTGGCCACTGTCATGACTGCATTGAGCGCCGTTACCTTCCCGCCGGAGCAGTACCTATTGATCTACTCACATTGGCATGTTTTTGAACTGCTAGTTTGGCAGAAGCTGGGGCTAACAGTGGGCGCTCACTCCGCTCCCAGGATTTGAACCTGGGACCTTTCAGTCTGCAAGTTCAGCATCTCAGTGCTTTAACACACTTTGCCACCGGGGCTCCACATTCTGCAGTGTAGATGCACTCAAAAATTGCAGCTGAACCATTTTGGCTCCAAGAATTCCTCAGGGTTTTATTGCAGGGCCCGTCTCTCTAGTGAAACTGCTAGACATGTACCTTTGGTTAAATAATAATACTTAATTATTTAATTATTTAATTATTTAATTATTTAATTATAATTTAATTATTTATTATAATTTAATTATTTAATTATTTAATAATTATTTAATACTTAAATAATAATACTCAATAATACTGTTATTATAACAGTGTGACATTTGAGGCATTTATTTCAAGAATTCTTTGTTTGGCAGTCCAATAGTCAAACCAGCATTGATTTCAGTACAGTTTAGACTTTGCCGCCCTCTGGAGGTAGCGAATATCAAAAGCAACATTGGCATTAGCTAAAAAAATTTCCCCTGACTTTGAATCCAGTCGTGTCCAACTCTTGAGGTTGGTGCTCATCTCCATTTCTAAGCCCAAGAGCCGGCGTTGTCCGTAGACACCTCCAAGGTCATGTGCCCAGCATGACTGCCGTTAACATTGATGTTAGGATCCTACATTTTGTGGGGAGAAACAAAACACTTACCAATTTTCTCATTCTCTGTGAGAAAGGATGACCAGTTGCCATGAGGTGGTGGTGGTTGTTGTTGTTGTTGTTGTTGTTTCTGGGTTTATTTGTTTATTTGCAAAAAAAGAAATCCATTTGTATAAAAAAAGTGGGACTTTGCACAAAAACCAACATTTTTCCTATCTGGAGCAGAATCGTTGAATCGTTGAACAGTGGATTAACTTGCAGATAGACCCAATGGATTCCATGACTCTAATCTTGTCGGAGTTTAAACAAGATTTAGGCCCTGGATTTATTTATTTATATTTATTTATTTATTACAACATTTATATCCCACCCTTCTCACCCGAGAGGGGACTCAGGGTGGCTTACGATAAGCACACATATAAAAATTATACAATCTATATATATAAAAGAGTGATGGCATCAGGGCAGCGGACAAAACAACAAAACCACGGGCCCCCCAACCTCAAAATTTGACAACACAACCCATCATCCAAGGCTCTAGGTTGATACAACAAAAAGAAAAGAAAAATAAAGTCCTAATTAGAGGGAGAGGAATAATTGTTTTTATCCAATTGCTGCCAGTTAGAATGCTAAGCTCCGCCCACTTGGTCTCCTAGCAACCGACTCAGCCCAGGGGACAGGCACAGTTAGGCTTCACTTAGGCCTCTTCCACAGATTATCTAATTTGCACTGGATTATATGGCAGTGTAGACTCAAGGCCCTTCCACACAGCTATATAACCCATTTAGAATCTTATATTATCTGCTTTGAACTGAATTATCTTGACTCCATGCTGCCATATCATGCAGTCATGCTGGTCACATGACCTTGGAGGAGTCTACAGACAACGCCGGCTCTTCGGCTTAGAAATGGAGATGAGCACCAACCCCCAGAGTCAGACATAACTGGACTTAATGTCTGGGGAAACCCTTTACCCTTTAACTTAACTACCACCAATTCCTCAATACTTTATTTCCCATACCACCAGACTTCGCCACAGCAACGCGTGGCCGGGGACAGCTAGTACACTATAAATCAGATTAAAAATTATTAACTTACATCAACTTTTATAACTTGATAACCATTTGAGCTTTGGACTATAACTGGAGATTGGAGTTCGAACCCCCATTTTGCTTTGGAAACCCGCTGGATGACCTTGGACAAACTCTTAGCTGCAGAAAATAGAGTCACTTTGGGGTCACTTTTTCGGAGCCCTCGATGGTGCAGCGTGTTAAAGTGCCGAGCTGCTGAACTTGTGGACTGAAAGGTTGCAGGTTCGAATCCGGGGAGCGGAGTGAGTGCCAGCTGTTAGCATCAGCTTCTACCAACCTAGCAGTTCAAAACACACAAATGTGAGTAGATCAATAGGTATCGCTCCGGTGGGAAGGGAACAGTGCTCCATGCAGTCATGCCAGCCACACAACCTTGGAGGTGTCTATGGACAAAGCCGGCTCTTCGGCTTAGAAATGGAGATGAGCACCAACCCCCAGAGTTGGACACGACTGGACTTAATGTCAGGGGAAAACCTTTACCTAACTACACTTTAAGTAGAAAACCCTTTGAAGGCAAAAAACAAGACTTTCTCTGCTTCTAGGTTTCCATGTACAGCTTTGAGAGGAGAGGGTTCTGCGGCGGGACCATCATTGCCGAAAAGTGGGTCATCACTGCGGCGCATTGTTTGGCACAGCAGCCACACACCATTGTGGCAGGTAAGGAACAGAGAAGGTGAAATGTGGAAACTGCCTTTCCTGCCAGCTTTATTTTTTTACTTAAAGCAGGAATGGCAAAAAAATACTGTATATACTCGAGTATAAGCCTAGTTTTTCAGCCCTTTTTTAAGACTGAAAAAGCCCCCCTTGACTTATACTCGGGTGAGGGTCCTGGTTGGCTTATATTTGGGTCAGCTTATACTCGAGAATATATGGTACATTTATTATTTTTCTCTATTATTATTGGTATTATTACATTTATTATTTTTCTATATTAATGTTGCTACGATTACATTTATTTTACTCTATTTTTATTATTATTAATAATAATACCTTTATTATTTCACTCTGATCTTATTATTATTGCATGTATTATTTTACTCTATTATTATTAAAAGGATACATAAGCACATTTACATTGAAGAAGATGAGAATAATGATTTGATCAGAGTTGGACAGTCTTATCTTAAATTTGAGCTTTATGTAAATATACAAAAACATTTAACCTATTGATGCCTCAATTAATGTAATTTTATTGGTATCTATTTTTATTTCTGAAATTTACCATCCTTGGCTTATACTGGAATCAATGTTTTCCCAGGTTTTTTTGTGGTAAAATTAGGTGCATCGGTTTATATACTCGTATTTACTCAAGTATATACGGTAGCTAAAATCTGGACTTGTTGATCGATCAATCAATCATCAATTTGAAACATTTATTTTTCATTTCTCATTTCTATTATTATTAATAATACATTTATTATTTCACTCTGATCTTATTTTTATTATATTTATTATTTTACTCTATTTATTACTACATGTATTATTTTCCTGTATTTATTATTATTATTATTATTATTATTATTATTATTATTATTATTATTATTATTATTACATGTGTTATTTTTGGAGCCCCGGTGGCTCAGTGTGTTAAAGCGCTGAGCTGCTGAACTTGCGGACCGAAAGGTCTCAGGTTTGAATCCCAGGAGCGGAATGAGCGCCTGCTGTCAGCCCCAGCTCCTGCCAGCCTAGCAGTTCGAAAACATGCAAATGTGAGTAGATCAATAGGTACCACTCCGGCAGGAAGGTAACGGCGCTCCATGCAGTCATGCCGGCCACATGACCTTGGAGGAGTCTATGGACAACGCCGGCTCTTCAGCTTAGAAATGGAGATGAGCAACAACCCCCAGAGTCAGACATGACTGGACTTAATGTCAGGGGAAACCTGTATTTATTATTTTTATTATTACATGTATTATTTTACTCTATTATTATTAAAAGGATACATAAGCACATTTACATTGAAGAAGATATGAATAATAATTTAATCAGTTGGACAATCTTATGTTAAATTAGAGCTTTATGTAAATACCGTATATACTCAAGTATAAGCCGACCCGAATATAAGCCAAGGCACCTAATTTTACCACAAAAAGACCTGGGAAAACATTGATTCCAGTATAAGCCGAGGGTGGTAAATTTCAGAAATAAAAATAGATACCAATAAAATGACATTAACTGAGGCATCAGTAGGTTAAATGTATTTGAATATTTACATCAAGCTCTAATTTAAGATAAGACTCTCCAAGTCTGATCAAATCATTATTCTCATCTTCTTCAATGTAAATGTGCTTATGTGTCCTTTTAATAATAATAGAGTAAAGTAATACATGTAATAATAATAATAAATAGAGTAAAATAATACATGTAATAATAATAATAAATAGAGTAAAATAATAAATGTAATAATAATAAGATCAGAGTGAAATAATAAATGTATTAATAATAATAATAATAAATAGAGTAAAATAAATGTAATAGTAGCAACAATAATAGAAAAAATAATAAATGTAACAATACCAATCATAATAAAGAAAAATAATAAATATACCATATATCCTCGAGTATAAGCTGACCCAATTATAAGCCAACCAGGACTCTCACCTGAGTATAAGCCGAGGGTGGCTTTTTCAGTCTTAAAAAAGAGCTGAAAAACTAGGCTTATACTCGAGTATATACAGTATTCAAAAACATTTAACCTACTGATGCCTCAATTAATGTAATTTTATTGGTACAGTAGAGTCTCGCTTATCCAGAAAAAGAAAAAGTAGTTCAATACGCAGTAATGCTATGTAGTAATTACTGTATTTACGAATTTAGCACCAAAATATCATGATGTATTGAAAACATTGACTACAAAAATGTGTTGGATAATCCAGAATGTTGGATAAGCAAGTGTTGGATAAGTTAGACTCTACTGTATCTGTTTTTATTTCTGAAATTTACCATTCTCGGCTTATACTGGAGTCAATGTTTTCCCAGTTTTTTGTGGTAAAATTAGGTGCCTCAGCTTATATTCGGGCCGGCTTATACTTGAGTATATACGGTAACTCTGGAGTTCCTTTGGCCCACTGTTGACATAATAGCTTGAATGTGAATAAGGATATGCAATTTTTTGGAATACAGTAGAGTCTCACTTATCCTACATAAACGGGCCGGCAGAATGTTGGATAAGCGAATATGTTGGATAATAAGGAGGCATTAAGGAAAAGCCTATTAAACACCAAATTAGGTTATGATTTTACAAATTAAGCACCAAAACATCATGTTATTCAACAAATTTGACAGAAAAAGTAGTTCAATACGCAGTAACGCTATGTAGTAATTACTGTATTTACGAATTTAGCACCAAAATATCACGATGTATTGAAAACATTGACTACAAAAATAGCTTGGATAATCCAGAGGCTTGGATAAGCGAGGCTTGGATAAGTGAAACTCTACTGTAGTAGCAACAATAATAGAGAAAAATAATAAATGTAATAATACCAATAATAATAGAGAAAAATAATAAATAATAAATAGAGTAAAATAGTAAATGCAATAATAATAATAAGATCAGAGTGAAATAATAAATGTATTAATAATAATAATAATAATAATAGAGTAAAATAAATGTAATAGTAGCAACAATAATAGAGAAAAATAATAACTATAATAATACCAATAGTAATACAGAAAAATAATAAATGTATCATAATAAATGTATTGAAAACATGGACTACAAAAATAGCTTGGATAATCCAGAGGCTTGGATAAGCAAGGCTTGGATAAGTGAAACTCTACTGTAGTAGCAACAATAATAGAGAAAATAATAAATGTAATATATATTCTCGAGTATAAGTTGAAATAATAAATTTAATAATAATAATAATAGAGTAAAATAAATGTAATAGTAGCAACAATAATAGAAAAAATAATAAATGTAACAATACCAATCATAATAAAGAAAAATAATAAATATACCATATATCCTCGAGTATAAGTTGACCCAAATATAAGCCAACCAGGACCCTCACCCGAGTATAAGCCGAGGGAGGCTTTTTCAGTCTTAAAAAAAGGGCTGAAAAACTAGGCTTATACTCGAGTATATACAGTATTCAAAAACATTTAACCTATTGATGCCTCAATTAATATAATTTTATTGGCATCCGTTTTTATTTCTGAAATATACCACCCTCGGCTTATACTGGAATCAATGTTTTCCCAGGTTTTTTTGGTGGTAAAATTAGGTACCTTGGCTTATATTCGGGTCGGCTTATACTCAAGTATATACGGTCGCTCTGGAATTCCTTTGGCCCACTGAAGATGAAAGTGAATAGGGATATGCAATTTCTTGGAATATTTCCAATGCCTCTTTTTCCAGGTGAATATAACGTAGACGTTTTCGAACACACGGAACAACTCCGCCGCATCGTAAGGATGATCCCGCATCCCGCATACAACGCTAGCAACAAGTACCACCATGATATTGCGCTCCTGGAGCTGGACTCACCCCTGAAGTGGAGCTCGTATATCACCCCGATTTGCCTGGCGGACAAAGCGTTCACTGACCGCCTCCTGGAACATGGACCCGGCACCGTGAGCGGCTGGTGGAAGCTGGCGGAGCAACGAAGGCCACCAAGTGTCCTCCAAGTTTTGCAAGTTGACCAAGCGATGTGCCCAAACAGTACTCGGTATAGCATTGTGCCCAACACTTTCTGCGGCAAGAGTCCCGACAACGCTAAGAAGGTCCACCAAGGAGACAGTGGTGGACCTTACACCACAGACATTAAAGGCACGCGGTTTCTAACAGCCATAATTGCATGTGGGGAGCCGTGCGCCGGAGAAGACAAATACAGCATCTACACCAGAATAGGGGACCATCTTCAGTGGATCAAAAATGAGACCGGGCTTCCCTAACTGCAAAACATCTTTCAAGAGCATGCTCTGATGCGGGGAGTGAGAGGAGGAATAAAACCCTCCTAATTTCTTTCACAGCATTAGATATAAATAAACCATATAGTGAATGACTGCACGCACATCTCATTTAGTAAAATGTTTGAATGCTTGGAAGAAGAAGAAGAGAAAAGGCAGAGGGGAGGAAGCAGAATGTTTAGCATGGATAATTGAGATAGATTTGGCTAGAATTCAGTTTTAGTTCCATGTAACAAACTGGGCTACAATTTTACATTAACATATATGTGGATCTAATTGTAGACTCACAGAAGTCCTCCACAGCCATTTATGGCTTGTTGAAAGAATTCAGTTCCATCACTAGTGGTGTGTGTGGGAAGGAATGAACTGCATCAGATGACACCGTCCAATAGGGTGACATCAAAATTATGGTCTACGGATTTTTTGTGCAGTGTTTCAGCAGAAATGTATTACGGTATATTTATTTAAAAAGATTATATCCCTAGAATCACAGTTGGAAGAAACCTCAAAGACCATCCAATGCAATGATTCCCAAAGTGGGTGCTACTGCCCTCTGGTGGGCACTGGAGTAATCCAGGGGGGCGGTGATGGCACCCATTAGGACACGGAAGTGGGGCTAGAGGAGGGGCGGGGCCTCTTCCCAAGTGCCAGAGACAGAGCTGAGCCCCTGAGGCGCCTGTTAGGACACACAGGGGCGGAGCTAGAGGAGTGGGCGTGGCTTCTTCCCAAGAGCCCGAGACAGGACTGAGAATCTCTACCTCTCCTGAGGCGCTTGTTAGGACACAGAGGGCGGAGCTAGGGAAGGGGGCGGGGCCTCCTTCCAAGAGCCTGAGACAGGGCTGAGCCTCTATACGTCTCCTGAGAGGCCTTTTAGGACTAAAGGGTGGGGCTGGGGTGGGGGCAAGGCCTCTGTATACCTCCTTTGAGGCGCTTGTTAGAACATGGGGGTGGGGTAGGTTCAGCCGTCAGGCACTTGGGAAGAGGCCCCGCCTCCTCCTCTAGCCCCGCCTCCTTTGTCCTGGCAGGTTTTGTAATACCTTTAGGCTGCATGAGCACTGGAAACCAGACACCGAGGCCAATAAAAAATCTAATATCTTTATTAAAGAATTAAAAGAATCAAACAAAAATAAGCAGAGTATATAGTCCAGCAATAGTCCTTTTAGGAAAGGTCAAATATAGTCCAGCAATATAAATGTCAAATGTCTAGTATTAGAGTTCAAAGTTTTAAATCCAATAACCGAAACACACTCAAACTTTCAAGCAGTCTGAGTGGGGAATAAGCAAGGTCTTTCACAAGAGTTCCAGGTTCAATGTCCAAGGCAGGGATAACAAGGCAAGGCAAGGCAAGGTTGGTCATGGTGGAACTAAATTGCAGTCCAGACTTGGCAGGGAGGTGAGACGCAACGCCCAGTCTACTCAAGAGTAGCGCGCCACAGGAAACTAGAGTCGATGTTAATTCTTCAACTGACACATTGACACCACGATGGCTAGCCTGTGCCCGGAACTTTTATGGGACTTCAAATCTTCCCTCAAACCAGGTGCCTGAAACACTTTTTCCCAAGGGTACCAGACTGAAAGCAGCAATTTTGCCAGATGCAACCCTCCCTGGAAACTCCCAAGGGAATCGGTTTAATTAGTGTCCTCTCTCTCCGCTAATTTCGCGCTTTGTCTCCGAGTCTACTTCTCAGAGCGGAAAGTTTTGAGAAACAATCTCCTAACAAAAGGAACACTTTCCGGGGAACCAGGCTCTGTTTCAAGGGCTTTTGTAATTAACTTTGGGCTCGAACTGTTAACAGGGAACATCTGGAAGGGAACGGAATCTTGCTGAGTTGGCACAAACCCCATATCCTCTTCAGTCTGATCTATAATGGCGGCAGGGTCATGACTTGAGGGTCCCTGAGACATCACAGGTTTCTCAGGACAGGGATAGAAGCTCAGCCCTGCCTCAGAGATCGTAACTCCACCCATCCCAGTCCTGGCTGCCATTTGTGGCCCTGCCCACCCCCCCCCCCACCCCCTTGGCTCTGCATCTTGGACTAGGGGAGAGGCTCAGCCCCGCCCTCTTGAGCAGGAGCCACACCCACCCCTCTAGCCACGCCCCCCTTTCCAGGAGGCGCTGAGTCATATTTTTTCTGGAAAGGGGGCTGTAGGCCAAATAAATTTGGGAACCACTGGTTTAGGGCTTTATAGGCTAAAGCCAGCACTTTGAATCGGATTAAAATTCAGTTTGTTAGCCCTCATTCAGATCGCCACAGTTGCCAAGCACTGGTTCAGGACCTGGACAGCTTCCATAGCAGTAGGTGGAAAAGATTGATAGAAGTGAGTGTCATCTGCATAAAGGTGGCACCGAATTCCAAAAATTGAAGACGATCTCTCCCAGCAGCTTCATGTTAAGCTTGCAAGAGCGTTGGAGTTGGGAAGTGCATGCATACATATCTAATCCATTATCAAATGTTTCTCTATTAACCACCGGGTTAACCATAAAAGAATAATGGACATAGATAGAAGAGTTGGCTCATGTGCCACTCATAGTCATCAAGAAGAAGAAGAAGAAGAAGAAGAAGAAGAAGAAGAAGAAGGAGAAGGAGAAGAAGAAGGAGAAGAAGAAGAAGGAGAAGAAGAAGGAGAAGAAGAAGGAGAAGAAAAAGGAGAAGCAGAAGGAGAAAAAGGAGAAGGAGAAGGAGAAGAAAAAGGAGAAGAAAAAGGAGAAGAAGAAAAAGGAGAAGCAGAAGGAGAAAAAGGAGAAGGAGAAGGAGAAGAAAAAGGAGAAGAAAAAGGAGGAGAAGAAGAAGAAGAAGAAGAAGAAGAAGAAGTTGTTGTTGTTGTTGTTGTTGTTGTTGTTGTTCCTTTAACGTGGGAGGAACCATTTCAGAACCGTCCAAATAGGCTTTTCATGTAAAGCTTACCTCATTTGAGCCCAAAACAAAGCAAATATGTACATGCACTTTGGAACGAATTGATCCAGAGGATTTCAGTTCACTATTCATTAGCAAAGCCACTGGGATCTTTTAAGAAAATGGCAAACCGTGTCCTTCTCATTTGTCTCCTGATAGACTCGTTTCTCTTCTCCAAATGTGCAGGTTGGTTCTTATTATTATTGTTATTATTGTTGTTGTATTTATGTATACCCCACTTTATCTCCCTTCATTATTATTATTATTATTATTATTATTATTATTATTATTATTATATTTATTTATACTCCCTGAAGGGGCCTCAAAGCGGCTTAACATAAAAGCAGCAGCATAACAATTTAAAAATACACAAATATACGAACATTAAAACACAATTAAATATAATCAATATTTGTTTCTAAATCCCAGTTAAAAAACCATTAAAAGTTTTAGAACTCATAAGCCCACTATATTTCTTCTCGTGTGGGTTTTGTCATCTCCGGAGTCCCTGTTCTATAGATCTAAAAGAAATCCTGGTTGCTGGACAAATAGAGTCTCACTTATCCAAGCTAAACGGGCCGGCAGAAGCTTGGATAAGCGAATATTTTGGATAATAAGGAGGGATTAAGGAAAAGCCTATTAAACATCAAATAAGGTTATGATTTTACAAATTAAGCACCAAAACATCATGTTATACAACAAATTTGACAGAAAAAGTAGTTCAATAGGCAGTAATGTTATGTTGTAATTACTGTATTTTTCTGTCAAATTTGTTGTAAAACATGATGTTTTTTTTGATGCTTAATTTGTAAAATCATAACCTGATTTGATGTTTAATAGGCTTTTCCTTAATCCCTCCTTATTATCCAAAATAGTCGCTTATCCAAGCTTCTTCCAGCCCATTTAGCTTGGATAAGTGAGACTCTACTGTACGTATAGAGTTGTTAATAATATTATTAGAATACATCATATATATATATATATATATATATATACACACACACACACACACACACACACACACACACACATATGGTAAATGTTTCCCTTGACATTAAGTCCAGTTGTGTCCAACTCTGGGGTTGGTGCTCATTTCCATTTCTAAGCCTAAGAGCTGGCTTTGTCCGTAGACACCCCCAAGGTGAAGTGGCCACTGGCATGTCTGCATGGAGCACCGTTACCTTCCCGCCATAGCGGTACCTATTGATCTACTCACATTTGCATGTTTTCAAACTGCTAGGTTGGCAGAAGCTCGTGCTAGCAGTGGGTGCTCACTCCGCTCCCCGGAATTCGAACCTGTGACTTTTCGGTCCGCAAGTTCAACAGCTCAGCACTTCAATATGCTGCGCCACGGGGGGCTCCCATTATGTCTTATGGAATCTTGGAATTCCCCAAATCCCAAAATCCAAAGAATTTCTGATTCCAAGAATTTTGGATAAGGGAGACTTGCCCTGTGATGATGATGATGATGATGATGATGATGATGATGATGATGATGATGATGATGATGATAATAATCATCATCATCATCTCAGCCGGCATTTGGAAACAATAGGAATTGACAAAATTACGATCTGCCAACTGCAAAAGGCCACCCTGCTGGGATCTGCAAGCATCATCCGAAAATACCTCACACAGTCCTAGATACTTGGGAAGTGTTCGACTTGTGATTTTGTGATATGAAATCCAGCATATCTATCTTGTTTGCTGTGTCATAATAAAATAATAATAATAATAATAATAATAATAATAATAATAATAATAATACATCACACAGTCCTAGACACTTGGGAAGTGTTCGACTTGTGATTTTGTGATATGAAATCCAGCATATCGATCTTGTTTGCTGTGTCATAATAAAATAATAATAATAATAATAATAATAATAATAATAATACATCACACAGTCCTAGACACTTGGGAAGTGTTCGACTTGTGATTTTGTGATATGAAATCCAGCATATCGATCTTGTTTGCTGTGTCATAATAAAATAATAATAATAATAATAATAATAATAATAATAATAATAATAATAATAATAATAATAATAATGAGTTTATTTATATCCCGCCTCCATCTCCCCCTAAGAGGACTTGGGGTGGCTCACAGAAATATCAATAAAAAACAATAACAGTATACAATACATCAATAGACAAAACATGCACCAGTTATAAATCTGAGAACATTAATCTATGAAATAAAAACACACTTAATAAAACATAAGATTAAAATACTATTTCCACTAAGGGCGGTGGGAATGAGAGAAATCAATTCTTTTAACACACTGCACCATGTTATCAGTTTGTGTTGGTTCTATTGTAATAAATCCCAGAATTCATACTTCAGGGACCTCTCTAGCAGAGAATTCTAAGGGTAGATCTTCACTGTTGAATTAGTTCACTTTGACACCACTTTAACTATGGTGGCTCAATCCTATCTAATCATGGGAGTTGTCATTTCACAAGGTTTTTTGCCTTTAAACAGTGTGACTATGATGATTCCATAGCATTGAGCCACAGCAGTTAAAGTCATGTCAAATGACATTAATCCTACAGTATATGGTGCACCCTAACAAATCATAGCGAAATAATTACCAAATCAAAATGGTCTTCTCTTATTCTGAATCATTCCATTCCGTCTTGAAGTTTTTATCAATCCAGACGAGGCGAGTAATGTTTTGCAGCGATATAAAAGGTACAACACCGGGAGGCTAGAAGAATTTGTCCAAGGGAACTTGGAACGCGAATGCATGGAGGAAACATGCAACTACGAGGAAGCGAGAGAAGTCTTCGAGAACGAGGAAAAAACGGTGAGACAATTCCTGGAATACGAAACCTAGAACAAGGAAGACTTGGAGGAGGAGGGTTACTAGGATGTCATGGCTGACCCAAACAGACACAACAATGGTGGCTTCAAAGGTGGAGTCACTTCTCTACTGAACCATATCATGAACCAGAGCAGATGAGAAAAGGTTGAAGGTGTTGGGCATGTTCAGCTTGAAGGTTGACATGATAGGACTCTTTCAGTATCTCAAGGACATTCCCAGAGAAGAGGAGATAAGTGTGGAAAGAGTTAATTGCCAAGAAGCTGTGATGACCTTGATGTGTGGCTGGAACTAGGGAGTATCCAGACACAAATGTGTGTGCATATTGATTGAGTCCGTTGAGTCGAGATCTGTCTGCCTAGGGGATGAGTTCTGTCTGCCTTGGGAGTTTGAGTCCTGTGTTCATCTGTCGTCTGTTTGTGTTGATTCAGTCAAACTTTGTAAATAGTTTTACCAATGTCTCTGAGTGTCTCTTCATTCTGCGCTCCACTGATTCCATCCAACTACTGCTGCGCTGCTAATACTCATACCAACCTGCCCAAATGTTAAGATCTTCTAGTGAGGCCCTCCTCTTGTTGCCGCCACCATCACAAATGTGGTTGGTGGTGATGAGAGAGAGAGCCTTCTCGGTGGTTGCTCAAACTCTTTAGAACTCCCTCCCCAAGGAGGTTAAAACAGCCCCCTCGCTGACATCTATATATATAAGAATGTAATGTGCATAATTAGGACCGAGTTAACAACAAAACCACTGGGCCAAATCACACCAAATTTGGCCATAATACTCATCACTTTCCAAGGAGGACATCTAAAAAAAAGAAAGAAAACAGAGACAAGGCCAGAAAAATCCCATCGTTATCCAACTTGAATACCATTGAATACCCTTGCAGATTCAAAGCCTGGCTGATTCATATCTAGGGGTCTCCACTGTTGGCCAACTTGAATACCATTGAATAGCCTTGCAGCTTCAAAGCCTGGCTGCTTCATACCTAGGCAACTCCATTGTTGGCCAACTTTAATACTATTGAATAGCCTTGTAGCTTCAAAGCCTGGCTGCTTCATACCTAGGGGACTCCATTGTTGGCCAACTTGAATACCATTGAATAGCCTTGCAGCTTCAAAGCCTGGCTGATTCATACTTAGGGGACTCCACTGTTGGCCAACTTGAATACCATTGAATAGCCTTACAGCTTCAAAGCCTGACTGCTTCATACCTAGGGGACTCCATTGTTGGCCAACTTTAATACCATTGAATAGCCTTGCAGCTTCAAAGCCTGGCTGATTCATACCTAGGCCATTGTTTGCCAACTTTAATACTATTGAATAGCCTTGCAGTTTCAAAGCCTGGCTGCTTCATACCTAGGCGACTCCATTGTTGGCCAACTTTAATACTATTGAATAGCCTTGTAGCTTCAAAGCCTGGCTGCTTCATACCTAGGGGACTCCATGGTTGGCCAACTTGAATACCATTGAATAGCCTTGCAGCTTCAAAGCCTGGCTGATTCATACTTAGGGGACTCCACTGTTGGCCAACTTGAATACCATTGAATAGCCTTACAGCTTCAAAGCCTGACTGCTTCATACCTAGGGGACTCCATTGTTGGCCAACTTTAATACCATTGAATAGCCTTGCAGCTTCAAAGCCTGGCTCATTCATTCCTAAGCCATTGTTTGCCAACTTTAATACTATTGAATAGCCTTGCAGTTTCAAAGCCTGGCTGCTTCATACCTAGGCGACTCCATTGTTGGCCAACTTTAATACTATTGAATAGCCTTGTAGCTTCAAAGCCTGGCTGCTTCATACTTAGGGGACTCCACTGTTGGCCAACTTGAATACCATTGAATAGCCTTGCAGCTTCAAAGCCTGACTGCTTCATACCTAGGGGACTCCATTGTTGGCCAACTTTAATACCATTGAATAGGCTTGCAGCTTCAAAGCCTGGCCGCTTCATCCCCAGGGTAATACTTTCTAGGCCACCTTGAATGCCACAAAAAAAACCCACATAAGGCTACACCACAGCAACTCATGGCCGGGCACAACTAGTCTTTTAAAAAGCAGCTAAAGATCTTCTTGTTTTCACAAATACTTAGCTGTAATGTCAGGGAGGCCAACTTTCATTGAGCCATGCTAAGTTTATCATGTGTCCGTTGAGTTGCCTGTAATAATTGTGTTAGATAAATGTTTTAAAATATCTTTACTTATTTTTATTGTAAATTTATATGTATGTTGTCTTGTATTGTTTTTACATAATGTTGTGGGCCGCTTTGGGTCCCGTTTAGGGAGAAAAGCGGGATTCAAATAAAGATTTATCATTATTTATTCTTCTTCTTTCTAGATGGCATTTTGGAAGGTGTATCTTGGTAAGTGGTCTCTTTTAAATCTCCAGTTCTATTACAGTCTTTGACATGAGAAAGTATCAGAGTAGAAGCCATTGCATGGAAGATATTTGCCTCGTTAGATCACAGTTTTGAAATTGGGTGCCATCTAGATATATTGAACTGCAAGTCAAGCCATATATCTATATATACAAAAGAGTGATGGCATCACGGCAGTGAACAAAACAACAAACCTACACATCCCAGAAACACTAAACTTGGCAGCACAACCCCTCATCCATGCCTCTACGTCCATACAACAAAAAGAAAAGAAAAATAAAGTCCTAATTAGAGGGAGAGAAATAATTGTTTTTATCCAATTACTGCCAGTTAGAAGGCTAAGCTCCGCCCACTCGGTCTCCTAGCAACCCACTGAGCCCAGGGGACAGGCAGAGTTAGGCCTCACTTAGGCCTCTTCCACACTGCCTATAAAATACAGGTTATCAGATTTGAACTGGATTATATGGCAGTGTAGACTCAAGGCCCTTCCACACAGCTATATAACCTATTTATAATGGACTTAATGTCAGGGAAAAACCTTTACCCTTTACCTTAACTACCACCAATTCCTCAATACTTTATTTCCTATACCACCATACTTGGCCACAGCAACACGTGGCCAGGCACAGCTAGTATTTTATATATAATAAAGTGATGACATTGCAAGCTCCTTTAAAGTTCAGACATGAAACTCAGAACAGATTTACTATCCTGCCGCAAAGCCATAAGGAAAGTACTATAAAACCACACTACTGCATAAAACGTAAGAAGCAAATTATTTCCTTTGTGGTTCTTAATCTTTCCTATTTTGGGGCTGCTGCTGTAATTGAAGTTGTGTGTTTTTCAACTGTTTATAGGAAGAATGTGTTTGAAACAGCAGCAGAAATAATGTCTGAAATGGGATAATTAATATCTAAATAGCCCATCTATTTCCTTAATTTACTTTTGCTTATGTCCGTTCAAAACACAATACTGTTTGTGTCTCTTGGTTTAGCATTTCGTAGCAAGTTGTATCAGGCACATTGACTACATTTTGGCCTTATTTGTTCATTTTTTGTGTCTATATAGTTCAAGGCTGTTCTCTCTGTGTGCATTCATTTAGTGTTTTTGTGGCCTTGGCGTTTCTATATCATGATTTTAATGCCTTTTTCTGATTTTATAGTGTTTTCTTTGTTTCTTAATTTCATTCGTCTTCTCTAAAGTACATTAATTGTAATGTCTCCATCCAAACTCCAATTCTAATCTTCATTTTCATATTCAAGATGGAGATCAGTGCTTATCAAACCCTTGCAAAAATGGAGGCCGGTGTGAAGATGATGTTAGTAACTACATTTGCTGGTGTCCAGCAGGTTATGAAGGAAGGAACTGTGAATTAGGTATGTTAATTACAAACTGCCTACTTATCTATATATTAGGCATGTCCGATGGATGAAAAAAATGTTTCAATTCTCGTTTCTAAAGTAGGGGGCGCTGGCGCTTCAATATAGAAAGTATTTCCGATTTTTTTGCCCAAAAATTTCTGATATTTCCGAAAATTCGTGATGATTCTAAATGTTTCTAAAATGGCAGACGTGCATGCGCAATCGCAAAAAAAAAAAAAGGAACCTGGGGGGGGGGGACTTTTACAGGGCTCTCCCACCCTCATTTCTTGAGTTATTGTCATCAACCCTAGCCCCCACCTTTACATCCATCGTGGAAGCTTCTGATTGGCCGGGGAGTGGCAACCATGTTAGGCTGTGCTAAGCTCCCATTCTAGGTAGGTTGCAGAAACAAACAAAAAATTAAGAAAATATTTTTAAAAATATATTTTTAAAAATTGGGGGGGGGGGGGGGGGGAATTAACGAAACATTAAGAGACAATTAGAGAATGGGCCAACAATGGTTCAAATTACATTGCCGGTTGTGCTGTGAGACAATGTCTCGGAATGCGAATCAAAAAGCGAGAACAATCTGAAATAATTCCGATATACGATTCAAAACGTTTTTTTGGACATGTCTACTATATATATATATAAAAGAGTGATGGAATCCCGGAAACCAACAAAACAACAAAACTAAAGGCCCCCAACCTCTAAAATTGACATCACAACCCCTCATCCATGCCTCTAGGTTGATACAAGAAAAAGAAAAGAAAAATAAAGTCCTAATTAGAGGGAGAGGAATAATTGTTTTTTATCCAATTGCTGCCAGTTAGAAGGCTAAGCTCCGCCCACTTGGTCTCCTAGCAACCTACTCAGCCCAGGAGACAAGCAGAGTTAGGCCTCACTTAGGCCTCTTCCACACTGCCTATAAAATACAGATTATCAGATTTCAACTGGATTATCTTGAGTCCACACTGCCATATAATCCACTTCAGTGTGCATTTTATACAGCTGTGTAGAAGAGGCCTCATATAATCCAGTTCTAAGCAGAAAATATAAGATGCTAAATATACAGTAGAGTCTCACTTATCCAACATAAACAGGACAGCAGAACGTTGGATAACTGAATATGTTGGATAATAAGAAGGGATTCATACTTTACTTCCTATACCACCAGACTTAGCCACAGCAACGCGTGGCTGGGCACAGCTAGTATATTATATTTGATTTTCTCTCTCTCTTTGGAGTTCTCATTATATTGGCTTCCTATCCTCGTTGGATGACTAGAGGTGGTTCTACAGTGGTATTATTCCACTTTGCCATGAACAACATCATGTGAAATACTGTTGAAGAGGGTAATTTACATTTGATTCGCATCTTCTTTTCTTCCCATTCCTTTCTAACCTACAATCAGATGCTACCTGCTCAACAAAGAACGGAGGGTGCAAGCAGTTTTGCAAGAACAATGACGCTGGGATTGCCGTGTGTTCCTGTGCTCCTGGGTACAAACTCAAGGCCGACCAGAGAGGCTGTGAACCAACAGGTATGGAGAGGCACCTCAACTGCTGGAATGAGAAATATTTGGCAGAGTTAAATATCTGCATTCTGATGGATTAGATCCCAGTCTTCTTCATTGTATCTTGTTGCATTTGTATATTGTTGCACCTTGAGGCTGTCCAGCATGGCTCACGTTCAACTAGTGGACAACAAGGTGAACATAAGCCAACTGCGTGGTGCAGCAGCTAAAAAGGCAAATGACATTTTGGGCTGCATCCAAAGGAGTCTAGTGTCCAGATCGAGGGAAGTCGTGGTGCCTCTCTATTTGGCTTTGGTCAGACCTTACCTGGAATACTGTGTCCAATTCTGGGCTCGACAATTTAAAATCCATGGATAAATATGTGAAAGGTCATCATAAGGAAGACGGAGAGGCTTAGTTTCTGCTGTCCTGGAGACAAGTTCTCAATTAAGCAGTGGGTCCAAATTACAGGGAAGGAGCTTCCACCTGAACATTAGGAACAACTTCTTGACTGAGCTGTTCAGCAGTGGAACTCTCTGCCTCGGAGTGTGGTGGAGGCTGTTGGTGTTATTTGGTGTAAGTGTGAAATGTTGAATCAAGCGTTTTGCTGTTGGGGTTTTGCAACTGTGTATTCCGGCATGCTTTCCAGCAGCACACGGGTTAATCGCAAGCCAGCTTGATTGATAGCCTGCCGAGCCTATAGGTCAAGCCTTCCTGTCTCAGAAGTGCTGACAGGACATTCGTCATTCAGCAATGGAATGTGGGAGTTGCCGGCTTCGCAGACGGCAAAGAGAAAGAACATACTTTGCCTTTGCTTGGGAAGCATGGGTCCTAAGAGCGATGGGCTTTGTAATTGTATATAGTTGTATATAATAAAGCCTTAGAACCGCTGGGATCAGCTGAATTACGACTGTGGTGTCGTTTGTCGGTGCTGCTTGGCCAGTTGCTTAAGCAGTCTGACTGAAGATGAATTGGTGAGAGGCCTGACTCACCAATAAATCAGGGTGGTTCAGAGCTAATTTAACCTCCAGACAGAGGCTCCTTCTTTGGAGGCTTTTAAACAGAGGCTAGGTGGCCATCTGTCAGGGGTCCTTTGATTGTGCTTTTCCTGCGTGGCAGGGGGTTGGAATAGATGGCCCACATGGTCTCTTCCAATTCTATGATTCTGTGACCAAAGGGTTACACTCATGGATCTAAAGATTCCTTAAAAAAAACAATCATAATCTTATCCTTGAATAATCAAATTCACAAAAGCCAAAGCCACAAATATTAAAGTTCAACTGCAATGTTATCTCCAGACTTATTTATGTGAAGTAAATCCAGTTTCTTTTTTTTTTTTAGAGAATTTTATTAAATTTTTTATGTTACATCGAAAGAGTAAGAACAACCAAGGTATAGAAAAGTAGGAAAGAGAGAGAAAGATAAGGTCTACAATCTACAAAAATATACCCACATACAACAAATATGTGTGTGTGTGTGTGTGTATATGTATGACTTCCATTCCATCTTCTTGGATAATATTTTCTTATTATTCAAAAATATTTTTTCTTACTAAAAAAATAGTAAAATTGTGTCTCGTAATCTTCATTTTCTCAAATTATCCAGATAGTCCTGAAGATCGTCTCAATTCGTTCTTTTCATTACCTTGCCTGTATTTTTCTTCAACAAAAAAGTCAGTTCATCCATATCCTTTATTTCTCTTATCTTCTCCACCCACTCCTCAATTGGTGGGACTGATTCCTGTTTCCATTCTCTAGCGAAAACAAGTCTAGCCATAGTCGTAATATAAGTGAAAAGTTTATCTTCTTGTTCAGTCAATTGTAAGTCTAAATCTGTAAATCCTAATAGATAATACTCTGGTTTTCTTATAAAGATTCTTTTTTAAACCTTTTGTGTAAATCCATTTTCAATGCAATGAAATGTTGTATGTTTATGCCCATTGCATGCATTTTATGGGATGGGGTTTAGCTTTCATTCAACACTTGAAGGGGTCTGTTACCTCTCCAAGAGCTAAAACCCCACAGCTGATTTTCATCTGCCTTCCATATGTTTTATCAATCAGAGACTTCATGACTTGCTGTTTTCTTGTTTTGTTACATTTCTCCTTCTCTACCACTGGCCCCAGTGCCTTTTCCATGCGGAAAGATTACATCTCCCGAAGCCAAGAAAAAACTCACCCGCTCTTCCATCACATTTGATAACTGGATCTCCACAAATGCCACCAGCGATGACCTTGAAGGAGAAGGATCGGACAATACGACCCAGATTCAGTGGAAGGAAGCTTTCCGCAACCGGGTCGTCGGAGGCACAGACAGCAAGAAAGGCGAAGTTCCCTGGCAGGTAACATTGTCACCATATATGCTGAGGTGGGCCAATGCTTAAGAAATGGCAAGTAGATTCTGATTCTGAAAAAAAAATCCCCTTGAACTTCAAAAAGTTGGGGAATTACTAAAAATAACAACATTGCCCCCAATGCTTCTTCTGGGGTCCATTTTTGAAGGAGTTTAAAATGAGGACATGGAGCAACATGGGTGTAATGAAGTACGAATTTTTGGTTTACAGATGTTATGTTTAAATGTGTGTTTGTGTTTTAAAAGGGTAAGTATTACAGTTATTGCATCTCAGCACTCAGAGGCTGGTTGCCATGGAGAAGTAGGCGGAGCCAACTGCCGTTTAGTTGAAGAAGTGCAGAGTTTAAAAAAGAGAGTCAGTCTGTGCTCTGATGAGGCACAAGGAAGATTGATCCTAGGTTGAGGGGATAGGGAAACTCAATTGTTCTTTTTGAGTCGGTTTAAAATAAGTTTGGTGACTTATTTAATGTAGTCTGTGTCCTGGTAAGGAACAGAGAATCTGTGATCGTATATCACAGGGGTGACTGCGGTTTAAAAGTAGCAGAGAAAGAAGTGACACTTTAGAGAGTTTGACTCATCTCATTCTAGTAATGAAACTGTTAATAAAAATACCTCTAAGTAAGAAACAACATTGTAACCACTAAGCTCTGTGCCAGAATAACGTGTTCTTGTTTTTCCAACATCAAAGCCTCTGTTGCATATATTGTAAACCAAGTTACGCTACCATCTAAAGTGAATAAGAAGAAGAAAGAAAAAAAAGTAATAGGTCTTCTCCCTGAGTCTTTGGTGGTTGCATCTTTACAAATTGGTGGCAATCGTAATTAGCTCCTTACAAATTGGCGGCAACAGTGGGATAAGAAGATTACCCCCTGCCTGAAAGAACCTTAGTCGTTCTTAGTCCCTTTACAATGGGTCTAACGAGAACATCTTGGAAAATAAACATCTATGGTGGAGTCCTCAGTGGCACAGCAGGTTAAACCGCTGAGCTGCTGAACTTGCTGACCGAAAGGTCGCCAGGTTCGAATCTGGTCAGCGGGGTGAGCTCCCACTATTAGCTCCAGCTTCTTCCAACCTAGCAGTTCGAAAACATGCAAATGTGAGTAGATCGATAGGTACCGCACCGGCGGGAAGGTAATGGCACTCCATGCAGTCATACTGGCCACATGACCGTGGAGGTGTCTATGCACAATGCCGGCTCTTCGGCTTAGAAATGGAGATGAGCACCAACCCCAAGAGTCGGACACGACTGGACTTAATGTCAGGGGAAAATCTTTACCTTTACTATAGTGATGTCACATCTTCTTCCTAATGGAGATGTGATCCCATGCTCAGTTTGGAAAGGGATCTCTTCTTCTCTTCTTTGCTCTCAGGTTTATTTGCTCGACAGTGAGAAGAGAGGGATCTGTGGAGGCTCCATCATCAATGAAAAGTGGATTGTCACAGCTGCGCACTGCCTGGAGTATGAGCCCCGCACTGTTGTGGCCGGTGAGCTATGGGATAACTTGGAATGTTGAAAGTGGGTTTGGTCTTGCCCCATTTTGCTTGCAATTCTGGTTCATAAAGCAAGATAGCAGGGATGGTAGGATCGAAGCTGGATCTAGATTCTTAAAAGATATTCTGGGGGAGGGGGAGTATCTTTTGCCATTGAATGTGTGCTATTGTACTCATCTTGTTGTGTATATAATAATAATAATAATAATAATAATAATACGATCTGCCAACTGCAAAAGGCCACCCTACTTGGATCTGCGCACATCGTCTGAAAATACATCACACAGTCCTAGACACTTGGGAAGTGTTCGACTTGTGATTTTGTGAAACGAAACCCAGCATATCTATCTTGTTTGCTGTGTCATAATATAATAATAATAATAATAATAATAATAATAATAATAATAATAATAATAATAATAATAATAAGTAATAGAAAATGAGCACGCAAAGATACTGTGGGACTTCCGAATCCAGACTGACAAAGTTCTGGAACACAACACACCAGACATCACAGTTGTGGAAAAGAAAAACATTTGGATCATTGATTTTATTTCACAAAATCACAAGTCAAACACTTCCCAAGCGTCTAGGACTGTGTGATGTATTTTCGGATGATGCGTGCAGATCCCAGTCGGGTGGCCTTTTGCAGTTGGCAGATCGTAATTTTGTCAATGCCTATTGTTTCCAAATACCGGCTGAGATCTTTTGGCACGGCACCCTGTGCGCCCATCACCACCGGGACCACCTGCACTGGTTTCTGCCAGAGTCTTTGCAGTTCAATCTTGAGGTCCTGATAGCGGCTGAGTTTTTCCTGTTGTTTTTCGTCAATGCGACTGTCACCTGGGATGGCGACATCAATGATCCAAACCTTTTTCTTCTCCACAACTGTGATGTCTGGTGTGTTGTGTTCCAGAACTTTGTCAGTCTGGATTCGGAAGACCCACAGTATCTTTGCGTGCTCATTTTCCAATACTTTTGCAGGTTTGTGATCCCACCAGTTCTTTGCTGCTGGGAGGTGGGACTTGAGGCATAAGTTCCAATGAATCATTTGGGCCACATAGTTGTGCCTCTGTTTGTAGTCTGTCTGTGCAATTTTCTTACAGCAGCTGAGGATATGATCAATGGTTTCGTCAGCTTCCTTGCACAGTCTGCATTTTGGGTCATCAGCTGATTTTTCGATCTTGGCCTTAACTGCCTTTGTCCTGATGTCTTGCTCCTGGGCTGCAAGGATCAGGCCTTCTGTCTCCTTCTTCAGGGTCCCATTTGTGAACCAGAGCCAGGTCTTCTCCTTGTCAGCTTTTCCTTCAATTTTGTCAAGGAACTTTCCATGCAATGTTCTGTTGTGCCAGCTGTCAGCTCTAGTTTGTAGTGCGGTTTTCTTGTACTGGTTTTTTGTCTGCTGTGCTTTGAGGAGTTTCTGATTTTTGACTTCAATCAAAGCAGGTTCTTCACTTTGCTTTACATATTCTGCTAAGGCATGTTCTTTTTCTTTGACTGCTAGTTTTACTTGTAAGAGTCCTCTGCCCCCTGATCTTCTAGGCAGATATAGCCGGTCAACATCACTGCGAGGGTGCAGTGAATGATGAATGGTCATGAGTTTTTTTGTTTTGCTGTCCAAATTGTCAATAATAATAATAATAATAATAATAATAATAATAATAATAATAATAATAATTAGGTTATTGTTGATACTATATTGTTTTTGTTGCCCCTACTTTTCCACTTATAGAGCTAGTTTATAGCTGTCATAACAGAAGAGTTGTCCGCTCCCTGAACGGCGGCCCAGTTAGCAATTTCTGAACCAGTTGAAGCTTCCAGACTATCTTCAAAAGCAGCCCCAAATGCAGTTTGACATGCATGGTTTTGTTTCACCAGGGGAACACAATGTGAATACCAAGGACCACACGGAACAATCCCGCGAAGTGGCAAGGGCAATCGCTCACCCGATGTACAACGAGAGCAACAAATACCACAACGACATTGCCCTCCTCGAGTTGGCATCTCCATTGGAGTTTAACCACTACGTCACCCCGATTTGCCTCGGGGACAAAGAGTTCACCAATAACCTCCTGAGGCACGGACTGGGCACCGTGAGCGGATGGGGCAAGTTGCACTACCAAGGGCGAGAAGCCAGCATCCTCCAAGTCCTGACCGTCCAGTACATCGATCGGCCGACCTGTTTGAGGAGCTCTCGGTACCCCATCTTGCCCAGTATGTTCTGCGCAGGTCAACCCGGTGAAGCCAAGGACACCTGTCAAGGAGACAGTGGTGGACCGCATACCACGGACATTGAGGACACGTGGTTCCTCACTGGGATCACCAGCTGGGGGGAACAATGTGCCAAGAAGGACAAATATGGCATCTACACCAGGGTTGCGAGATACGTCAAATGGATACGAAATAGCACAAGGATCGTGCATGGCTAGGCTCTTTGAAAATGGGGAAAGTTGGGGCGAGGAAACGATTTTTCCACTTTCTTTTTCCAAAGGTTTTTTTTTCTAAATGGCTTATTGTTAAAAAAAAATGAAGAATAAATGTTTAAGACAAAATTAGCGCATCTTTGCTTAAGATGACAACTTTAATGTAAATGTACAGTAGAGTCTCACTTATCCAAGCCTCGCTTATCCAAGCTTCTAGATTATCCAAGCCATTTTTGTAGTTAATGTTTTCAATATACAGTAGAGTCAGCCAAGCTGAACTTCCATTGGGTTGTTGTATGTTTTCTGGGCTGTATGGCCATGTTCCAGAAGTATTTTCTCCTGACGTTTCGCCCACATCTATGGCAGGCATCCTCAGAGGTTGTGAGCTATAGAGGTTGTGAGCTACACCTGACAATTAATTACTTTTTATATTTTATTGCATGTACAGTAGAGTCTCACTTATCCAAGCCTCGCTTATCCAAGCTTCTAGATTATCCAAGCCATTTTTGTAGTCAATGTTTTCAATATACAGTAGAGTCTCACTTATCCAACATAAACGGGCTGGCAGAATGTTGGATAAGCGAATATGTTGGATAATAAGGATGCATTAAGGAAAAGCCTATTAAACATCAAATTAGGTTATGATTTCACAAATGAAGCACCAAAACATCATGTTATACAACAAATTTGGCAGAAAAAGTAGTTCAATACGCAGTAATGTATGTAGTAATTACTGTATTTATGAATTTAGCACCAAAATATCACGATATATTGAAAACATTGACTACAAAAATGCGTTGGATAATCCAGAATGTTGGATAAGCGAGAGTTGGATAAGTGAGACTCTACTGTATCATGATATTTTGGTGCTAAATTCGTAAATACAGTAATTACAACATAACATTACTGCGTATTGAACTACTTTTTCTGTCAAATTTGTTGTATAACATGATGTTTTGGTGCTTAATTTGTAAAATCATAAACTAATTTGATGTTTAATAGGCTTTTCCTTAATCCCTCCTTATTATCCAAGATATTCGCTTATCCAAGCTTCTGCCGGCCCGTTTAGCTTGGATAAGTGAGACTCTACTGTATAGTATCAGATCATTGCAATTCCTGGTCTTGGATTTGTTTTATCTTTCCGGAAGTGTGCTATGCCTATGGAGAACTTGCAGAGATAAAATAATTTTGATTTCTTCTGTTTTTAATGGACTGTCTTTTCCCCTTTCCTCATAATCGGGCAAAACAAAAGATGTTGGGTTGCTGTGAGTTTTCCGGGCTGTCTGGCCATGTTCCAGAAGCATTCTCTCCTGACGTTTTGCCCACAACTGTGATAGGCATCCTCAGAGGTTGTGAGGTCTGTTGGAAAATAGGCGAGTGTGGAATGCCCAGGTTGGGAGAAAGAACTCTTGTCTATTGGAGGCAAGTGTGAATGTTGCAACTGGCAGCCTTGATTAGCATTGAATGGCCTTGCAGCTTTAAAGCCTGGCTGCTCCCTGCCTGGGGGAATCCTTTGTTGGGAGGTGTTAGCTGGCCCTGGTTGTTCCCTGTCTGGAATTCCCGTTTTCTGAGTGTTAGAGTTTAATACTGTTAGCCATTAACCAGATGTTGTTCATTTTCATGGTTTTCTCCTTTCTGTTGAAATTGTCCACATGCTTGTGGATTTCAATGGCTTCAAGCCAAAATCTGGCAAGAAGCACCCAGGCTTTGAAAGTGCAAGGCCATTCAATGCTAATCAAGGTAGCCAATTGCAACATGCACACTTACCTCAAACAGACAAGTGTTCTTTCTCCCACACTGAACATTATTCTACAGATATATATAAACCCCACTTGCCTAGTTTCCAACAGATCTCATAACTTCTGAGGATGCCTGTCATAGATGTGGGTGAAACGTCAGGAGAGAATGCTTCTGTCAAATGGCTATACAGCCTGGAAAACTCACAGCAATCCAGTGATTCCAGTGATGAAAGTCTTCAACAACACATTAAAGAAAAAGATGATTCTTCCATCTCTGTAGGTCAATTTGTAACAAAAAATAAACTCTAAAGTACATTCAGTTCATACCGTAATTATTTGCCGAACAAATTCTACTTTTAATGCACTCAGTTCACATTTTCTGAGGCTCACAAGACTGTTGTCAAAGGCTTTCAAGGCTGGAACCACAAAGTTGTAAATACCTCATAACCTCTGAGGATGCCTGCCATAGATGTGGGCGAAACGTCAGGAGAGAATGCTTCTGGAACATGGCCATATAGCCCAGAAAACACACAACAACCCTGCTCGCAATACTGTTAGGAAGGTAAAACACAGAATTGGACATTTAAATACTTTGGAAAATCACTGGTGCAGATGGATTAAAAGGTGCATTGATTCAATTCTAACAGCACGAAACTCATCACACAATATAAAAGGATCTCATATACCTTTCTTTATTTAACAATATTTTCTTCTTAAATATATATTTAACACTTTTTTTTACAAGTACATGTACAGAACAATTTAACTTTTTCGGCGGCAGCAGGAAAAAAAACTTTCTGGTGCAGCTTAAAGTACCACATACCCTTTTTTTAATAGCTGAAGTGGTAAACTTTTCTACTTGAAGATGACAACGGCAATTTGTGCAAAGTTTTCACAGTCTAGCAGTGCAATCCTAGATGTGTCCGGTGCCCAAAGGTATCGATTACAGCCTACGTTTCTACATTCAGATTTCTAGAACTGGCCGTTTTCTGTTTCTAAAAGCATGAAAAATCAAAAGACTGGGATGTGCCACATGTGCGATGATGGTTGAGCTGAATCATTTCAGTTTTTATGGCTTACAAATGTGACCTCCTCACAACACGTTTGGCCTTTCCATAGTAATAAATGTGACCCCTGCCTGTCACTTTTGATGTGTTTCGATATAAATATAGATAATAGAAATGAATATCAGTTTTAAATGGCACATCGGAAATTCTCCAGAGGGATTCTACTATCCCGTCTGTCAAATGACAATAGTAAAGGTTTTCCCGACATTAAATCCAGATGTGTCCAATTCTGAGGGTTGGTGCTCATCTCCATTTCTAAGCCGAAGAGCCGGCGTTGTCCGTAGACACCTCCAAGGTCATGTGGCCGGTATGACTGTATGGAGCGCCTTTACCTTGACAATAGCACTATGCAAATCGTGGGGCAGTTATTCTTATGAACCGTAATCCCCACAATCCTCTGATAGAAGTGGCTGGATATTCAAGGAATGTTCTCCTATTGGGGGCCAGGCTGTGGCGCAGGCTGGTTAGCAGCCAGCTGCAATAAATCACTCTGACCAAGAGGTCATGAGTTCGAGGCCAGCCCGTGTCGGGGTGAGCACCTGACAATTAAAAAAAATAAACTATAGCCCCTGCTCGTTGCTGACCTAAGCAACTCAAAAGATAGTTGCATCTACCAAGTAGGAAATTTAGGTACCATTCATATGTGGGGAGGCTAATTTACGACACAATAAAAATCATCCAGCCGCCATTGGAATGAGGAAGTTGCCGTCGCAGTGGATGATGAAGCAGCTGCTCCCCCTGTGGCCGGAATCAAGCATACCCTCAGGAAGCTGGAAGCTGGAGAAGGTTTAAGTTGCCTCTGCGTCTGTCTCTGTCTCTGTTCTATGTTTATATGGCATTGAATGTTTGCCTTATATGTGTACAATGTGATCCGCCCTGAGTCCCCTTCGGGGTGAGAAAGAAGGGCGGAATATAAATACTGTAAATAAGTAAATAAATAGGTTTCTTACCACTAGTTTAGTGAAACTTTTCCAATCTTGGTTTTAAAAGTGCATTAAAAATTCTCCAAAGGAATTCCTGTA
Source organism: Anolis carolinensis (assembly GCF_035594765.1). Classification (NCBI taxonomy): domain Eukaryota; kingdom Metazoa; phylum Chordata; class Lepidosauria; order Squamata; family Anolidae; genus Anolis; species Anolis carolinensis. The sequence continues at coordinate 19,598,367 of NW_026943823.1, forward strand.
TCTTTTCTAGTAAGCGACAACAGGACTACGCCAAACTTGGGTGAGTTATTTTTTTTACCCCTATAATACAACCCACATAATATCCTGGGGCCCCCGGTGGCGCAGCATGTTAAAGCACTGAGCTGCTGAACTTGCGGACCGAAAGGTCGCAGGTTCGAATCTGGGGAGCAGAGTGAGCTCCCACTGTCAGCCCCAGCTTCTGCCAACGTAGCAGTTTGGAAACATGGAAATATGAGTAGATCAATAGGTACTGCTCCGGCATGCTGCAGCCATGCCTATGGTCACATGACCTTGGAGGTGTCTATGGACAACGCCGGCTCTTCGGCTTAGAAATGGAGATGAGCACCAACCCCCAGAGTCGGATTTGACTGGACTTAATGTCAAGGGAAAATCTTTACTAATACCCTGACATAAGTGGCTTAGACATTCTGGTAGTTGGAGTCCAAAAAAGTTTTGCATTGGTTGTATTATTTGGAAGGGAATGGGATACAAGGGCAATAACCATTAACCATGGAACCAAACCCGACAATTGATGGAAGGCATAAGATTTATAGTACAATTTGGAAGAACTGGGAACCAGTGGCAGCAAATAGAAATGTCAACTGCATTTCCTCACTCTTGGTTTTGTACACATGATTGGTATACACAGAAACATTAACATAAAAGTCATAAAGAAGAAGCAGCAAACTAGAAAATAAACCATGTAAACTTCATTTTAAAAGGGGAGGTCTACTATCCCCGTCCCAACATTGGGTCATCTTCCAGAAAGATATCTTTGAGCCTTACCACAAACAAGAACAAATATTAGTGCAAATGTGGATTTTGAACTCAGATATGGCACGTGGGTCTCCCCATTTGCCCAAATTACAATGTAAACTTGGATGCTCCTGCGTCAATAACCTGGGGACGTGGGAGGACCCAAAGTGAGTTTCAGCAATCCTGAGTTTGTGGGTGTTGCGGACTCGGGACCGGACCCATAGTGCAAAAGGACCCATAGTTCCCCAATAGCATTATTGCGTTGATCCACCATCCAACCCCAACGATAGTCTCAACACCAAAGATGTCAGAATGCGGTCAGCTCAACTAGAAAATGTAGCTTTGTTTCCATTCTTGACCTAGACCCAACTAAGTCAAGTCAATGTAGCTTTGTTTCCATTCTTGACCTAGACCCAACTAAGTCAAGTCAATGTAGCTTTGTTTCCATTCTTGACCTAGACCCAACTAAGTCAAGTCAATGTAGCTTTGTTTCCATTCTTGACCTAGACCCAACTAAGTCAAGTCAATGTAGCTTTGCTTCCATTCTTGACCTAGACCCAACTAAGTCAAGTCAATGTAGCTTTGTTTCCATTCTTGACCTAGACCCAACTAAGTCAAGTCAATGTAGCTTTGTTTCCATTCTTGACCTAGACCCAACTAAGTCAAGTCAAGCACAGGTTGAGCTTTCTTGGACTTGGAGTCAACGGCCAAGGAGGCCACCAAGATTAAGTTCTTGAATGGAGTAGATGTCATGCACATTCTCTGATGGGGACGTCAAATCAAAATGATGCCATATTATTTATTGGGGGGAAATATGAAAGGCGGAACAAATGGCTTCCCTTTGATGGTCACGGTAGATGTTGGTGAAGCTGTGATGTGCGTCAAATGTTGATGGATGACAGATAGTACAAGTGTATCATCTCTCTCTTTCTCAAACCTCCAATGGAGCATTCAAAAAATGACATGAGATGAGAACTCCCTTTCAATTCAGGGGGAGCTTAATTTTCTCGTCTTAAATGGAGTAGCATCTATAAGGCAACAGAAAGGGACAATACAGTCAGAAGGAGCATATTCCAAAAATGCCAGGCTTCATAGATACTACATTTGATCTTAGCCAAAAGGCCGAGAATTCACTTGTTTTCTACAATCCTAGTCAAGAGAGAAGCTAGAAAAGATACACCTTGGACGATGGTTGTCGCTGAATAAGGATAGAAAGCTTTCTCTTGCAAGAGGAGAAAGAACTGGTTTCTAATTTGATAACTGCAGCAAAATTGCTAATACAGTAGAGTCTCACTTATCCAACATAAACGGGCGGCAGAATGTTGGATAAGCAAATATGTTGGATAATAAGGAGGGATTAAGGAAAAGCCTATGAAACATCAAAATAGGTTATGATTTTACAAATTAAGCACCAAAACATCATGTTATACAACAAATTTGACAGAAAAGTAGTTCAATACACAGTAATGCTATGTAGTAATTACTATATTTACGAATTTAGCACCAAAATATCACGATGTATCGAAAACATTGACTACAAAAATGCGTTGGATAATCCAGAACGTTGGATAAGCGAGTGTTGGATAAGTGAGACTCTACTGTATAGTAATTACTACTTAGCATTACTGCATATTGAACTACTTTTTCTGTCAAATTTGTTGTTTTGGTGTTTAATTTGTAAAATCATAACCTAATTTGATGTTTAATAAGCTTTTCCTTAATCCCTCCTTATTATCCAACATATTCTCTTATCCAACGTTCTGCTGGCCCGTTCATGTTGGATAAGTGAGACTCTACTGTATTAATGATAAGCTGACTTGTAATATTAAAATTAAAAAGGGAATATCGAAACAAACAGATTTTTGGAAAATATGGGGAAAATTTATTGAGTAGATTTTTAATGAGGGAAAGGGGTGCAAGCCAGCAACAGAGGCAATGAAATTTTGGATTTGTGAAACAATATGAGTTGGTTGGTCTTGGTGAAGGGGGGCATAAAGTAAAGGGAGGGGGGAAAGATATAATAATAATAATAATAATAATAATAATAATAATAATAATAATAATAATTGTGCAAGGAAACTGACAAAACCATTGATCATATCCTCAGCTGCTGTAAGAAAATTGCACAGACAGACTACAAACAGAGGCACAACTATGTGGCCCAAATGATTCATTGGAACTTATGCCTCAAGTACCACCTCCCAGCAGCAAAGAACTGGTGGGATCACAAACCTGCAAAAATATTGGAAAATGAGCACGCAAAGATACTGTGGGACTTCCGAATCCAGACTGACAAAGTTCTGGAACACAACACACCAGACATCACAGTTGTGGAAAAGAAAAAGGTTTGGATCATTGATGTTGCCATCCCAGGTGACAGTCGCATGGACGAAAAACAACAGGAAAAACTCAGCCGCTATCAGGACCTCAAGATTGAACTTCAAAGACTCTGGCAGAAACCAGTGCAGGTGGTCCCGGTGGTGATGGGCACACTGGGTGCCGTGCCAAAAGATCTCAGCCGGCATTTGGAAGCAATAGACATTGACAAAATTACGATCTGCCAACTGCAAAAGGCCACCCTGCTGGGATCTGCGCACATCATCCGAAAATACATCACACAGTCCTAGACACTTGGGAAGTGTTCGACTTGTGGTTTTGTGATATGAAATCCAGCATATCTATCTTGTTTGCTGTGTCATAATAAAATAATAATAATAATAATGATAATAAATCCAGCAAATCTATCTTGTTTGCTGTGTCATAATAAAATAATAATAATAATAATAATAATAATAATAATAAATCCAGCATATCTATCTTGTTTGCTGTGTCATAAAATAATAATAATAATAATAATAATAATAATAATAATAATAATAATAATAATAATAGAGTCTCACTTAGCTAAACGGGCCGACAGAAGCTTGGATAAGCGAATATCCAGTGATTCCAGCCATTAAAGCCTTCGACAACTATCTTTTGCTTCAAAACACAAATTCCACAAGCCTAATATTAATAAAAGCTACTGCATGGAAGCTTGGCGACTTAAAATTCTTAAAGTGCATAAAAAGTGCTAAACAGTGCATTTAAGGAACTTTGCAAGTGATTGCAAAGAATATTCTTATATTTTCCATAACTGAAAGGCAACTTAGAAGGCTTACCCCATTCATTAACATTGACCTGGATGCATCAAACACACAAGGATTGTCCCTTCTGTTAAATAAAGCTATTTGCAAAGGATTATGCAAGGGTGACGCCCAAAAATAAGGCAGCCCAGGAGTGTTTATGGCCCTGCCGTGGATGCTAGAAAACAGCCTTTTTCATGGTGAACCTTATTGCACAAAACTTTGGCAGAACATTGTTAGCTTTTATATTTTTAACAAGCAAACATGCTTCTATAAATCGTAAATTGCGGATGTGACGAGGTGAGCCAAAGGTAAAGAAACCACCAAGAAAGAGAAAGCACATCCATTCTTGAGGACTTAAGGGCAAGTCCTCAAGAATCAAGGTGCTGGACTTAAACCTCCATCAGAATGCAAAATGCTCAAGATAAAAGGGTCTAGAAATGGTAGTGGAAGGACAGGAAAGCAATCATTCAAATCTATTTTCCAATGCCCGAACTCTAAAGGAAGATGTTTTCGGAGCAAAAGTGACCTGCAAGGGTAGACTGGCCAATTGCTTGTGTCATGGAATAGGTCAGTGGAGTGGGCTCTTCCCAAGAGCCCGAGACAGGGCTGAGCACCTGAGGCGCCTGTTAGGATGGGCGGAGTTACGAGCTCTGAGGCAGGGCTGAGCTTCTATCCCTGTCCTGCAGTGCCTGCCAGGACACAGGAGGCGGGGCTAGAGGAGTGGGCGTGGCTTCTTCCCAAGAGCCCGATACAGGGCTGAGCACCTGAGACGCCTGTTAGGATGGGCGGAGTTACGAGCTCTGAGGCAGGGCTGAGCTTCTATCCCTGTCCTGCAGTGCCTGCCAGGACACAGGAGGCAGGGCTAGAGGAGTGGGCGTGGCTTCTTCCCAAGAGCCTGAGACAGGGCTGAGCACCTGAGGCGCCTGTTAGGATGGGCGGAGTTACGAGCTCTGAGGCAGGGCTGAGCTTCTATCCCTGTCCTGCGGTGCCTGCCAGGACACAGGAGGCGGGGCTAGAGGAGTGGGCGTGGCTTCTTCCCAAGAGCCCGATACAGGGCTGAGCACCTGAGACGCCTGTTAGGATGGGCGGAGTTACGAGCTCTGAGGCAGGGCTGAGCTTCTATCCCTGTCCTGCAGTGCCTGCCAGGACACAGGAGGCGGGGCTAGAGGAGTGGGCGTGGCTTCTTCCCAAGAGCCCGATACAGGGCTGAGCACCTGAGACGCCTGTTAGGATGGGCGGAGTTACGAGCTCTGAGGCAGGGCTGAGCTTCTATCCCTGTCCTGCAGTGCCTGCCAGGACACAGGAGGCGGGGCTAGAGGAGTGGGCGTGGCTTCTTCCCAAGAGCCTGAGACAGGGCTGAGCACCTGAGACGCCTGTTAGGATGGGCGGAGTTACGAGCTCTGAGGCAGGGCTGAGCTTCTATCCCTGTCCTGCAGTGCCTGCCAGGACACAGGAGGCGGGGCTAGAGGAGTGGGCGTGGCTTCTTCCCAAGAGCCCGATACAGGGCTGAGCACCTGAGACGCCTGTTAGGATGGGCGGAGTTACGAGCTCTGAGGCAGGGCTGAGCTTCTATCCCTGTCCTGCAGTGCCTGCCAGGACACAGGAGGCAGGGCTAGAGGAGTGGGCGTGGCTTCTTCCCAAGAGCCTGAGACAGGGCTGAGCACCTGAGGCGCCTGTTAGGATGGGCGGAGTTACGAGCTCTGAGGCAGGGCTGAGCTTCTATCCCTGTCCTGCGGTGCCTGCCAGGACACAGGAGGCGGGGCTAGAGGAGTGGGCGTGGCTTCTTCCCAAGAGCCCGATACAGGGCTGAGCACCTGAGACGCCTGTTAGGATGGGCGGAGTTACGAGCTCTGAGGCAGGGCTGAGCTTCTATCCCTGTCCTGCAGTGCCTGCCAGGACACAGGAGGCGGGGCTAGAGGAGTGGGCGTGGCTTCTTCCCAAGAGCCCGATACAGGGCTGAGCACCTGAGACGCCTGTTAGGATGGGCGGAGTTACGAGCTCTGAGGCAGGGCTGAGCTTCTATCCCTGTCCTGCAGTGCCTGCCAGGACACAGGAGGCGGGGCTAGAGGAGTGGGCGTGGCTTCTTCCCAAGAGCCTGAGACAGGGCTGAGCACCTGAGACGCCTGTTAGGATGGGCGGAGTTACGAGCTCTGAGGCAGGGCTGAGCTTCTATCCCTGTCCTGCAGTGCCTGCCAGGACACAGGAGGCGGGGCTAGAGGAGTGGGCGTGGCTTCTTCCCAAGAGCCCGATACAGGGCTGAGCACCTGAGACGCCTGTTAGGATGGGCGGAGTTACGAGCTCTGAGGCAGGGCTGAGCTTCTATCCCTGTCCTGCAGTGCCTGCCAGGACACAGGAGGCGGGGCTAGAGGAGTGGGCGTGGCTTCTTCCCAAGAGCCTGAGACAGGGCTGAGCACCTGAGGCGCCTGTTAGGATGGGCGGAGTTACGAGCTCTGAGGCAGGGCTGAGCTTCTATCCCTGTCCTGCGGTGCCTGCCAGGACACAGGAGGCGGGGCTAGAGGAGTGGGCGTGGCTTCTTCCCAAGAGCCCGATACAGGGCTGAGCACCTGAGACGCCTGTTAGGATGGGCGGAGTTACGAGCTCTGAGGCAGGGCTGAGCTTCTATCCCTGTCCTGCAGTGCCTGCCAGGACACAGGAGGCGGGGCTAGAGGAGTGGGCGTGGCTTCTTCCCAAGAGCCCGATACAGGGCTGAGCACCTGAGACGCCTGTTAGGATGGGCGGAGTTACGAGCTCTGAGGCAGGGCTGAGCTTCTATCCCTGTCCTGCAGTGCCTGCCAGGACACAGGAGGCGGGGCTAGAGGAGTGGGCGTGGCTTCTTCCCAAGAGCCCGATACAGGGCTGAGCACCTGAGACGCCTGTTAGGATGGGCGGAGTTACGAGCTCTGAGGCAGGGCTGAGCTTCTATCCCTGTCCTGCAGTGCCTGCCAGGACACAGGAGGCGGGGCTAGAGGAGTGGGCGTGGCTTCTTCCCAAGAGCCTGAGACAGGGCTGAGGATCTAAACTTCTCCTGAGGCTCTTATTGGGACACAGAGGGCGGAGCTAGGGAAGGGGGTGGGGCCTCCTTCCAAAAGCCCGAGACAGGGCTGAGCCTCTATACCTCTCCTGAGAGGCCTTTTAGGACTAAAAGGTGGGGCTTGGGGTGGGAGTGGGGCCTCTTCCCAAGAGTGCAACACAGGGCTGAGACTCTATACCTCTCCTAAGAGGCCTTTTAGGACTAAAAGGCGGGGCTTGGGGTAGGGGCGGGGCCTCTTCCCAAGAGTGCAGGACAGGGCTGTGCCTCTATACTTCTCCTGAGAGGCCTTTTAGGACTAAAAGTTGGTGCTAGGGATGGGAGCGGGGCCTCTTCCCAAGAGCGCAAGACAGGGCTGAGCATCTATACTTCTCCTGAGGCTCTTATTGGGACACAGAGGGCGGAGCTAGGGAAGGGGGCGGGGCCTCCTTCCAAGAGCCTGAGACAGGGCTGAGCCTCTATATCTCTCCTGAGAGGCCTTTTAGGACTAAAGGGCGGGTTTGGGGTTGGGGGCGGGGTCTCTTCCCAAGAGCCTGAGAAAGGGCTGAGCTTCTGTAGACCTCCCCTGAGGCGCTTGTTAGAACACGGGGGTGGGGTATAGAGGTTCAGCCCCGTCAGGCACTTGGGAAGAGGCCCCGCCCCCTCCTCTAGCCCCGCCTCCTGTGTCCTGGCAGGCGCCGCAAGACGGGGATAGAAGCTCAGCCCTGCCTCAGAGATCGTAACTCCGCCCATCCCAGTCCTGGCTGCCCATTTGTGGCCCCGCCCACCTCCCCTCACAGCCCTGCATCTTAGACTAGGGGAGAGGCCCAGCCCCGCCCTCTTGAGCAGGAGCCACGCCCACCCCTCTAAGCCACGCCCCCTTTCCAGGGGGCGCTGAGTCATACTTTTTCTGGAAAGGGGGCGGCAGGACAAATAAGTTTGGGTACCACTGAAATAGGTGATTGTCCAAGCAGACCACCATGAAATATCTATCTCTGAGAACCTCAACCCATGCACTAAGGCTGTTTGAAACATTTAGCCCTGCGTTCTCAGACCAAACTCACTACAGAATTATAGCAGTTCAATACTACTTTACTACCATGGCTCCATCCAGTTTTCAATTTGTTGTGGCAGCAGAGGGCTCTGACAGAGAAGGGGACACATCCCCCCGATCTACAGATCCCAGAATCCCACAGCATCAAACCATGGCAGTTAAGGGCCGGGCTTTGACACAGCAGGTTAATCACCAAGCTGCAATAAATCTTGCCAATTAGAAAGGTTGACACTTTGAAGCCTTGGTCAGGGTGAGCTCCTGACCTTTAGCCCACCTTCTGTATACCTAGCAGTTTGAAAACAAATGTGAGTAGATAAATAGGAACCACATTAAAGCGGGGAGGTATTTAGGCTCGTATTTAGGAAGTTTACGAAGAAAGAAATCTCTTTGGCAGGGAGATGGAGCAACAGCACCGCCCAGTGGCCGGAACCGAGCGCAGCCTCCAAAGATGCCAAAAGATGGGAAAGCCTATATCTACCTCTATCTGTTTTCTGTCTTGTCATTGTTATAATCAACATTGAATGTTTGCCGTAGATATGTTCTGTGATCCGCCCTAAGTCCCCTTTGGGGTGAGAAGGGCAGAATATAAATATTGTAAATAAATAAATAAAATACTGTGACATCAAACTGATCCAAGTATGCAGTGTGGATACAGCCTTCCCTTCCTTGCTGTTGCCATGACCCCAGAAAAAGTGCAATTCTTTTTAATTTTAGGGCTGCTGTGTGGGCAAAGTAAACCGACTGGGTTCCAGCCAAAGTGTTTTATACATTAGTTTTGTTCAGCTTTTTCTCTCTCTCCACTGAGAACATTTTTCAAGTCTTGGTCTTTGCAAAATAAATAAGGAATAAACGGAAAGGCTATAAACAAAGAGATTGTACAGCGCTATTGCTAACATTTCTTCTCTCTCTCTCTTTTTTTTGGAGCAGTGCAAATTCCAGATGCAAAAAAACCCCACCCGCCTAAATGACCCTGTGCGTGCTTATCTTAATTTAATTCAAAAAAGAAGGCAACAGCCAGCACTTTTCTAAGCGAGCAAGCAAAGAAGCCACCCCTCCAAACTCCTGCAAACTCCAGTTCTGAAGCAGTTCGGGGGAGAGGTTGTCATCATAGGATACCTGCAACTCTGGCATTCCTAAACCTACAGTCCCCAAGGATGATCTGCAAACTGTTGACGGGCACCCAGCCTTCTTTCCTTCGGTTGAGGTTTTTGACCAGCCTTCAAAATACAAATTGAAACATTAATTAGTGAAACAATATAATAATAATAATAATAATAATAATAATAATAATAAAGTGAAGAACCTGCTTTGATAGAAGTCAAAAATCAGAAACTCCTCAAAGCATAGCAGATAAAAAATCAGTACAAGAAAACCGCACTACAAACTAGAGCTGACAGCTGGCACAACAAAACATTGTATGGAAAGTTCCTTGACAAAATTGAAGGAAAAGCTGATAAGGAGAAGACCTGGCTGTGGCTCAGAAATGGGACCCTGAAGAAGGAGACAGAAGGCCTGATCCTTGCAGCCCAGGAGCAAAAATTCCGAACAAAGGCAATCAAGGCCAAGATCGAAAAATCAGATGATGACCCAAAATGCAGACTGTGCAAGGAAGCTGACAAAACCATTCATCATATCCTCAGCTGCTGCAAGAAAATTGCACAGACAGACTACAAACAGAGGCACAACTATGTGGCCCAAATAATTAAATTAAATTAAGGCCAAGATCGAAAAATCAGCTGATGACCCAAAATGCAGACTGTGCAAGAAAACCGACGAAACCATTGATTATATCCTCAGTTGCTGTAAGAAAATCGCACAGACTGACTACAAACAGAGGCACAACTATGTGGCCCAAATAATTCATTGGAACTTCAAGTACCACTTCCCAGCAGTAAAGAACTGGTGGGATCACAAACCTGCAAAGATCGTAGAAAATGAGCACGCAAAGATACCGTGGGACTTTTGAATCCAGACTGACAAAGTTCTAGAACACAACACACCAGACATCACAGTTGTGGAAAAGAAAGAGGTTTGGATTATTGATGTCACCATCCCAGGTGACAGCCGTATTGATGAAAAACAGGAAAAACTCACAACAGGAAAAAATTATTTATAAACTGCTTCCATCTCCCCAAGGGGACTGGGAGCGGTTCACATGGGGACCAAGCCTGATCCACAGATAAAACAATAAGACAACAGCATATATAATGCCGGGGAACTAGAGAAAACAATTGGTTGGATGATTCTTCCTCATCTCTTTGTACATTTTGGCTAGAGCTGACACACTAAAATTGGAGCATTTGCACTTCCATTTGGAGATGATCCACCAAAAAATGGAGCCTTGGGGTCAGACTCTGAGATCTAGAAATCCTAATCGAGAGTAAATAAGACACTAATAAGAGTTGGTGGGAGTTTTGTTGCTACTTTCTCTCAATCCTAATAGAAAAGAGGGTTTTGCAGAGTACCTACCACTGTCCCTCTTCGTTTTCATGCATTAACTCAATCACATCCCCATTCTTCACCAGCAGATCTTCCGAGTCCCTCTTCTTGCAGTCCGCTAAGGCTTTATATTTTCCTGGAGACTATCAACAACAACAAGAAGAACACTCAATGGCTGCTCAACATACCTTCAGAAGCAAACAATTCACCCGTAACCAAGTTAGTCCTTGTATTGGCCTTGTTATTGTTTTATAAATGGTTGAACTAACCAACTGGTTCCCATCCTCTTCTTCGGTATCAGAGCAGGTTGAGAAGTAGTTCTGGCTGGACCAGTCATCGAGTCCTTCACAGATTTCCAAAGAGTGGGACATTCCGGGCCAAGCTGTGTGGGAAAGGGAATAAAAAACCCAACTACTTTAGGATGGTTCTGGTTTGCTTCCAGCTCCAATTCAATACGGTAGTTCTGGGTGAAGCTCCAGTGTGAAGACTGCTGTGTGTAAAGCTCCAGTGTGAAGGCTGCTGTGTGTAAAGTTCCAGTGTGAAGGCTGCTGTGCCTAAAGCTCCAGTGTGAAGGCTGCTGTGTGTAAAGTTCCAGTGTGAAGGCTGCTGTGCCTAAAGCTCCAGTGTGAAGGTTGCTGTGTGTAAAGCTCCAGTGTGAAGGCTGCTGTGTGTAAAGCTCCAGTGTGAAGGCTGCTGTGTGTAAAGCTCCAGTGTGAAGGCTGCTGTGTGTAAAGCTCCAGTCTGAAGACTGCTGTGTGTAAAGCTCCAGTGTGAAGGCTGCTATGTGTAAAGCTCCAGTGTGAAGGCTGCTGTGTGTAAAGTTCCAGTGTGAAGGCTGCTGTGCCTAAAGCTCCAGTGTGAAGGCTGCTGTGTGTAAAGCTCCAGTGTGAAGGCTGCTGTGTGGGAAAGGGAATAAAAAACCCAACTACTTTAGGATGGTTCTGGTTTGCTTCCAGCTCCAATTCAATACGGTAGTTCTGGGTGAAGCTCCAGTGTGAAGACTGCTGTGTGTAAAGCTCCAGTGTGAAGGCTGCTGTGTGTAAAGTTCCAGTGTGAAGGCTGCTGTGCCTAAAGCTCCAGTGTGAAGGCTGCTGTGTGTAAAGCTCCAGTGTGAAGGCTGCTGTGTGTAAAGCTCCAGTGTGAAGACTGCTGTGTGTAAAGCTCCAGTGTGAAGGCTGCTGTGTGTAAAGCTCCAGTGTGAAGACTGCTGTGTGTAAAGCTCCAGTGTGAAGGCTGCTGTGCCTAAAGCTCCAGTGTGAAGGCTGCTGTGTGTAAAGCTCTGTGAGAGCGAAGCTGTTTATCTGCATGAGAGAGAAGCCCAGCATGGAAGCAAAGACTGAAGTATAAAGAACTGTATTTGTGTTATGAAAGCCTTGTTTTTGTAAACAGTGCAACCATATTATTTTGCTATAATGAAAAGTTTCCAAAGGAAGAGATAATATTGGTCTGTGTTTTTTGTTCTTTTTATCACTTTTGGCTACTGGTGTTGCGTCCCGCTACTGCTAATAAGTTACTCTACTATATATTTATGGGAATGGTCTTTTGTTAATAAGCCCACTTGCCCAACAAGGAATTCAGTTCCTGGAAGCCCCAGCCAGCATGGCCAATAGTCAGAAAATCTGGAAGCTAAAGTTCAAAACATCTGTGGGACCAAAGGCTAAAATCAATGGCTCTAACCAGTGGCCAAGGTATGGGAAAGACTGTCATCTTCAGATGGGGCCATGTAGGAGGGATCAAACACCTTATGTCCCATCGCCAAAAGAGATTAAATGATGGAAAATATAGTAGTTTTGGCCCCCTTTCGTTGCATAATTACCTCCTAAACAACATTACATTTGCACCATGACTGATGTTTGTCTGATATTGAAGAGCAATTCTGGTTGGCCTTCCAATTTTTTAAATAGAATATACTGACGTTAGTTGTTATGGATGGCAATCAAGGTTGCAGGGGGAAAGATGTACTCCGTGGGATGAAATTTACCTAATCTATATATATAAAAGAGTGATGGAATCCCGGCAACCAACAAAACAACAAAACTAAACACCCCACAACCTCGAAAATTGACAACATGACCCCTCATCCACGCCTCTAGGTTGATACAAGAAAAAGAAAAGAAAAATAAAGTCCTAATTAGAGGGAGAGGAATAATTGTTTTTATCCAATTGCTGCCAGTTAGAAGGCTAAGCTCCGCCCACTTGGTCTCCTAGCAACCCAATCAGTCCATGGGATAGGCAGAATTAGGTCTCACTTAGGCCTCTTCCACACTGCCTATAAAATACAGATTATCAGATTTGAACTGGATTATATGGCAGTGTAGACTCAAGGCCTTTCCACACAGCTATATAACCCATTTATAATCTCATATTATCTGCTTTATGTGCACCAACCCCCAAAGTCAGACAAGACTGAACTTAATCTCAGGAGAAAACCTTTACCCTTTACCTTAACTACCACCAATTCCTCAATACTTTATTTCCCCTACTACCATACTTCGCCACAGCAACGCGTGGCCGGACATAGCTAGTAAAATAAATATAGGATAAAAGAAAGAACGTACGCCTGCCAGGTTTGCTCTGCTGTGTAGAACCAACGCTGTCGGAGGGCACGGGGCTGGTGCGGTCAGAGTCATTTTCCTCTGAGCTTACCGAAGCTCTTGTCTGCTTCCTAGGAATATATAAATTTCACACAGAGAATCAGCAGGGATGATATTTTGAAAGCTCCTAGTGGCACAGTTTGAAGATCCACATATAGCATCACCATATGTGGCATTGGAGTTATTTGTCTGTATGTGGACTCAGGAGACCCCAGCCGCCTAGAGGGTTAAATCAATGAGCTGCTGAACTTGCTGAATGAAAGGTCAGCAATCTGAATCGGGGAGCGGGGTGAGCTCTTGCTGCTAGCCCCAGCTTCTGCCAACCTAGCAGTTTGAAACATGCAAATGTGAGTAGATCAATAGGAGGAAGGTAACTGCGGTCCATGCAGTCATGCTGACCACATGATTTTGGAGGTGTCTACGGACAACGCCAGCTCTTCGGCTTAGAAATGGAGATGAGCACCAACCCCCAGAGTCGGACACGACTAGACTTAATGTCAGGGGAAAATTTTTACCTTTACTATGTGGACTCACCCTTCACTTAGCGGAGGAGAAAGCTGGATTGGATCCATACACGAAAGCATTGGCTGCTTTTCAACTGTGAGCACAATACAAAATGATGTCGGTTTAATATCTTTTGGTTGGCTCAAATGTTCCAATAATTATATTTTCTCTGGTGCTGGAAGCTGACCATAGAAATCTCTAGTTCTACAGCAGGACTGGAAGAGGTTGACCATAACAGTCATGCTGGAGGACCTAGAGATTTCTAGAGAGAATGTTCCATTCAAACTGTGAATAATCAAATCCACAAAAATCCAAACTGCAAATGTGGAGGAGCAATGTATCCAAAACCACATTGAAATCCACAAGCATGTGGACAACTTCAACAGAAAGGAAGAAACCATGAAAGTAAAGGTTGCTTACCTGTAACCATGTTTTTCCGAGTGGTCATCTGTGAAATTCACACATCCCCGCCCATCTGCCCCACTATCTTGTCATGCCTTAGTTTCTCTTGCTGCCGTCATGCGGCGGACATGGGGAACTAAGGCGTTAGCCCCTCCCACTGGCTATATACCTTCATGGGGAGTGGGCGGGGCTTCCACCAAAGTGTATCTTAGAGCTCTAGAAGATTCCGAACTGACTGCGCAGGCGCAGAGAAATACCGTATGTGTGATTTCACAGAGACCACGACGGAGAAATGAACAAAATCTGGCTACCAGTATTTAAAAACTTTAAAAAAATTTAAAAAAATCAAAACAGTAGATGGGAACCAACACTCTGAGGGCAGAGGGCAGCTAATGACTGAACAAAGGATGCCCCCAGGCAAGAGACAAAACCTTTCCAATGCTAATTAGGGTGATTAACTTAAACATTAATGTTGGCTTCCCAGTGACAAAGGATTCTTGCCACACCCTGGACTCTCCACAGATATATCTTTCCTTTCCTTACCTAGTTTATCCATACTTCACAACCTCTGAGGATGCCTGCCATAGATGTGGGCGAAACATCAGGAGAGAATACTTCTGGAACATGGCCACACAGCCCGAAAGACATACAACAACCCTGTGATCCCGGCCATGAAAGCCTTCGACAACACAAAACCACATTATTTTCCAAGCTCTTGGTTCTTCCAGTTATCAGACCCTATGATACCACAGGTCTTCCTCTCTCTATGCTGCGTTCATAGACTTCAGAGCAACTTTCAACTCTATCTCCCATACTAAACTATGGGAAAAACTTGGGTCTACCTTAATAGAGAGAAGACTCCTGCAACTAATCCACACACTCCATGAAGGAACTACTCTGAAAATAAGATGCAGTCCCCACTCCCCAGGGCCATCTTACCAAAGCGGTTGAAATTGAGAAAGGCATCAAACAAGGGTGCATTTCGGCCCTACTATTACTCAGTTTTTATATTAACTCCATGGTGGAAAAACTATACAGCTTGGACTTCTTTCCAAAACTAGCAGGAAGGTATCTTTCCACCCTGCTTTATGCAGATGACGCAGTTCTTCTTTCTAGAACTCAAGTTGGACTGAAAAGAGTCCTGAGAGCATTAGCAAATTACTGAGATGCAGAACAACTGCATCTCAACTTTCAGAAAACCAAAATTATGATATTCACTAAACGACCGAAGAAGCACAACTGGAGAATAGATGGACGCAAAAATTGAGCAGGTATCAGGTTTTAAATACCTGGGAGTACTCCTCCATTGTACTAACAGCAGGAAAGCCCACACAGAGGATGCAGCAGAGACAGCACAAAAGAGCTCATCTGCCATCTTAAGATACCACAAGACATGAGGAGGCCACTTTATATCAGTGGCACTTAAACGTTTTGAAGCTAAACCAATTGCACAAATGCTGTATGGAGCCCAGGTTGACCCCTTTTCAAATTATATCCCTCTAGAGCAGGGGTCCCCAAACTAAGGCCAGGGGCCGGATGCGGCCCTCCGAGGTCATTTACCTGGCCCCTGCCCTCAGTTTTATAATATAATATATTGTATATACATATAATATTGATAATAATATTATAATGTAATACAATATAGCACTAATAATAATACCATATAATAATATTAATTATATAGTCTATATTACATATAATATTACTAATAATATTACAGTATAGTGGTATAGTTCAATATAGTAATATATAATGCTAATATTGTGCTATGCTAATAATATAATATATTGTATGTACATATAATTTGTAAGCTACTCTGAGTGTCTGTTGGGGTGAGAAGGGTGTGATACAAATGTAGTAAATAAATGCAGTAAATAAATAATAAATAAATTTTAGACTTAGGCTCACCCAAAGTCTGAAATGACTTGAAGGCACACAACAACAACAACAACAACAACAACAACAACAACAACCCTAATTAACTTGACTATCTCATTGGCCAGAAGCAGGACCACACTTCCCATTGAAATCCTGATAAATGTATGTTGGTTAAAATTGTTTTAATTTTTAAATATTGTATTGTTCTTTCATTGTTCTTCTTGCTGTTGTTGTTGTTTTTGCACTACAAATAAGACATATGCAGTGTGCATCGGAATTTGTTTGTATTTTTTTCAAATGATAATCCAGCCCCTCAACAGTCTGAAGGATTGTGGACCGGCCCTCGGCTTAAAAAGTTTGAGGACCCCTGCTCTAGAGTGTCATGGTTTTCAAAGGCACTGTGCTGTGTGTGTTTACTGGAAAATAAAGTGCATGAGGCCAATTGGCTGAGCCTGCAAAAAACCTTATTCTGTGGTAGTTGTGATACCTTTGATAAGTTCCTGCTGCTTGAACAGTATCTTCCGGATTTCGTTAAGCCATGCCATCTTCAGATCCACGGTTTGAGCCTGACAAAAGACACAATTGTCTAAAGTCAAGTGGCCTCTTCAGATAACATCATCATCATCATCATCATCGCATCCTACTACTCATGTCACGAGAAGCAAGAGAAGCCTCCCACTGCTTTGAAATAACTTGTAAATAATCCCGGTCAAACTACATCTCGCTGTTTCTTAAGTCATTCAAGAGCAAGCCAACCTGGACAACGTACACCTCTTCTCGACCGCTGTACCAGATCTCAAACTTCCGGTGGTCTCCTTTCACATTTTCAGTGATCCCAACAGCATTCATCTGAAAAAAAATTAATAATACAATGACACCATGAAGAAGCTCTCCGAGTTGCATCTACATCCGTGGTTCCCAAACTATTTGGCCTACCGCCCCATTTCCAGAAAATATATTACTCAGCGCCCCGTGGAAAGGGGGCGTGGCTTAGAGGGGTAGGTGTGGCTCTTGCTCAAGAGGGCGGGGCTGAGGCTCTTCCCAGTCCAATATGCAGGGCTTGGAAGGGGAGGTGGGCGGGGCCACAAATGGGCGGCCAGGACTGGGATGGGCGGGGTTACGAGCTCTGAGGCAGGGCTGAGCTTCTATCCCTGTCCTGCGGTGCCTGCCAGGACATAAGGGGTGGGGCTAGAGGAGGGGACGGGGCTCTTCCCAAGTGCCTGACAGAGCTGAACCTCTATACCCCGCCCCCATGTTCGAACAAGCGCCTCAGGAGAGGTATAGATGCTCAGCCCTGTCTCATGCTCTTGGGAAGAGGCCCTGCCCTTTAGTCCTAAAAGGCCTCTCAGGAGAGATATAGAGGCTCAGCCCTGTCTCAGGCTCTTGGAAGGAGACCCCGCCCCCTTCCCTAGCTCCGCCCTCTGTGTCCCAACAAGGACCTCAGGAGAGGTATAGATTCTCAGCCCTGTCTTACACTCTTGGGAAGAGGCCCCACCCTCAGCCCCACCCTTTAGTCCTAAAAGGCCTCTCAGAAGAAGTATAGAGGCTCAGCCCTGTCTCGGAAGGAAGCCCCGCCCCCTTCCCTAGCTCCGCCCTCTGTGACCCAACAAGCGCCTCAGGAGAGGTATAGATTATCAGCCCTGTTTCAGGCTCTTGGGAAGAAGCCACGCCCCTCCCCTGGCCCCGCCCCCATGTCCTAATAGGTGCCATCACCACCCCCCTGGATCTCTGCGGCGCCCACTAGGGGGTGGTAGCGCCCACTTTGGGAATCACTGATCTACATTGTAGAATTAATGCACTTTGACACCATTTTAATGGCTAGGGTTCAATGTTATGGAATTCTTGGATTTTGAGTCTGGTGAGGCACCCACACTCTTTGGCTAAAGACCTGGTAAAACTATAACTCTTGTGATTCAACAGCATTGAACCATGGAAGTTAAGGACCTGGGTGGAAAGATTAAAAATGGAGATCAACAAGTCTCTTTATAAATATGGATAAAGGTAAAGGTTTCCCCTGACGTTAAGTCCAGTCGTGACCGACTCTGGGGGTTGGTGCTTATCTCCATTTCTAAGCCGAAGAGCCGGCGTTGTCCATAGACACCTCCAAGGTCATGTGGCCACTGGCATGACTGGATGGAGCGCCGTTACCTTCCCACTGGAGCGGTACCTATTGATCTACTCACATTTGCATGTGTTCGAACTGCTAGGTTGGCAGGAGCTGGAGCTAACAGCGGGCGCTCACTCCGCTCCCCGGGTTTGAACCTGGGAACTTTCGGTCTGCAAGTTCAGCCGCTCAGCGCTTTAACACACTGTGCCACCGGAGGCTCCGTAAATATGGATAAGCCATGTATAAATAGACATTCTGTTTACTGTTCCTATTGTTCTTGGAGAACACAACCCCTTCTGTGCTTAAAGTGCATATAATAACATGATCAGGTGGCCAGAGACATTAAACAAATGAGGCCACCTGGATGAGCCGTCTGTTCCCGGCTCTTTCTTTCTTTTGGCAAAGCTTTCATCAGTGAAGGAAAATAGCCTTGGGAAATTGGGAAGCCATTTGTCCAATTAAGTGTTCGTTCTGCGTAAGCAGTTTGCAGGCGCTAGCGGAGGAAACCCAACTGTACAGTCAAGATGGACTTCCCTGGAGGGGAAACTGGCTGCACACAATAACTCACTCAAAATATTAGATCAGTATCTATCTATACACATAATAAAACTCAAAATCTGTATATGTGTATATAGCTTCAGCAGACAGACACCTGCTTCCACAAACAGCTATAACCCACAGTGCTGAGGAGCCGCCTAAAAAACTCCCTTAATGACATTGCAGGTTATAGCGAGTGTCATACACTCAACTTTCCCCCACGCTCGTCTTGGATCGCTCTTCCGTTTTGCAAATACTTGCAAGGAAAGTTATGGGGACCCTTTTTTGGGACAGGAAGGTGTGCTTCTTGCAAAACTTTAGAAGAGCGATCCAGGACGAGCGTGGGGGAAAGGTGAACGCATGCACATGCGCAGCTGCCTGGTTGAGGACGCAAGCCAAGTGGCAAAGTTTGGTGGGGAAGGACTTTCCAAACTCTTTTATCACTATGAGAAGTGCCTAGATTTCAATGGGGACTATGTTGAGAAGTGGTATTTGGGTGTGGCTTTCAACTGCATATGGTAAATGCTTTCTCCTATACTTTGTTCATTTTAAATTCCAAAACGTAATCTATTTTCTGGATAACCCTTGTAGTGAGGGAACACTTTACTCACTGAAGTCCATAAGTCATACTTAATGTGATGCCTAGGGCACCTTTGGCCCTGGACCCTGTGCCCATTCCTGACCAGGATGAAGAAGATTTTGGTTTTCTCCCAAGTCAGCAAGATTCAACACCCTTCCAGATGCCTCATGTTGACATCTCCGAGCCAGAGCCAATTAAGAATGCCCTTGAAACAGTGCCGGCTCTCCCAGATTCTCCGGAAAGTTTAGTGTTTGATCGTAGAGCATTTGTACACACAGACAGATCAAAAAGACAAAGCCTCCGGAGAAGTGCCAGATTAGCAGAGCGTGGTGACTATGGCTAAGCCCAGTTCTCTTGGGAAGAATTGGGGAGTTAGACACCTGGTGCAGTAACTGTAACAAGCTCAGTTCTCTTGGGAAGTTTTAGGGAGTCAGGCACCTGGTTTGGGGGAGCTTATGAACTTCAATAAAAGTGTTGTGTTGAGAACTTGCCTTCGCAGTGACAACTTTACTTCTCACTGAGAAACATCATCGTCTCCTGCTTCTGGATCCCAAGCGGCCTGTCGGTGCGCTTACTCTTGAGTAGACCGGGTGCTGGTCTACCTCCTTGCCAAGTTTGGACTGCGTTCAGCTACTGAACATCTAGTTCCTGCCTTGCCCTCAAACCCTGTTTTGGACATTAATTCTAGAGAACTCTTCTTGCTACTTGCTCTTTTCCCCACTCAATACTCAAGCAGAGTTTGAGTGTGTTTCGGTTTCTGGATTTTGAACTCTAATACTGGATTTAAGACTTTCACTTATTGGACTATATTTCATCTTTTCTGAAAGGTCATTTGCTTATTCAACTTTGCTGCTTATTTCCTTTTGGAACTTTATTTGCTTTAATAAAGATATTATATTGTTATTGGTCCTTGTGTTGGTTTTTGGTGCTCCAGCTGCCTAGGGGTGTAACACTTAAGCAGACTGGATACAAAATGGAGTCCTGAGTCTGAACATGCTCAGCATAAACACATGTCTATAAACCCTCCCACACCAAAGAGGTACAGTAAAACCGACAAAACGTAATCTACTTTCTGGATAGCCCTTGTACAAGTCTGTGCAAGCCCCTTACTTTGAGAAAGTGCTTGAAGCTGTATGAGGAGGTTTTCTCGTATCCGTCGCCGTGGTCTTCTCTCTTCTTGCAGAAGACCAGCGCTTTCTCATAGAGGAAGAGATGCCGCTGCATCGGTTTGAACCGGGCCAGGTCCTTCATCTTGGTGGGGCCTTTCCGGTGCCCCGTCCACACGCTAAAGGAGCCCTGCATCAGCACCTTGCCAAGTTCGTTGAGGTCGCCCTAGTCGTAGCAAAAGAAAAGACATCCCTCTTTTCCCTATTTGTAGGATTCAAGCCCTACAAGTCAGTGAGAGGCCCCTTTGAGACAAAGGTGCAGGAGGTGCCAACTACACCGAGTGACACCATCAGAGAGGGTGAAAACCAAGTTAACTGTCAGTCAAATTTGCGGGCAGTATTCTGAATTTTCCTATAAGAACAATATTCCTGTAGTTAAGATATAACCACAAAGACATTTTTCATAAATTCAGATTGCATGTCTTGCATCAATATCTATTGTTTATTTATTTAAATACATTTATATCCCGCCCTTCTCACCCCGAAGGGGACTCAGAGCGGCTTACAAATTAAATTTACATACAATATTATATTATTAGCATAGCACAATACTGGCAATAAATTACCATATTGTACTATATCTATATATTGTAATATTATTAATAATATTACATGTAATATATAATATATAATTAATATTATTATATTGTATTATTAGTGTTATACTGTATTACAAAATAATATTATTAATATTATAGTAGAGTCTCACTTATCCAAGCTAAACGGGCCGGCAGAAGCTTGGATAAGCGAATATATTGGATAATAAGGAGGGATTAAGGAAAAGCCTATTAAACATCAAATTAGGTTATGATGAAACAAATTAAGCACCAAAACTTCAAGTTATACAACAAATTTGACAGAAAAAGTAGTTCAATATGCAGTAAGGTTATGTTGCAATTACTGTATTTATGAATTTAGCACCAAAATATCATGATGTATTGAAAACATTGACTACAAAAATGCATTGGATAATCCAGAACGTTGGATAAGCGAGGCTTGGATAAGTGAGACTCTACTGTATATATAATTAGCAAAGCATGTACAAGGTGTACAATAGGTGTACAAGGCTATTCTGTGGCCAGAATCGAACATCCCCTCAGGAGAAGGTTAAATTGCCTCTGCGTCTGTCTCTGTCTCGGTACTATGTGTATATGGGCATTGAATGTTTGCCCTATATGTATATAATGTGATCCGCCCTGAGTCTCCTTCGGGGTGAGAAGGGCGGAATATAAATACTGAAAATAAATAAATAATAAAATAAAAACATTACTCTAATTTGCTTTTTGAACCTTTGAATGTGCATGCGTTCTCGTCAGATCTGTCATTATTATCCAATGGCAAGTACACACTATTGTCTTTTTTAAAACTCACTGATCTTTGTCAAACTTTGGAGTATTTTAGCTACCAGTTTGAAATGAGGTCCACGGGAGTAACACAATGAGTTACTGCAATGGGTGACCCCAACCCTAATGATGCCACTGGGAAGGTGGGAAAGTCAATTCATTGATGGATTCATTGATGGATTTCTGGCAATATCCGCTGTGTGAGCTGCCTTGAGACCCAGTTTTGGGAGAAAAGACCCCACTATGAATAATCGCGTAAATACAGAATTAAATTGGGCCACCATTCCACCTTGCTTCATTTGCAAGTGATGCTATATGACCACATCCCAGCCCGGAAGAAAGAATGCTTACGTTGTAACCAGTGATTGAAATCTGGTGCATGGAATCGTTGACTGACTTCAGCAAGTCCAGCATGGCCACCAAAGCCTCCTGGAGCTCTTGAACACCTTCACAACTTGTGCTGTATTTCAGCAGCTCCTGCAAACCAAAGGATATAGAAGTCATGATAAGTGTATACAAAGGTTGAATATGGGACAGGGCTCCTTTACAGCTAATAGCTAAAAGTTTCTTGGGTCAGAAAAACCTACCCAGCAGGCATATTACCTCCTCTGCTCCATTATTGGGACTTAAGAAACTTGAATTCGTTTCTTAAGGCCTGGGGCCGGGCTGTGGCACAGGCTGGTTAGCAGCCAGCTGCAATAAATCACTCTGACCAAGAGGTCATGATTTCAAGGCCAGCCCGTGTTGGGGTGAGCACCCGACAATTAAAATAAAAATATAGCCCCTGCTCGTTGTTGACCTAAGCAACCTGAAAGATAGTTGCATCTATCAAGTAGGAAATTTAGGTACCACTTATAGTGGGGAGGCTAATTTACGACAGCATAAAAATCACCCAGCTACCGTTGGAATGAGGAAGTGCCATCGCAGTGGATGATGAAGCAGCTGCTCCCCTGTGGCCGGAATCAAGCATACCCTCAGGAAGCTGGAAGCTGGAGAAGGTTTAAATTGCCTCTGTGTCTGTCTCTGTCTGTGTTCTATGTGTATATGGCATTGAATGTTTGCCTTATATGTGTACAATGTGATCCGCCCTGAGTCCCCTTCGGGGTGAGAAGGGCGGAATATAAATACTGTAAATAATAATAATAATAATAATAATAATAATAATAATAATAATAATATTAATAATAATTTATTTTTATACCAAAAGGCAGGAAGAAGCCAGGCTTTGAAGCTGCCAGGCCATTTAATGCTAGTCAAGACGGCCAAATGCAACATTCACACTTGCCTTAGGCAGACTAGAGTTCTTTCCCCCATTCTGGACATTCTACAGGTATATAAACCTCACTTGTCTACTTGGGCTGGGCTGTGGCGCAGGCTGGTGAGCAGCCAGCTGCAACAAATCACTCTGACCAAGAGGTCATGAGTTCGAGGCCAGCTCGGAGCCTGCGTTTGTCTCTGTCTCTGTTCTATGTTAAGGCATTGAATGTTTGCCTTATATGTGTACAATGTGATCCGCACTGAGTCCCCTTTGGAATATAAATACTGTAAATAACCTCCAGTGTAAATACCTTTAGGAGCAATTGGTATTTGGTTAACCGCTGCACTGGTTTGAGGAGGTAGGAATCCAAGGCAAGCTTGTGCTCCAGTTTTCTTTGGCACTCCTGCAAAACACCAAAAAAAGGTAAGGATGCTTCAGGAGGAAGGCGGCATTTAAATAATACAAGTAGATGAAATGTATTATGCCTTGAGAACCAGCATGGTGCAACGGTCTGAGTGTTCGACTAGCACAAATCCTTGCTTGGCCTTGGAAGGTGATCTTGGGCAACTCACACTTTCTCAATTTCAGAAGAAAGCAAAGGCAAATACTCTCTGGACAAAACCACTGCATGGCCTTAAATCAGAAATGTCTTGAAGCCACAAAACCACAAATATTACCGTACATACTTGAGTATAAGCCGACCCGAATATAAGCCGAAGCACCTAATTTTACCACAAAAAAACTGGGAAAACATTGATTCCAGTATAAGCCAAGAGTGGTAAATTTCAGAAATAAAAATAGATACCAATAAAATTAATTGAGGCATCAGTAGGTTAAATGTTTTTTGAATATTTACATAAAGCTCAAATTTAAGATAAAACTGTCCAACTCTGATCAAATCATTATTCTCATCTTCTTCAGTGTAAATGTGCTTATGTATCCTTTTAATAATAATAGAGTAAAATAATACATGTAATAATAATAATAATAATACAGTAGAGTCTCAGTTATCCAACATTCGCTTATCCAACGTTCTGGATTATCCAACGCATTTTTGTAGTCAATGTTTTCAACACATCGTGATATTTTGATGCTAAATTCGTAAATATAGTAATTATTACATAGCATTACTGCATATTGAACTACTTTTTCTGTCAAATTTGTTGTTTAACATGACGTTTTGGTGCTTAATTTGTAAAATCATAACTTAATTTGATGTTTAATAGGCTTTTCCTTATGCCTCCTTATTATGGAACATATTCGCTTATCCAACGTTCTGCTGGCCCGTTTATGTTGGATAAGTGAGACTCTACTGTATTACTAAATTTATTATTTTTCTCTATTATTGTTGCTACTATTACATTTATTTTACTCTATTTTTATTATTATTAATAATATATTTATTATTTACTCTGATATTATTATTATTATTACATTTATTATTTTCTTGTATTTATTATTATTATTACATGTATTATTTTATTCTATTGTTATTAAAAGAATACATTAGCACATTTAAACTGAAGAAGATGAGAATGATGATTTAATCAAAATTGGACAATCTTATCTTAAATTAGAGCTTTATGTAAATATTCAAAAACATTTAACCTACGGATGTCTCAATTAATGTAATTTTATTGATATCTATTTTTATTTCTGAAATTTACCACTTTCCGCTTATACTGGAGTCAATGTTTTCCCAGTTTTTTTTGTGGTAAAATTAGGTGCCTCGGCATATATTCAGGTCGGCTTATACTCAAGTATATACGGTATTTGCATTGTCCTGAATCCACCAATCAGATTTTAGGAATGGCAAGGATGGGGCACAACTAGAAATGTTAAAGGGTTTGAGATCAATTTGAGATCTCTTTCCAATATTCCTGCAGAAGCTATACATTTCTGAGTGCATTTATGCATGTATTCAAATCTCTCAAAAATATACAGGGTGTTTGAAAAAGAACTCCCTAGTTTTAATGTATTTATACTTAAAACTAGGGAGTTCTTTTTCAAACACTCTGTATATTAAAATTTGACTGTAAATATATTTTCTTTTTTTTCTTTTTTTTTAAATATATTTTTATTGAAGTTTTACCTTATAAGATAGAGTAAATTAACATCAAAAGAGTGAGAACATTTGATTGTATAGAAACTAGGAAAACTGTGATTAAAAAAGGATCAAAAAGGGGGAGAGAGAAAAACCAAAAACAACGCTAAAGTGTCCATATTTATATAAAAAATAAATAAATCTGAACAAATGGCGATATAAAAATGCAAAAGTACTTGGCAAAGAAACACACTAAAAAGCAAAAGCAAAAAAGCATTAGCACTGGCATTAAACACTTCAAATAAAATCGCTAGGTTAGAAGCAGCTGACATTGGTAATGTTCTAACAAAGAACTGCCAAGAACTGTTAAAGTTAAACTAAACAATCATTGTTGTTCCAGTACAATAGTTGGAAAATATAATAATAATAATAATAATTATTATTATTATTATTATTATTATTATTATTATTATTATTATTATAGTAGTAATATTTTCTATTACCATCCTAATGTAAAAATACCTGGAAAAAGACACTTTCTGAGCACTGCCTCCACAACAATTCCGATCGTGGCTTATTCTGACAGTATTTCTCATACATCTGAAAATCTTCACGCTGCAAGAAAATAATAACATTATGGTAACAGTGAGCCCTTGGATATGGATTCAGGATCTAAACGACTATCGGAATCCATAGATGCTCAAGTCTATCCACTGTTCAAACAGTGTGAATACTACTAACCCTTTCCAAGAAGCAGAACCCGACTTTCTCCGGAGCTTCAAGGCAACTCTCCAGATGGTGGAGGAAAATCCTAGGAGTGGGAAGACGAGGTGGAAGGTGAATAGGTTATAGTTTCTCCTTAAAGTCATGTTTTAAGGGGAACAACAGGGAATCATTGAGCACCTTACTTGTTGTGGAAATCATAGATCTCAGACATGTTCCCAAAGAGGACATCTTTGCAATTCTCTAGGAGGGGCGGCAGGAGGAAGGCCATGGTCGGGTTGTCCATCTCCGCTCGGTAGCCCTGCCAGTGGTACGCTCAAAATTAGCATTATTTGGCAGATACATGGAGAGCCAAGGATGTCATTCATGCCTATTGATCTGTCCCCTTTTCCCTGTGCCTCCAATTACAGAGAAAAGGAGATGTTAAGTGCTAGCATATGTGGACAGGAGACCAGTTTGGATTAGAGGTGATCCATCTGTCCACACTCATCCTGAAGTATAGGGATGCTACTACAGGGCCGGACAAGGTAATTTTCAAGTGTAGGCGAACAGAATTTTGGTGCCCCCCCCCCAAACCAATCACTGAAAAATAAAAGCGTTGGATAAGCAAAAATGTTGGATAATAAGGAGAGATTAAGGAAAAGCCTAAATAAAGAACAACACTCTGAACACAGAGGAAATCCAAACAGGAAACAATCAGGGCCAGCTAACACCTCCCAACCAAGGATGCCCCCAGGGAAGAAGCAGCCAGGCTTTGAATCTGCAAGGCCATGAAATGCTAATCAAGCTGGCCAATTGCAACATTCACACTAGCCTCAAACAGACAAGAGCTCTTTCCCGCACCCTGGACTTTCCACAGATATATAAACCCCACTTACGTAGCTTCCAACAGGTCTCACAACCTCTGAGGATGCCTGCCATAGGTGTGGGTTAAGGCGGGCCTGGCCCCGGAGGCGGCCACAGGCTGAAAGCGAGATGAGGCACACATATGCGCGCACCCGGGAGCACCTCAACTGTGCCCCATAGAGGATGGCGCCACAGGCAAATGCCTAATTTGCCTTGCGGTTGAACCGCCCCTGGATGCTACAGAGTTTCACCAAACCTCCCGATCATTCTCTGACTTTGTGTAATGAGATTAATCTATTTTTCTCCATCTTAAGGACCAGGAGATCTGGGTTGCTGTGAGTTTTCCAGGCTGTATGGCCATGTTCCAGAAGCATCCTCTCCTTAAGTTTTGCCCACATCTCTTGCAAGCATCCTTGGAAGTGTGAGGTCAGTTGGAAACTAGACAATTATTTATTTGTCAAAGGCTTTCATGGCCGGGATCACAGGGTTGTTGTATGTTTTCCGGGCTGTATGGCCATGTTCCAGAAGTATTCTCTCCTATTGTCTTTCTCCATAGCTCACAACCTCTGAGGATGCCTGCCATAGATGGGGGCGAAACGTCAGGAGAGAATACTTCTGGAACATGGCCATACAGTCCCGAAAATATACAACAACCCGATTTATTTATTTATTTACAGTATTTATATTCCGCCCTTCTCACCCCAAAGGGGACTCAGGGCGGATCACATTGTACACATACAGAAAGATGGACGAAGACACTCACCATCAAAACAGTGAATAATTCTTCCACATATACCCTCTCTGTTTCGATCAGCTCATTTATCACATGACTAAAATTAAAAACAAGAAAGGAACATGGGTCATATTGAATGATTCTCTAACAAGACAGAAACGTAATTGGCTGTGGCAACTGTCTCCTGTTTTCTAAGGCCCCTTCTACACTGCCATATAATCCAGATTATCAAAGCACATAATCCAACAATTTGCATTTTTATACATTTTGGATAATTTGATTGGCATCATATACAAATTGTTGGAAGTGTTTGGAACACGATGGAAGCTTTTTCAATTTATGGTGGACTTGCAAAATATCCACCAAATACTGAAGAAAAATTCAAAAATTATTTAAAAGAACTTTCCCAAAGAAACCAGAATATTATCTTCTAGGTCTATTAGATAAGGACTTGATCTTAACAAAAAATGAAGATATTCTATTCACATATCTATCGACGGCAGCATGGATAGTCTTTGCGAAAACATGGAAACTACAGGAAACACCAGACTTGGATACTTGGAGAAGCAAAATAAGGGAGGTAAAAGATATGAATCAATTAACTTTTTTTCTTAAAAAGAATTCAGGAATCCCTATAAAACAAACAGACTGGGAACCAGTAGAAAATTATTTCAGAAGACTGAAGAATTAATAGAATATTAATATCTGGAGAAGAATTAGGGTCGGAAGGACAATGAATAACTTTAGATGAAAGAAACAACAGGACCCTAACCACAAAGGATTAAATAAAGTCATTGCATTTTTATTTGTTGTTGTTGTGGTTTTTTGGTTTTTTTCTTTATTTTTTATTTTTTCTCTCCATCACCTTTCCTTCCCTTTTCACTTTTTATTCTATACCCATTATTGTTCTCACTCCTTCAATGTTTAAAACTACCTATTAAAAATTATTATTAAAAAAAGCAGATAATCCATATTATGTACTTTGATCCGGATTATATGAATCTACACTGCCGTATAATCCGGTTCAAAGCAGATAATCTGGATTTTTTATGTCAGCATTTGCAAAAAGTATGCGTACTTTTCCACTTTGAAATCAGTTTGCAGCAACTGAAGTAAATTGAGTATAAAAACAAACAGGAAAGTGGGAGGAGGAGAAAGAAACTGAGGCCATGTAAAATCCAAATTATCTGCTCTGAACTGGATTATATGGCAGTGTAGACTCATAAAACCCAGTTCAAAACAGATAATGAGGATTATCTGCTTTGATAATGTATAAATATGTGAGGGGAAGTCATAGGGAGGAGGGAGCATGCGTGTTTTCCGCTGACCTGGAGACTGAGTCCCTTCAGGTGAGAAGGGCGGGATATAAATGCTTGAAATAAATGCATAAATAAATAGGACGTGGAACAATGGCTTCAATTTACAGGAAAGGAGATTCCATCTGAACATTAGAAAGAACTTCCTAATATGAGAACTGTTCAGCAGTGGAACTCTCTGCCGCAGAGTGTGCCATGGAGCTCCTTCTTTGTAGGATTTGAAACAGAGGCTGAATGGCCATCTGTCGGGGGTGCTTTGAATGCGATTTCCTACTTTTTGGCAGAATGGGTTTGGACTGGATGACCCATGAAGTCTCGTCCAACTCTATGATTCTATGGCAGTGCAGAAGGGACCCAAGACAACGTAAAAGCATCTGAAAAAATGGGAATGTGGAGACTTAATGGGGACTTTCCTTGTCAAATTGGAATCGCTGGAGGATATTCCTTTCCAAACAGTAAAATGAAGAGAAAGCACAAGGGGAGGTTAAGAATTACCTTTTCAAAATATCTAAATTGTCTTCGCTTTCTGAAATGCAAAGCTGCAAGGAATTCCTTTTCTCTTGATAATCGTGCATGACTTCAATCTGGGGAAAAACCCGACACAATTAAATCAGTCAGCTCATTTTTACTGAATGGTAGGGTTGTCCACGGATTTCGTTTCTTTCGATACTTCGGGAGCCCATAATGGCAATTATCCTCCCGGTACAAAAACCCGCCCAACACAAAAGAAAGCCGGAACTGATCTTGGCTCCTCCTCTTCTGTTTGGCATCACAGTTGAATCTTTTGGATTTTTCTTTATTTTCCTGATTCTTTTCATTTATTGGGACTGACTAGGAGTTGGAAACCTTAGGGATGGTGGGTGGGATTTAGCTTCTTTTTCTCCTTTTCTTCCTCTCCTTCAGGAAATACTTCTAAACAATTATTATTAATGATAATTATCCCAGCAAACAAAAATAGAAGCATACCTCTCCTCTAGAGTAGAAAGTAGAAACAGATTTAAAGAAGCAAAAACCCCAAGCAGAAAGAAGATTACAACCTTGCAGGCAAGAGAGGGGATTTTTAAGGAAGCCCAGGGAGGATAGCTCGATTGAGCTTCAGGTCATTGCTCTTCTTTCCCTGGGCCTCCTTAAAATGCCTTGGAAAGCTGCTGGCGCTGGAAGAGAATAAAGTGCATGCTCCTGCCTCCCCTCTAGAATAAGAAGTAGAAACAGCTTTAAGGAAGGAAAACCCCAAGCAGAAAGGAGATTGCAGCCTTGCAGGCAAGAGAGGGGATTTTTAAGGAAGTCCAGGGAGGATAGCTCAACTGAGCTCCAGGCCATTGCTCTTCCTTCCCTGGGCCTCCTTAAAATGCCTTGGAAAGCTGCTGGCATTGGGAGAAAAGAAAGTGCATGCTCCTGCCTCTCTTCTACAGTAGAAGTAAAAACAGCTTTAAGGAAGGAAAACCCCAAACAGAGAGGAGATTGCAGCCCTGTCAGGCAAGAGAGGGGATTTTTAAGGTAGTCCAGGGAAGATAGCTGAACTGAGCTCCAGGTCATCGTTCTCCCTTCCCTGAGCCTCCTTAAAATGCCTTGGAAAGCTGCTGGTGCTGGGAAGAGAAGAAAGTGCATGCGCTTGCCTCTCCTCTAGAGTAGAACAGCTTTAAGAAGCAGTAAACCCAGTCTCCCCCTCTATCCCCATTGCCGGCAATGGCCTGAAAAGAGATTTTTTTCAGATGCTCAATGAAAACGTCCATTTGGTAGGGCGCCTGTTTTTGGGGAGTGCTGGAAAATGGATATGGGGGGCTTTTGGTAACCAGCAAAGAGAAATAGATAGCAATTTACCCGGAATGCACAAGCCTACTGAATGGTAGATGAAATGTGGGATATCAATATTATACCCAATAAACAATCAATAAGCAAACAATATATCTCTCTCTTCGATTCATTGTTTACATACCTTACGGGAACTTGGAGATTTCCGTGAAGTTTTCTTCCCAGGCAGCGAGATGTCAAAGGAAAATTTCAAACTGGAATTAAAATCTACACCTTGGACATAAAAAAAAAAAAGAATCACAACGCATAGGTTATAATACGTAGAAATACCACCATTTATATATATATATAATCCCCTGCATTCAACCCTGATAAACTATCCATTTGAAAACCAGGTGGATTTTTTTAAAAAGTAGATTTGAAAACTTAATGAACCAAGGAGTCAAAACAAATGATTTGATTTCTTAGGAACGAAACCTTCAAAGAGACGGGGAAATGGTTATGCAGAAAAATACATTAACTGCAACAAAATATAGGAATATAAATTAAATTTAAATCAGACTGTTTATTATTATTATTATTATTATTATTATTATTATTTTATTGTATGACACAGCAAACAAGATAGACATGCTGGATTTCATATCAGAAAATCACAAGTCGAACACTTCCCAAGTGTCTAGGACTGTGTGATGTATTATTATTATTATTATTATTATTATTATTATTATTATTATTATTCTATTAAACACAACAAACTCATTCTAGAAAACAGCACATGTTATAAATTTGTTCCAAAGTAACCAAATTCTACAAGAAAGTTAAGAGTACAGTAGTGGTTCTCAACCTTTCTAATGCCGCGACTCCTTAATATACAGTAGAGTCTCACTTATCCAACACTTGCTTATCCAACGTTCTGGATTATCCAACGCATTTTTGTAGTCAATGTTTTCAATATATCGTGATATTTTGGTGCTAAATTCATAAATACAGTAATACTACATAGCATTACTGCGTATTGAACTACTTTTTCTGCAAAATTTGTTGTATAACCTGATGTTTTGGTGCTTAATTTGTAAAATCATAACCTAATTTGATGTTTAATAGGCTTTTCCTTAATGCCTCCTTATTATCCAACATATTCGCTTATCCAACAATCTGCCGGCCCGTTTATGTTGGATAAGTGAGACTCTACTGTAGTTCCTCATGTTGTGTTGACCCCCAACCATAACATTATTTACACTGCTACTTCATAACTATAATTCTGCTACTGTGATTAATCATGATGTAAATATCTGATATGCAGGATATATTTTCATTTACTGGACCAAATTTGGCACAAATACCCAATATGTCCAAATTTCAATACTGGTGGGGTTGGGGTTGGGATTGATTTTGCCATTTGGGAGTTGTAGTTGCTGGGATTTATAGTACACCTACAATCAAAGAATATTCTGGAATCCACCAACGATGGAATTGAACCAAATTTGGCACACAAAGCAACCATGACCAACAGAAAATACTGGAAGGGTTTGGTGGGCATTGAGCTTGAGTTTGGCAGTAGTTCAACTACATCCAGAGAGCACTGTGGACTCAAACAATGATGGATCTGGACCAAACTTGGAACGAATACTCAATATGACCAAATGTGGACACTGGTGAAATTTGGGGAAAATAGACTTTGACATTTGGGAGTTGTAGTTCCTGGGATTTGCAGTTCACCTACACTCAAAGAGCCCCTTGAACCCCACCAACAATAGAATTGGGCCAAAGAACAGGCAGAGAGATCTTCAGCCTTATCTGCCAAATGGGTCACCTTAGACCAGGGGTCCCCAAACTAAGGCCCGGGGGCCGGATGCGGCCCTCCAAGGTCCTTTACCTGGCCCCCACCCTCAGTTCTATAATATATTTTTATATCAGTTTTAATAATATAATATATTGTATATACATATAATATAGATAAAAATATTATAATGTTATACATTATAATACTAATAATAATACCATATAATAATATTAATTATATGTTATATATTACATATAGTATTACAGTATAATGGTATAGTTCAATATAGTAATGTATAATCCTAATATTGTGCTATGCTAATAATATAATATATTGTATGTACATACAGCTGCTCTGAGTCCCCTTCGGGGTAAGGAGGGTGGGATATAAATGTAGTAAATAAATGTAGTAAGTAAATAAATAATTAATTTTAGACTTAGGCTCACCCAAATTCTGAAATGACTTGAAGGCACGCAACAACAACAACAACAACAACAACAACAACAATCCTAATTAACTTGACTATCTCATTGGCTAGAAGCAGGCCCACACTTTCCATTGAAATCCTGATAGGTTTATGTTGGTTAAGATTGTTTTCATTTTTAAATATTGTATTGTTCTTTCGTTGTTGTTGTTGTTGTTGTTGTTGTTGTTTTGCACTACAAATAAGACATGTGCAGTGTGCATAGGGATTTGTTCATATTTCTTTTTCAAATGATAATTCGGCCCCTCAACAGTCTGAAGGATTGTAGACCGGCCCTTTGCTTTAAAAGTTTGAGGACCCCTGCCTTAGACTATCAGAAATATTATTATTTCTATTATTATTGGTATTCTTACATTTATTATGTTTCTCTATTATTGTTGCTACTATTAAATTTATTTTATTCTATTTTTATTATTATTATTGAGAAAAATAATAAATGTACCATATATTCTTGAGTATAAGCTGACCCAAATATAAGCCAACCAGGACCCTCACCCGAGTATAAGCCGAGGGGGGCTTTTTCAGTCTTAAAAAAAGGGCTGAAAAACTAGGCTTATACTTGAGTATATACAGTAATTAAAGAATAAACAAATCCCAAATAGCAGCCTTCTGGATTAATCATCATGATCATTATCATCACAAAGCTATGGCTTTTAAAAAAGAAGAAGAGTATTTATCGAGGTTGTATTGACCTTTTGTTTTGGTTAAAGAATAGTGTTGAATATCAGGTATAGAGAAGAAGCACCTTTGATGACGCAATGGGCAAAAGATGTAGGGAGAAAAACGGATGCAGAGGAATGCAAACAGATATGAAGAGAAGGGGCATCGTCTTCAAACGGTGCTGTTGCAAAAATAAGACGATTAAAAAAATAAAATTACTATTCCACAGGTCTCATTGATGTCAATCAGCATCCTAAGGAAGGAACAAGCGCCTGGGAATTGGGTTGCAGCCGCAGGGAGATTTCCAGGGAGATGCAGGGAGAAGGAGTTGCCAAGTGGATAACTTGCGTACCATTTCAAGCAAAAAGCTAAATTATATTTGTCATTCTGGAAGAGGTCTTTCTAAACATATGTGCAAGGGTTGGAGGGGAGAAAGCGGGTTGTTGACATCACAGGAACAAGCCAAGAGGTGCCTTCCATAGTGAGTGCTCCCTTCTGCCTCCCGCTGCCTTGTGTCTCCATTTCCTCAAGCACAAAAGGTCATTTCCAAGGTTTTCCCAACCCAAAGGCTCACTCACAACTATTCTGGATGGCGTAACTCAAAAACGAATTACCATGTTTGGGAGAAAACAAGGGCGATCTCGACCGAGGCGGATTTTCAGGCCGTGGGGCCACGAGCTGCACGGGGCGGGCTTGCTTGTCCACCAGTTTTCTGAAGCAAGCCTGTCTGTTCTCAAACATGCTCCGCACATTCTCCAGTTTGATTTGGACCATCTGGATCCGGGCCTGAGGAACGCAAAAGGAGACGTCGGTAAACAAACCATGTCACTGTCACCTCTACACTGTACCAGGAACGCAGCTTGAAACCACTTGAACTGCATTGGCTCAATGCCAAGGAACCTTGGGAGATGTAGTTGTACCGGCTGTCACACCCCAGCCACCTTTGGTTTCTGAACCTGATTCAGAAATGGACTTTGACCAGGATGAAGCTTATTCTTACTTTTTACCTCATCCGCAGAGCTCTTTCCAATTACAGCTCCCAGCTGTTGATAGCTCGGATGCTTCTGTGATGTCTCAGGTACCTTTGGCCCCTGATCCAGCAGCCATTGTGGATCAAAATGAAGAGGATTTAGGTTTTTTCCCACCGCAGCAAGATTCTATCCCTTTCCAGATATCTCCTGTTGCCCTTGAAATGTTGCCGGCTCTTCCCGGATCGCCGGAGAGTTTAGAATTTGATAGAAGGGCTACTTTCCAAACAGATCGCTCTTGAAGACAAAGTTTAAGGAGAAGTGCAAGATTAGCGGAGCGAGGACATTGTGGCTAAGTCAGTTCTCCTGGGAAGATTTAAGGAGGCAGGCATCTGGCGTCTCATTGTTAGTAGTTCGTTCTCTTGGGAACTTTTGGAGTGACACGCACCTGCTTGGGGGAAGTTTTTAGACTTCAAAAAAAGTTCTGTGCAGAGAATCTTTGTTGCGGTGTCAACTGGACTTCTAACGGAAGAATACATCGTCTCTTAATCCTGTGCTTCTAAGCGGCCCATTGGCGTGCTTACTCTCGAGTAGACCGGGCATAGCGTCTCGTCCCTTACCAAGTCTGGACTGCGTTTCAGATCCACCACGAATTGCCTTGCCTTGCCTTGAACCCTGTTTCTGGACTATTATTTCAAGTACTTTCCTAAGGAACTTTGCTCTTTTCCCCACTCAAACTTCCATTAGGTTTGAGTGTGTTTCGGTTATTGGATTTTGGACTTTGGACTCTAATATTGGACATATAACTTTCTTTCTTTGGACTATTACTGATCTTTTCTAAAAGGTCAACTGATTAACTATCTACTCTGCTTATATTTGTTTGAAACTTTTATTGCTTTAATAAAGATATTAGATTGTATATTGGCCTCCGTGTTGGTTCCCAGTGTTCGCGCTGCCTAGGGGTGTTACAGCTTCCTTAATTGGGAGAGATACTGGAAATATTACTCCCGTGGCTAAACCAGATGTTCTAAGTTCCCCAGAGAATGTGTCCTTCAACAGAAGGGAATTTCTGCATCGCCAGAGATCTGAAAAGCAAGGGCTCTGCAGGAGTAACAGCTTGACATCTCGAGGGGATAATGGATAGAAGATTTTCCCCTGGGAACTTTTAGGGAGTTTGGCTTTCCTTCTTGTGATCAGATCTAAGTTCCATAAAAGTGTCTTGCACCGTGAACTCTTTGCGGTGTCAACGTAGCTATTTCCTGAAGAAGGTTCACCGACTCTAGCTCCTGTTTCTCCAAGCCAAGTTTCCTGATCCTAGCGGTCAAGCCGAGCCGTGACTCCCAAGTAGACCCGGAGTAGGTTTACTTCCTTGCCTTGTTCCTGAATCAAGTTGGCCTCAGCTGCGTCTCGTTCCTGCCTTGTTATCAAAGACTTCCTAGTGACTTAGGACTTTGTTATTCAGTCTTGCTTCCTTGTTGTTCCCCGTTCAAGAACTTTCCAACAGTTTTGAGCATGTTTCGGTTTCTGGAGTTTGGACAATAATATTGGACATTTCTCTTTACCTCTTTGGACTAATTCATACTTTTTCACAAAGGACTATAATCTACTCAACCTTTCTACCTATTCATTCCTGAAGTAATATTTGTTTTAATAAAGATATTATATGATTATTGGTCTCTGTCTGGTTCCCAGTGCTCACACTGCCTTGGGGTGCAACACCAGCATTCTTTGGCAGAGAAGTCTAAAGAACTTGCAGGAAAACTACTCCCAGGAGTCCGCATTGAGTCATGGCAGTCAAAGTGGTGTCAAACTGTATTTGTTTGATAGTGTAGATGTACCCTACTGAGATCTTATAATGAATCGGCAGGGATTTCTTCCTTCATGAGTCAAACATCTAGAAACAATTCTATTAGGTGTATATCAAAGGTGAAGAACTCCTTTCAGTGACCGGGTTAAAATTAATTTTGGAGAAATTCAGGACTATGTTCCTAAGGTGGGAAAGGTTCTCTAGGTAGCTATGTCTTAAAAGATTTTATCTCAAGGTTCTCTAGGTAGCTATGTCATACAAGGATTTATCTCAAGGTTCTCTAGGTAGCTCAGTCATAAGACGTTTTGTCTCAAGGCTCTCTAGGTAGCTAAGTCATACAAGGATTTATCTCAAGGTTCTCTAGGTAGCTCAGTCATGAGAGATTTTATCTCAAGGTTCTCTAGGTAGCTAAGTCATTCAAAAATTTATCTCAATGTTCTTCATAGATTTTGTTTCAAGGTTCTCTAGGTAGCTAAGTCATAAGGTATGTTATCTCAAGGTTCTCTAGGGACTCATACCAAAGCAAGCCATGGAGAAGAGGGCAAGGTCACCTTAGTAAAAACAGAAATTAGGACATTCAGAAGGCCTAATTAAGTTCAAATCTTGAGGTCCTTCAACTTTGAACAAACAAAATTGAAACACTCTCCTCTGGATGAACGATCTTGAATAAACCACTCCGGAATCACCAGACAGTGGTGGACTAAATGGACACAATTATGTAGCTAGTCATCATGAGTAGCTGTCATGGGCCTACCTTGAGTTCAGGTGTTAAAATGAGCTCAAACTCAGAATAGAGGGTTTGGGGATCAGCATTTAAATGTGGCAACGAGCTCTCAAGGAACTTCTCAATGTCTTGGAGGGCATTCTGGGCACCTTCCCGGGACTGGCATTTATCCATTGGTTGGTTAGCTAGAAGATAGGCACCGTCGTCACAACACTCCAGAGCCTGATGGAGAGAAAATACACAAAAAAAAGAAACGGTAGAAACAAAGTCAATGAGCTGGAGCAAGATTGAAAAGGGAACATCTCAAAATTGGTTATTGATGATGTGAAAAACCACTCAGTGTGCTCAGCCCAATGAAAAAGGCACCATGGTGGAGATCACAATTCATCACTGCATTTCACTACCTGCTGCAGTAAGGTGAGGAGGTCCAGGGTCTTCTGCAGCCGGTTGCATTTCCTCTTGATCTCTTCCAGCAAGACGTCCGAATGGTACCGTAGCTCATTACATTGCTGGCAGATCAGGTTGAGGGCATAGTGGTGGTTAGCAGCCAGTTGATGTCCATGGAGGATGGTCACCTGGGCCTTTCCGGTCAAGTCCTTTGGGTGAAAAACCAAAAGCATTGGAGGGAGAAACAGAATTATTCCACTAGATCAGGGGTCCCCAAACTAAGGCCCGGGGGCCAGATGCGGCCCTCCAAGGTCATTTCCCTGGCCCCTGTTCTAAACTTTAGACTTAGGGTTGACCTAAGTCTACCTGATCTTTGGAGGTCTCTTTGCTTACTTATACCCTTATGAGATCATCTAGATGGTCTTTGGATGTCTCTTTGCTTAGCTACGGCCAACTAGATGGCTTTTGGAGGTCACTTTCCAAAAGTATGAGACCATCTAGATGGCTTTTGGAGGTCACTTTCATTACCTATGGTCATATGAGACCATCTAGATGGCCTTTGAGGGTGCCTTTACTTACCTATGGTTTTATGAGATCATCTTGATGGCCTTTGGAGGCTCCTTTCCTTACCTATGGTCTTATGAGACCATCTAGATTGCCTTTGGAGGTCTCTTTGCTTACCTATGTCTTATGAGATCGTCTAGATCAGGGGTCCCCAAACTAAGGCCCGGGGGCCAGATGCGGCCCTCCAAGGTCATTTCCCTGGCCCCTGTTCTAAACTTTAGACTTAGGGTTGACCTAAGTCTACCTGGTCTTTGGAGGTCTCTTTGCTTACTTATACCCTTATGAGATCATCTAGATGGTCTTTGGATGTCTCTTTGCTTAGCTACGGCCAACTAGATGGCTTTTGGAGGTCACTTTCCAAAAGTATGAGACCATCTAGATGGCTTTTGGAGGTCACTTTCATTACCTATGGTCATATGAGACCATCTAGATGGCCTTTGAGGGTGCCTTTACTTACCTATGGTTTTATGAGATCATCTTAATGGTCTTTGGAGGCTCCTTTCCTTACCTATGGTCTTATGAAACCATCTAGATGGTCTTTGAGGATCCCTTTCCTTATCTATGGTCTTATGAGACCATCTAGATGGCCTTTGGAGATCTCTTTGCTTACCTATGTCTTATGAGATCGTCTAGATCAGGGGTCCCCAAACTAAGGCCCATGGGCCGGATGCGGCCCCCCAAGGTCATTGACCTGGCTTCTGTCCTAAACTTTAGACTTAGGATTGACCTAAGTCTGAAACGACTGAAGATACACAACAACAACAATCCTAATTTTGGGCTATTTCATCATAGTCCGGCCCCCCAACAGTCTGAGGGACTGTGAATCGGCCCTCCACTTAAAATGTTTGAGGACCCCTGCACTAGATTATCCATGATATAAGAGTTGTGTCTGTGTCTTCTTCAGGTCACCTGTGAACATACGGTGACCCCATGGATTTCATAGTTTTTTCTTCGGCAAGGACACAGCGGTGGTTTGGCCAGTTCCTTCCTCTGAGATGGAGCCTACAGCGGTTGATATCCATTGGTAGTCTTTCTGGGTTTGGGAAACGTTCTTGTTTCTGGACTGTCAGTTCAAGAACCCACCAGTCAGGTGATTCTGGGAGTGACAGCTCAAAAAAGGACACCTGTCCTCATGCCCTGGAAATATTAGTCTGGGGTTTTTTTGGAGAAAAGGGACCAAAGTCAGATCTCATGCTTGTGCCTTTGAGTTGCCTATGGACATACGGTGACCCCATGGATTTCCTAGGGTT
Organism: Anolis carolinensis; assembly: GCF_035594765.1. Taxonomy (NCBI): domain Eukaryota; kingdom Metazoa; phylum Chordata; class Lepidosauria; order Squamata; family Anolidae; genus Anolis; species Anolis carolinensis. Next base: position 19,637,164 of record NW_026943823.1, read on the forward strand.
TTCTTAGGCCAGTAGTTCTCAACCTGTGCGTCCCCAAGTGTTTTGGTCTACAGCTCCCAGAAATCCCAGCCAGTTTACCAGTTATGATTTTAGGAGTTGAAGGCCAAAACATCTGGGGACCCACAGGTTGAGAACCACTGCATTAGTCAAAGAAGACCAAAGTGGTGCCTTTGACTGTCTCCCATCCAAGAACTTGTTGGAGTATGGTTGTATTTTGTATGAAATGTAAATCAAGTGTTTACTGCTGATGAGCAGGAGTGTGTATTTTTCAGTGATGAAATGGTTAACAGCAGGCTAGTTTTGACTGACAGCCTGTTGTGATTGCTATGACCTATCAGGCATGACTTCCGGCCTTTGGGGGAACTTCCTCTGGACAGAGGAATGTGTTGTTTATCTTATCTGTGTTGTTCGGCTTGAGCTCTTGCTGAAGATGGACTATGAGTGCTATGCTCTGAAGCTGAGAAATGCAAACTGTAAACAGTTAGGTAAATAAAGTTAATCAACAGTTGGACTTCGCCTGCTGGAGTGTTTGTTTGACCAGTGCTGATTCTCCGCATGGGAATACAGTCTGGAGAAGGAGGTGAGACCGGGATGATGAATTTTGGAATCCACTCTGCACCCCATCATCCCCTGTCAGAACTAACCAGGATTAGCTCTGCTTAGCTTCTGAAATTAAATGGGATCCAGCACCTTTTGAGTGTTTAGCCCTTGTCAGAAGAGTTGCAAATTGTTAAGTAACAAAACCCAATCTTCACCCAAGACTCCGATATTTTAAAAAAATCCATCCCTGAGGCTCTACAACCTGCAATACCTAAAGAAGATATCCTTTTTTTGTGTTGTCAGAGGTTGTGAGGTATGGAGAAACTTAAGTAAGGAAAGGAAAAAATATATATCTGTGTAGAGTCCAGGGTGTGGCAAGAGTCCTTTGTCACTGGGAAGCCAGCATTAATGTTTCAGTTAATCACCCTAATTAGCATTGGAAAGGTTTTTGTCTCTTGCCTGGGGGCATCCTTTGTTCAGTCATTAGCTGTCCTCTGCCCTCAGAGTGTTGGTTCCCATCCACTGTTTTGATTTTAGAGTTTTGTAATACTGGTAGCCAGATTTTGTTCATTTTCATGGTTTCCTCCTTTCTGTTGAAGTTGTCCACATGCTTGTGGATTTCAATGGCTTCTCTGTGTCGTCTGACATGATAGTTGTTGGGAATGGTCCAGCATTTCTGTGTTCTCAAGTAATATCCTGTGTCCAGGCTGGTTCATCAAGTGCTCTGCTATGGCTGATTTCCCTCACAACCTCTGAGGATGCCTGCCATAGATGTGGGCGAAACGTCAGGAGAGAATACTTCTGGAACAGGGCCACACAGCCCGAAAGACATACAACAACCCTATCCTTTTTTTATTAATTCATTTTGACATCACCCATCCTGCTGTTCCGTTCCAGGAGAAACACGGTCCCCAAGATTCCCTTTTCTTATTCTAATGAGATTACAATGTCTATTCCACACTTTCCTAGACTGAAAGATTGTCTCACCTGTGCCGTTTTATCGATGTTCTCCAGGTCCGAGAGCCTCTGCTTCACTTGGGAGATATTATCTCCGGTATCGGGCAGTTCCCCTTGCTGCTCCATTAAAAATCCTATGGCTTTACTGAGCTAAAAAGAGAAGAATATTTAAAGAAAGGGGGAAATATAATGTTATGCAAATACTTTTGTTAATTCCAAAAGCATCCTTTAGAAAGGTGGAAAATCTGACCTCTTCGAAATGTTGCTCGAATTTCCAGAGCTGCAAATATTGTTCCATTTTCAGCTGGTTTTTCTCCCAGAATCCATCAAAAGCAGTTTCCATCTCACGCAACTGGGCAAGCAATCTATTTTACAAGAGACAGAAAATTTAGAGGCTTTTTCAATGCTCTTGATCTTATTTCCATGTAGATTTACCAATAATAATAATAATAATCATCATCATCATCATCATTATTCTTATACCCCGCCTCCATCTCCCCGAAGGGACTCGGGGCGGCTTACATGGGGCAAAAACCCAAGCAAATACAGTAAGGAACATAAAACACATCAAACAGCAAAAACCGCACACAAAAGGAATAAACATGGTTGCTGGATGGTTGCTTTGGGTAAATATCATAGTAATAGTAGTAGTAGTAGTAGTAGTAGTAGCATTTTGGTAGCACTTTATTAACTACCTTATGTTTACAAAATACACTTAGCACACTTTCGCCCAGTTCGTTTTTCACTGTATTTTAATATGTTTTTACCAATATTTTTACTATTTCTATGTTAAAAACATATTAAAATACAGGCTTGCGCCACAGCCTGGCCCGGGTTCCATAGCATTGAGCCATGGAGGTCAAAGTGGGATCAAACTGCATTAATTCTACAGTGTAGATGCACCTTCAAGCGGTGGTGGTCATTCCACCGGGATGTGAGCCAGCCTTAATGCAATGCATGATCCGCTCACCTGTTCACCGTTTCCCACTCTCCAGATCTCTCTGGCGTTTGCTCTTCATCGGCATCATCATCAGTATCATACTCCTCTAAACTACGCAACAGCATATTCCCCTGTTTGGTGACCGTGGTAATATCTTCCTGCAAAAGACATCAAAACATTACTAGTTTTTTTGTTGTTCAAAAAATAACCTTGGGATCGATTAAAGAATCTGTCGCAACTTGCCTTCAGCTGGTAGTATTTCTCTGTCCGCACGGCCAGGATGCGCTCGATCGAGTAGGTGTCGTCCGGCAACTCCGTTTCCGCCAACTCCATACCAAACGACTGGAGCATCTGGGCAATTTCTTTCACCGTTAAAGCAAAACTTTCAATAGCCTGGAAAGGGGAAAAAACAGATTTTCCATTAACTTGATTCATAGGTTAGTTAAGAAATAAATAGATTGCCAGATTGAAAACTGGCAGGGTTTCGTCTTCCTTTCATGGTTGTATTGAAGAGGAAATTGAAGCAAGTCTTGACTTGTCATGCAATTAATATGAGCTAAAATTTCTTCTTCTACACAATCACTAAAGATACACTTGCTGGGTTCACTTGTTGAATATGGGTGAACTGTAACTCCCATCGTTGGTGGGGTTCAGAGTGCTCTTAGATTGCAAGTAAACTATTCATCCCAGTCCCTACAACTCCTATAAATCATGGCGAATTCTCCCCAAACCTCTCCAGTATGTTCAGTTGCTGATCAATTCCTCTGTTTGCTGTGTGCCATAGAAAATAATAGGAAAGGGTTATGGGAGAGGCAGTGGAAATGCAAATGGTCATGCAAATGGAAAGAGAAAGGAACACTGGGATGTGCTCACTGTAACCTGCAATGTACTGGGAGAGAGTGACTTGATGGCTCCTCAATACTGGGAACTATAGCCTGTTTGTGGAGGCTGGGGGCTGTCTGTGTGAATGGACACCTGGGTCACATACGCACATACAGTTTTCACTTTTATTATGTGTATAGAAGATAATACACATAAATAAAATGTTGAATAAAATGTTGGGTTTTGGGAGGAAGTTTTTTCTTCTGGTAGTAGGATGGAGTAGTAGAAAGCAGATTAAGGCAGCCCCAGTAGTTAAGCCAGGAAGATCCTTCCAGCTAAATGAAATTAAAACTGCTCTTAAGTGCTCCTTGTAGGACGGGAACTATTTGACCATGTTTTATGCTGCTTGAAAGCCTACTTTAAACTCCATAAAACTCTTTTTTTTCAAATTGTAAGTCAACCAGCTTGCAGGTAAGGATGGAACAGAAATGGATCGATTTCACCGTTTTGGTAGAGAATTGGATCTCTTAGGAAACATTTACAGGGGCGAAAAAACAACAATTGGAAAAGTTTTGATCTCAGCACAAGAAAAATGGCACATTTCACAAAAATGCATAGCTTTCTAGGGGAGGGATGCACATTTTATTTACACCAGAGGGGCGGGGGAGTGCACTACTTTCCAACAGTGACGTTCTGCATATGTTTTTGGTTAACGCAGAGGCGGTCCAACTGTGAGGCCATTTAGGTGGTCGCCTGTGACGCAATCATTCCGGGGGCGCTGTTGAGGCCCCCGGGAGGATGGTGCCACTCCCGCCTCCTTTTTCGGGCCTTGCAGGCCTTCTTTGGGCCTTTTTCGGGCCACCCGGCCCACCGGAAGGTCCAATACAGGTTCCGGAAGGCCTGACGCGGGTTCCGGAAGCCCGCGTAGGGCCTTCCGGTGGGCTGGGCAGGCCTTCTGGAGCCCGCTGCCGTCTGTTGGAAGCAAGGCAAGTAGGGTTTATTTGTCTGTGGAATAATGTCCAGGGTGGGAGAAAGAGCTCTTGTCTGTTGGGAGGCAGGTGTGGATGTTGTAATTAATCACCTTGATTAGCATTTAATGGTCCTGTGGCTTCAAGGCATGGCTTCCTCTTGCCTGAGAGAATCTTTTTTTGGGAGATGTTAGCTGTCACTGATTGCTTCCTGTCTGGATTTCCCCTCTTTTCAGAGTGTTGGTCTTTATTTAGACTTTTCCTTAATTCCTCCTTATTATCCAACATTTTTGCTTATCCAATGCTTTTATTTTTCAGTGATTTTTTTGGGGGGGGGGCAAAATTTCTGTTTGCCTACACTTGAAAATTACCTTGGACCTGCTCTGGGTTAACGTTTAGCAACTCAGAGGGTTCTTTTCAATTCGGACTCCAAGTGCATCTATGCTGTAGAATGGATGCAGTTCGATATTACTTGAACTGCCATAGCTCAGTGCTACGGAATCATGAAAGTTGTAGTTTGACATGCCTTCCCTACCAAAGAGTGCCTCACCAAACTACAAATCGCAAGATTCCATATCATTGAACCATGGCAGTTTGAGTAGTATTGAACTGCATTCATTCAGTGTTGTATATACAAGACCCAGAGTGGATTCACTATCCATAGACATTGGAAACTGTTGCTGTCACTGCTGCTATTTCATTAATGGAGAAGCAAGACAATCCCAAATGCACTGAGCCTTCTTCTGCAACCACCCCTCCTCCACTTGAATTATGTGCCAGATGGCAATCTTGTCATTCTGTCTTGGTCTAGAATGAAGCAGATGAAGTTGTAGTGAATGTGAATGGCATATGGGGGAAAGGACATACTGTTCTGAAGATCACCCATCTCGTATGGCAGTACTCCAAAGTGCCACCAAATTCGGGCGTCAGCTGCTTCTCGTCGATGTATGTTAGTAAGTCGCTGACTGAACTCAGCATTACAACCTGGAGACAAATGGGAGCAGCCAAAGAAAAAGACATTCAATAACCAGACAGCTAGAAACCTTATTTTACAGAATGCAATCCTCTTCCAATGTTGTGGGACTCCAATTCCCAACATCCCCAGTCAATGTAACCACTAGCTGAAGGTGATAGTACAGTGTAATGTTATTGTTTATTGATGTATTGTATATTGTTATTGTTTTGTATTTGATATTTCTGTGAGCCGCCCCGAGTCCCCTCTGGGGGAGATGGTGGCGGGATACAAATAAACATTATTATTATTATTATTATTATTATTATTATTATTATTATATTATGACACAGCAAACAAGATAGATATGCTGGATTTCGTATCACAAAATCACAAGTCGAACACTTCCCAAGCGTCTAGGACTGTGTGATGTATTTTAGGATGATGCGCTCAGATCCCAGTCGGGTGGCCTTTTGCAGTTGGCAGATCGTAATTTTGTCAATGTCTATTGTTTCCAAATGCCAGCTGAGATCTTTTGGCACGGCACCCAGTGTGCCCATCACCACCGGGACCACCTGCACTGGTTTCTGCCAGATTCTCTGAAGTTCAATCTTGAGGTCCTGATAGCGGCTGAGTTTTTCGTGTTGTTTTTCGTCAATGCGACTGTCACCAAGGAACTTTCCATGCAATGTTTTGTTGTGCCAGCTGTCAGCTCTAGTTTGTAGTGCGGTTTTCTTGTTGTTGTTATTATTATTATTATTATTATTATTATTATTATTATTATTATTATTATATATTAGCATAGCATGTTACTGGTGATAACTACGTATTTAATAAAGATACAGATGGAGCATCCCTTATCCAAAATGCTTAGGGTCAGATGTGTTTGGGATTTCTCCCCCTTAATTTTGGCCTACCTGAATTTACACATGTGAACATAATGAGATATCATGGAGATCTCTCATTTATTCTTCACATATACCTTATACACATTGCCTACTATGTGCAATAGTTTTGTGCAGACGTGTACACTGAACCACAGAAAGCAAAGGTGTCCCTTTCTCAGCCACCCATTTGGATAATATTGGGGTATTCTGTATTATGGAATTCCAGATAGAAATGACAATCTATGTAGTTAAATGGAAGAGGTTGTCATACCGGAAGCTTGAGAAGGAAGTCTTCTTGGCTAAACCGAAATCCAATATCGGTGAAAGTACGTTGGAAAAATCCGGTGGGACGGAGGACCATCACAAGGTGGAGGTTGCCTGGGAAAAATGCCTATAAATTGGGGGGGGGGGGGGGAATAGAGAGAAACAAGAGAGGAAAACACTATTATCCTTCCCATAATCATCCATAGGAATATTTCTAGGAGAAAATTGTCATTCTGAACCTGAGCAGAGCAGGGTGGCTCGTCCATCTGAGGCACAAGTTTGCACTCTAGTTAATGCTCAAAGTTAATTCATGCATTTGAGGACATTGGGTTCTTTAATGGGGCCCAAGGCAGGTCATATCCATTTGCGTAATGCTATAAATCCCAGAAACTACAACTCCCAAATGGCAAGGTCTATTTTCCCCAAACTTTACCAGTGTTAACATTTGGGCTAATAAATCGAGTAAAATAACACATGTAATAATAATAATAAATACAGGAAAATAATACATGTAATGCCCACCAAACCTTTCCAGTATTTTCTGTTCGTCGTGGTAGTTGTGTGTGCCAAGTTTGGTTCAATTTCATCATTGGTGGATTTCAGAATGCTCTTTGATTGTAGGTGAACTATAAATCCCAGCAACTACAACTCCCAAATGACAAAATCAACCCTCCTCACAACCCCATCAGTATTGAAATTTGGACATATCAGGTATTTGTGTTAAATTTGGTCTGGCGAATGAAAATACATCTTGCACATCGGATGCTTACATTACGATTTGTAACAGTAGCAAAATGACAGTTATGAAGTATCAACAAAAATAACTTTATGTTTGGGATCATCCCAACATGAGAAACTGTATTAAGGGGTCGTTGAGAACCACGGGCCTAGAGATTAGGAAAAGTCATCTTGGTCATACTCTGATAAGGGCCAAATACAGTCCACAGGTAGGCCTGATGTGGATCATTTTTGCTTTGGAGAGAAACAGAAGGAGAAAATTTAGATTTGGTTTGGTTTGGTTCTGTTTTGGCAGCAGAACCAACTCACTTCCTTCAACGTCCTACCTCCAAGTTTATTCTGCACAACATAAAGCAGGGAATATACAATCAATACAATCTTGATATAGAAACACGTTAAAGACCTTGTTTTGGCACCTGCCCCTTCCTATATTAAAAATTCACATCATCAGCAAATTTCCAAACACATTCAGGAGCAAAGAGACATTTTCAGCATCAAACGTAATGACCAAGAGAGTCAACACCAGCAGCAGCTCTGGAAGACACAACATGATCTAGTGCCATTATTTCAATCGTGTATTAGAACTAATCATGTACAGTAGAGTCTCACTTATCCAACATAAACGGGCTGGAAGAACATTGGATAAGCGAATATGTTGGATAATAAGGAGGCATTAAGGAAAAGCCTATTAAACATCAAATTAGGTTATGATTTTACAAATTAAGCACCAAAACATCATGTTATACAACAAATTTGACAGAAAAGGTAGTTCAATACGCAGTAATGCTATGTAGTAATTACTGTCTTTACGAATTTAGCATCAAAATAACATGATGTATTGAAAACATTGACTACAAAAATGCGTTGGATAATCCAGGATGTTGGATAAGCAAGTGTTGGATAAGTGAGACTCTACTGTATCTCCATCACATCTATCACACATAGCAGAATTATAGTTCAATATAATTTTATGGAAAAGAGCCCCTGGTGGCGCAGTGGGTTAAACCACTGAGCTGCTGAACTTGCTGACTGAAAGGTCGGATGTCAAAATCTGGAGAGAGGGGTGAGCTCCCGCTGTTAGCCCCAACTTCTGCCAACCTAGCAGTTCGAAAACATGCAAAGATCAAGAGATACGGCTCCAGCAGGAAGGTAAGAGCGCTCCATGCAATCATGCCAGCCACACGACCTTGGAGGTGTCTACGGACAATTCCGGCTCGTCGGCTTAGAAATTGAGATGAGCACCAACCCCCCAGAGTCGGACACAACTAAACTTAATGTCAGGGGAAAACCTTTACTTTATACTTTCATGGAACCGACATAAGAAGCAGCTGGAGGATGACTACAGGTTTAGTTCTATGTCTTAACATGTTTTAATTGTTTCATTTGTATTTACCGTATATACTCGAGTATAAGCCAACCTGAATATAAGCCGAGGCACCTAATTTTACCACAAAAAAACTGGGAAAACATTGACTCCAGTATAAGCCGAGAGTGGTAAATTTCAGAAATAAAAATAGATACCAATAAAATTACATTAATTGAGGCATCAGTAGGTTAAATGTTTTTGAATATTTACATAAATCTCAAATTTAAGATAAGACTTTCCAACTCTGATCAAATCATTATTCTCATCTTCTTCAATGTAAACGTGCTTATGTATCCTTTTAATAATAGAGTAAAATAATACATGTAATAATAATAATAAATAGAGTAAAACAATACATGTAATAATAAATAGAGTAAAATAATACATGTAATAATAATAATAATAATAATAATATCAGAGTGAAATAATAAATGTAATAATAATAATAATAATAATAATAATAATAATAATAATAATAATAGAGTAAAATTAATGTAATAGTAGCAAGAATAATAGAGAAAAATAATAAATAATACCAATAATACAGTAGAGTCTCACTTATCCAATGTTCTGGATTATCCAACGCATTTTTGTAGTCAATGTTTTTAATATTTTAAAAACATTTTAAAAAATATATGATATTTTGGTGCTAAATTTAAAATACAGTAATTACTACATAACATTACTGCGTATTGAACTACTTTTTCTGCCAAATTTGTTGTATAACATGATGTTTTGGTGCTTAATTTGTAAAATCATAACCTAATTTGATGTTTAATAGGCTTTTCCTTAATCCCTCCTTATTATCCAACATATTTGCTTATCTCACTTATCCAACATTCTGCCAGCCCGTTTATGTTGGATAAGTGAGACTCTACTGTAATAGAAAAAAATAATAAATTTACCATATATTCTCAAGTATAAGCTGACCCAAATATAAGCCAACCAGGACCCTCACCCGAGTATAAGCCAAGGGGGGCTTTTTCAGTCTTAAAAAAGGGGCTGAAAAACTGGGCTTATACTCGAGTATGTACAGTATATGTAATTTGATTTTAACAGTTGAAATGTGCTATGTATTGTTGGTTTTTTCATGTAATTGTGGCATTGAATAATTGTCAAAATTGGAAGCCACTCTGATCCCACCTCAGGGTGAGACAGAGCAGGGTAGAAATATCTATATATATAAATGAGTGATGGCATCACGGCGACTAACAAAACAACAAAACTACAGGCCCCCCAACCTCGAAATTTGACAACACAACCCATCATTCACGCCTCTAGGTTGATACAACAAAAAGAAAAGAAAAATAAAGTCCTAATTAGAGGGAGAGGAATAATTATTTTTATCCAATTGCTACCAGTTAGAGGACTAATCTCTGCCCACTTGTTCTCCTAGCAACCAACTCAGCCAGGGGATAGGCAAACTTAGGCCTCGGCCTGTTCCACAGATTATCTAATTTGCACTGGATTATATGGCAGTGCAGACTCAAGGCCCTTCCACACAGCTATATAACCCATTTATAATCTTATATTATCTGATTTGGATTATCTGGACTCCACACTGCCATATAATCCACTTCAGTCTGCATTTTATACAGCTGTGAAGAAGGGGCCTCATATAATCCAGTTCTAAGCAGATAATATAAGATTATCAATATAATATGTAATAATTACTGTGATATAGAATCATAGAATCGTAGAGTTGGAAGAGACCTCATGGGCCATCCAGTCCAACCCCATTCTGCCAAGAAGCAGGAAATCGCATTCAAAGCGATTAATAATAATACAGAACAATATAATCTCTAAAATCAGGACAGTAAATAAAGAGCAACACTCTGAAAGGATAAGCCACAGCAACGCATGGCCGGTCAAAGCTAGTAGTAAATAAACAAATAAATAAAAAATTACATGGGTGTAGCACAATGCATTGCTTCTCTGGAGGATACACTTTGCACGGTATTATTTGACATTGAGCTCCGTGGATGAGCCATGCCACCCCAATGTTCTTGCGTTTCCCAGAGCTATTTTAAAGCAAAGCTTTAAAAGTAGATGTAAATTGATTGCCAAGGACTTCGTCCAATTTATGGCAAAGGGAATTTTGCCAGGAACTAAGAGCTGGCCGTTGTAAGAAGGGCAACGTGCTCAAGAGAACGGAGAAAGGTTCGTTCAGACCAGCCATGTGGGAAGGGATCTGGTTGCATTTGTATTAGAAACATACAATCATTGGAACAATTGCTTTCACATCTTGCTGCAATTGCGCTATGTTGGCCATTATTAATATAGATTCCCAAAGGTGCCTTTAACCTGCTGCAATTGTGCTTTATCTGCCTTGTGCAATAAAGTCCTTTAAAACTAACTGGGAGAAAGAATTTACTGTATATACTCGAGTATAAGCCTAGTTTTTTAGCCCTTTTTAAGGACTAAAAAAGCCCCCCTCAGCTTATACTCGGGTGAGGATCCTGTCTTATATTTGGGTCAGCTTATACTCAAGAATATATGGTACATTTATTATTTTTCTCTATTATTATTGGTATTATTACATTTATTATTTTACTCTATTATTATTACATTTATTATCGCACTCTATTATTGTTGCTACTACAGTAGAGTCTCACTTGTCCAACACTCGCTTATCCAATATTCTGGATTATCCAATGCATTTTTGTAGTCTATGTGTTCAATACATCATTAAAATGATACATTTTAATATATTGGGTTTATGGTTCCCGTCCCCTTGATCAGGTCATGTAAGTGTTATTTATTTCTATAATTGTATTTTTACTTTGCTTAGTAATGTGTTATTATGTTTGCTATGTAATGTTTGTGTTGTTTTTATGATTGGAAACCGGCCTGAGTCCCATCCGGGAGATAGGGCGGTATATAAATAAAGTTTATTATTATTATTATTATTATTATTATTATTATTATTATTATTATGGTGCTAAATTCATAAATACAGTAATTTCAACATAACATTACAGCTTATCCAACATTCTGCCGGCCCGTTTACATTCAATAAGTGAGACTCTACTGTATTACATTTATTTTACTCTATTTTTATTATTATTAATAATAAATTTATTATTTCACTCTTATATTATTATTATTACATTTATTATTCTCTATTTATTATTACATGTATTATTTTCCTGTATTTATTATTATTATTACATGTATTATTTTACTCTATTATTATTATTACATGTATTAATCCCTCCTTATTATCCAACATATTTGCTTATCCAACATTCTGCCGGCCTATTTACATTGGATAAGTGAGACTCTACTGTATTACATTTATTTTACTCTATTTTTATTATTATTTATAATACATTTATGATTTCACTCTGATCTCATTATTATTATTACATTTATTATTCTACTCTATTTATTATTACATGTATTATTTTCCTGTATTTATTATTATTATTACAAGTATTATTTTACTCTATTATTATTATTATTATTAAAAGGATACATAAGCACATTGACATTGAAGAAGATGAGAATAATGATTTGATCAGAGTTGGACAGTCTTATCTTAAATTAGAGCTTGATGTAAATATTCATAAACATTTAACCTACTGATGCCTCAATTGATGTAATTTTTGGTATCTATTTTTATTTCTGAAATTTCCCACCCTCGGCTTATACTTGAGTCAATGATTTCCCAGTTTTTGTGGTAAAATTAGATACCTTGGCTTATATTCGGGTATATGAGCTGGTCATTGACCGTAATAAAAGGTTTACATGTATATTCGGGTCAGCTTATATTTGAATAAATATGGTATATCGTAAGCATTTGTACTCAAGCCTATCCCCTCTCCTTTAAATGCAAATCTTATTCATCAGAGATTTGGTTATCTATGTTTTGAGTTTATAAGTAAAGGTAAAAATTTCCCCTTGTCATTAAGTCTAGTCGAGTCCAATTCTGGGGGTTGGTGCTCATCTCCATTTCTAAGCCAAAGTGTCGGCGTTGTCCATAGACACCTCCTAGATCATGTGGCCGGCATGACTGCATGCAGCACCATTACCTTCCCACCGGAGCAGTACCTATTGATCTACTCACATTTACATGTTTTCAAATTGCTAGGTTGGCAGAAGCTGGGGTAACAACGGGAGCTCACCCTGTGCCATAGATTCGAACCACAGACCTTCCAGTCAGCAAGTTCTGAAGCTTAGCTGTTTAACCCGCTGTGCAATTGCGTATACTATTAGCCAAAAGATTATGATAAATATATGCAAACATATTCAGGTTTATCAACAATATAGGTAACGGTAAAGGTTTCCCCTGACGTTAAGTCCAGTTGTGACCGACTCTGGGGGTTGGTGCTCATCTCCATTTCTAAGCCGAAGAGCCGGCGTTGTCTGTAGACACCTCCAAGGTCATGTGGCCACTGGCATGACTGCATGGAACGCTGTTATCTTCCTGCCAGAGCAGTACCTATTGATCTACTCACATTGGCATGTTTTCGAACTGCTAGGTTGGCAGGAGATATAAAATTCAGTAAAATGCTTTTCTTTGAAAACAATACCCAGAATTTCCTACCAATTGGTAGATTCTGGAAGTTGTTGTCCAATTTTTCATCTTCATCCAGTACAGACCTCAATTTTGGTCCTGCTGCTTGAATCCACTCCTTACTACCTTAAATCCACCCTTGCAACCAAGAGAAGAAAGGTTTGTTTTTTTTTTCCAATCCTTTCCTCTCAACCTTACATAAGCAAAGCTGCTTCATTCAGCTCCACTGCCATGCTGCACAGGAGAGCTCTGGGCAATCTTTTTTATTCTATTCGGAGGCTTTAACAGTGACATTGGGTTCCTCGCATGGCTTGGTTACAAAAGCAAAGCAGTTATAAATGGAATTGACTTTGGAGTCCCTGTGGCACCCTAGTTTCCCAAGTAAATGGGTTCAAGAGCACATCATGTCTGAACTCTCATTAGAAACCAAAAGGATGAAAGGAAGACTATTCTGGGTTGCTGTGAGTTTTCCGGGCTGTATGGCTATGTTCCTGAGCATTTCTCTTGACGTTTCACCCACATCTATGGCAGGCAACCTCAGAGCTTGTGAGGTCTGTTGGAAACTACGCAAGGGATGATTATATATAATAACTAGCTGTGCCTGGCCATGCGTTGCTGTGGCGAAGTCTGGTGGTATGGGAAATAAAGTATTGAGGAATTGGTGGCAGTTAAGGTAAAGGGTAAAGGTTTTCCCCTGACGTTAAGTCCATTATAAATGGGTTATATAGCTGTGTGGAGGAGCCTTGAGTCTACACTGCCATATAATCCAGTTAAAATCAGATAATCTGTATTTTATAGGCAGTGTGGAAGAGGCCTAAGTGAGGCCTAACTCTGCCTGTCCCCTGGGCTGAGTGGGTTGCTAGGAGACCAAGTGGGCGGAGCTTAGCCTTCTAACTGGCAGCAATTGGATAAAAACAATTATTCCTCTCCCTCTAATTAGGACTTTATTTTTCTTTTCTTTTTGTTGTATGAATGTAGAGGCATGGATGAGGGGTTGTGTTGCCCAGTTTAGTGTTTCTGGGATGTGCAGTTTTGTTGTTTTGTCCTAGGCCGAAATTTCATTACCCTTTATAAATCTCTATATATAAAATATATAATATATTGTATATGTGTGTGTGTGTGTATATATATATATATATATATATATATATATATATATATATATATATATAATATTGATAATATTATAATGGAATACAATATTATATTACTAATAATACAATATAATAATATTAATTAAATATTATATATCCAATGTAATATTACCAATACAGTACAGTCTCACTTATCCAACATAAACGGGCCGGCAGAACGTTGGATAAGCAAATATATTGGATAATAAGGAGAAATTAAGGAGAAGCCTATTCAGCATCAAATTAGATTATGATTTTACAAATTAAGCACCAAAACATCATGTTATACAACAAAGTTGACGGAAAAAGTAGTTCATTACGTAGTAGAGCTATGTAGTAATTACTGTATTTACGAATTTAGCACCAAAATATCACGATGTATTGAACACATTGACTCCAAAAATGCGTTGGATAATCCAGAACATTGGATAAGCGAGTGTTGGATAAGTGAGACATTTAACCTACCGATGCCTCAATTAATGTAATTTTATTGGTATCTATTTTTATTTAAATTTACCACCCTCGGCTTATACTGGAATCAATGTTTTCCCAGTTTTTTTGTGGTAAAATTAGGTGCCTCGGCTTATAGTCGGGTCAGCTTATACTCGAGTATATACGGTATGTTAAATTGGGTTAGATTCTATGATGAGATTAAAAAACTATACCAACATGTGCTACAGGATGTCCCTTCTGCAAAAACAAAGTTTGTGCAGTTAAATAAATTTTTCCATGATTTTAATGAGTAAAATTGGTAAAATTAGGTGCCTCGGCTTATATTCCGGTTGGCTTATACTCGAGTATATCCAGTATGTTAAATTGGGCTAGATTCTATGATGAGATTGAAAAACTATACCAACATGTGCTACAGGATGTCCCTTCTGCAAAAACAAAGTTTGTGCAGTTTAATAAACTTTTTCCATGATTTTAATGAGTAAAATTGGTAAAATTAGGTGCCTCGGCTTATATTCGGGTCGGCTTATACTCGAGTATATACGGTATGTTAAATTGGGTTAGATTCTATGATGAGATTGAAAAACTATACCAGCATGTGCTACAGGATGTCCCTTCCGCAAAAACAAAGTTTGTGCAGTTTAATAAACTTTTTCCATGCTTTTTATGATAGAACCAATTAGGAAATGACTTTTATAACAATACAAATCGTGTTGCATAGTGTTATAGTCCCTTTTAAGGGACAGTGACATAATTGAAGAGAGTCACCTGTTGTTAGTCCATCGATTAAATCAGTTTGTGCAGTTTAATAAACTTTTTCCATGATTTTATGATAGAACCAACTAGTAAAATTGGTAAAATTAGGTGCCTCGGCTTATATTCGGGTTGACTTATACTCGAGTATATACGGTAATTATTTTTCCAAGGACAGGTAAGCCAGAAAACAAGAACAACAACATGGGACCTTCCCTTTGACATAACTGGGACAGTTGTCAGGTGTGCATGCAGCAAACATCCTAGCAGTAGATTGCTGCTTTTGAAAAGTAACCTATTTTTTAAAATGTCTCTCTAGTTTATATTTATCCTTTCAAGATGCAAAACTATCTATATATATAAAAGGAGAATGGCATCGCTCCACCGGGCAAAACAACAAAACTAAAGGCCCCCAACCTAGAAAATTGACAACACAACCCCTCATCCACGTCTCTACATTCTTATAAACAAACTACACATCCCTAACCTTCATGGGGCCAAAAAAACCCCCAAAACCGGAATGCACCCCTTTGTGACCCACCTTGATTGACACTAAACAGCCTTGCAGCTTCAAAGCCAGGCTGCCTCCTAGGCCACAGCAAAAAAACAAATAACCAAAAAAAAAAAAAAACGCCACTTCAGTGTGAATTTTAAACCATTGTGTAGACGGGCCCTCATATAATCCTGTTCCAGGAAAATCATATAACATCAATATAATGTATAATAATGACTGTGCTCTAATAACAATACACAACAATATAATCTCTAAAATCATGACACTCAATAAACAACAACACTCAGAACACAGGGGAATTCCACACAGGAAACAACCAGGCCCAGCTAACACCTCCCAACAAAGGATTCCCTCACGTAGGAAGCAGCCAGGCTTGGAAGCTACAAGACCATTCAATGCTAAACAACTTAAATAATCACACCCAGCTAACACGTCCCAGTAAAGGATTCTCCTAAGTACTAACCAGGCAGAGCTTGAAGATGCATGCCTATTCAATGCTAATCAAGGAGATCCATGGCAACACCTGCCTCAACCAGACAACAGTTCTTTCTACCATAGTGCACGTTATTCCACACATATATCAACCCCTTAACACTAAACAGCCTTGCAGCTTCAAAGCCAGACTTTGGAAACCACGAGGCTACTCCATCTCATTCAACCTGGCCTAGCAAGCATACCCTATGTAGAAAACGGCCAGGCTTTGAAGCAGCGAGGCTATTCACTGCAATTTCAATTGGCCACAGCAACGCGTGGCAGGGCACAGCTAGTGATGCAATGAAAAGATACCGAACCTCCTACAGAGAGAGAGAAAGAGAGAAAAAGGAGGAATACCGTGTTTCCCCGAAAATAAGACAGTGTCTTATATTAATTTTTGCTCCCAAAGAGGCGCTAGGTCTGATTTTCAGGGCATGTCTTATTTTTCCATGAAGAAGAATTCACATTTATTGTTGAACAAAAAAAATTTATGGTTGGATTTTTAAAAAATGAAAATTTATTGTCTATGGTACAGTAGTTGTCATCACAAAACAGCATAACCAAATTGTGAATTCTTTCAAGAATGTCTATATTATATTTTATTGCTATACTGTTTTTAAATTACTGTTTTAAATTTCTGATTGTATGTAAATTTATGTTGTTGTTGGGCTTGTCCCTTCTGGGAGATGGAGGTGGGATACAAGAATAAAGTTATATTATTATTATTATTGTATTATAACACAGCAAACAAGATAGATATGCTGGATTTCATATCACAAAATCACAAGTCGAACACTTCCCAAGTGTCTAGGACTGTGTGATGTATTTTCGGATGATGCGTGCAGATCCCAGCAGGGTGGCCTTTTGCAGCTGGCAGATCGTAATTTTGTCAATGTCTATTGTTTCCAAATGCCGGCTGAGATCTTTTGGCACGGCACCCAATGTGCCCATCACCACCGGGACCACCTGCACTTATAATTAATTAAATTATTATGATTATTATTATTTTATTATGACACAGCAAACAAGATAGATATGCTGGATTTCATATCACAAAATCACAAGTCGAACACTTCCCAAGCGTCAAGGACTGTGTGATGTATTTTCGGATGATGCGCGCAGATCCCAGCAGGGTGGCCTTTTGCAGTTGGCAGATTGTAATTTTGTCAATGTCTATTGTTTCCAAATGCCGGCTGAGATCTTTTGGCACGGCACCCAATGTGCCCATCACCACCGGGACCACCTGCACTTATAATTAATTAAATAATTATTATTATTATTTCTTGATACTACCTTTATTTCCATGTACAACAATCTATGGTATGTACATTTACCGATCCTGCATGCTTCCAAACAAAAACCTTACTAGGTCTTACTTTCGAGGGAGTCCTTATATTTAGCAATTCAGCAAAACCTCTACTAGGTCTTATTTTCCGGGGATGTCTTATTTTAGGGGAAACAGGGTATGTTCCCGAGATGTTCAGTTTAAGTCTGCTGCCAAGCTCATTGCATCACGAATGACAAATGCTTTGGACAGAGATTGAAAAATGCAACATTAATTGCCAAATGTACAGCAGCGGAAAAAGCGAGCCGGTTTTTCTCTGCCTGGATCTCTTTCGCAAAGCCTGCATTCAGCAGTTTTGTCCTCGAATGAACGCTGCACTGCCATGCGGCAGAGAGAGACAGCGTATGAACTTAGAATCTGATTTAGGAAAGGTAAAAAAAGACTGCAGGGAAACCCTTACCGCATTTCTCCGGCCCTTCATCTTGCCTCTTGGGGGACTGGCTTCAGCCATCTCTTTGGCACTCAGGGAACGGACCGGCCTTGCCCAAAAGTCAATGCGGCATCCGTGATGAAACAGGACCCGGCTTCTTAAAAGTCACCGGGGCAACCGGCTTTCTGTACAGCTGCATCTCTGGGTGCCGAGGGAGCAGCATCATTGCACAGCTCCTCTCTCCCATCATGAGTTAGCTGTGTTCCCATCATTGGCTAACTGCAAACTGGGCAAACTGGTGATTCTTTAATCCAGAGGAAATGAGAGTGCCAAAAAAGAGAGAGGCATGAACAGCCTTTTGGCTGCGCTACCAGCAAAAGAAGGAAAGCGAGGGAGGAAGCAAAGGAGAGACAGACGAGAAAGGGAGACGCTCATCGGCCAAGAACAGCTGTAACATTTTTTTAAGGTGGAATGCAGAAGTTCAGAGACATGTAATGCTGTTACATGTTCCAGAAGCATTCTCTCCTGATGTTTCACCCACATCTGTCGGGGGTGCTATGAATGTGATTTCCTGCTTCTTGGCAGGGGGTTTATTTATTTATTTACATCATTTATATTCCGCCCTTCTCACCCTGAAGGGGACTCAGGGCGGATCACATTACACATATTAGGCAAACATTCAATGCCTTTTTAACACAGGATAAAGACAAACAAACATAGCTCCGAGCGGGCCTCGAACTTATGACCTCCTGGTCAGTGACTCATTGCTCTCCCATCTGCGCCACAGCCCCGGGTTGGACTGGATGGCCCATGAGGTCTCTTCCAACTCTAATATTCTATGATCCTATGATTCTATGATCTATGGCAGGCATCCTCAGAGGTTCTGAGGTCTGTTGGAAGCTACGTAAGTAGGGTTTATATATCTGTGGAAAGTTCAGGGTGGGAGAAAGAGCTCTTGTCTGTTTGAGGCTAGTGTGAATGTTGCAATTGGCCAGCTTGGTTAGCATTTCATGGCCTTGCAGATTCAAAGCCTGGCTGCTTCCTCCCTGGGGGCATCCTTGGTTTTATTTATTTATTTATTTGCAGTACAGTAGAGTCTCACTTATCCAACATAAATGGGCCAGCAGAACGTTGGATAAGCGAATATGTTGGATAATAAAGAGAGATTAAGAAAAAGCCTATTAAACATCAAAATAGGTTATGATTTTACAAATTAAGCACCAAAACATCATGTTATACAACAAATTTGACAGAAAAAATAGTTCAATATGCAGTAATGCTATGTAGGAATTACTGTATTTACAAATTTAGCACCAAAATATCATGATATATGCGTTGGATAATCCAGAATGTTGGATAAGTGAGTGTTGGATAAGTGAGGCTCTACTGTATTTATATTCTGCCCTTCTGACCCCAAAGGGGACTCAGGGCGGATTACAATGAACACATATATGGCAAACATTCAATGCCAACAGACAAACAACATACAGGATAGACAGACACAGAGGCATTTTAACATTTTTCCAGCTTCACGATTCCGGCCACAGGGGGAGCTGTTGCTTCACCGTCCACTAGTGGCTGTACTTCCTCATTCCTTGTGTTTTGCTGGCAGTTTTATGGTGTTGTAAATTAGTTAAATTAGCCTCCCGCATAAAGCGTACCTAAATTTCCCTACTTGACAGATGCAACTGTCTTTCGGGGCTGCATAGGTCAAAAGCAAGCTGGGCTGTTTAATGGTCGGGGGCTTAACCCGGCCTGGGCTTCGAACTCATGACCTCTCGGTCAGTAGTGATTTATTGCAGCTGGTTACTAGCCAGCTGCGCCACAGCCTGGTTGGGAGGTGTTAGCTGGCCCTGATTGTTTCCTGTCTGGATTTCCCCTGTTTTCAGAGTGTTGTTCTTTATTTAGGCTTTTCCTTGATCCCTCCTTATTATCCAACATTTTCGCTTATCCAACGCTTTTATTTTTCAGTGATTGGTTTGCGGGGGGAGAGGCGCCAAAATTCTGTTCGCCTACACTTGAAAATTACCTTGGGCCGGCCCTGCTCCCGAGTCATAATCCAACACTCAAACATTATGTCACATTGGCTTTACCAAAGCTACTCACACTATGCATTCAAACAAAAGTACTAAAACAATCTGAATACAATACAGTTGAACTACACCATCCAACCCTAAGGCAATACTTTAAACTGTGGAGTAAGGTCAGCAACTGTGGTAGATCCAAGGAAGAGCTTTCTCCTTCTGCAACTCACCAGGAGCTTTGAAGATGACTCTAAAATGGGGAGGAAAACCCCCAAAGTGGGGGTTTCAATGCTCAATGCTATGGAATCCTGAGAGTTGTAGTTTGGTGAGGCAGAAGCACTCTTTCACAGAGAAGGCTAAAGACCCCGCAAAACTAAAATTGCCAGTATTCTATAGAATAAGCCAAATAATATCCAACGGCATTCACTCATTCTACAGTGCAGATGCAACCCTGGAGGCATCTTTTTTTAGAAGAAGGGATTGGCCAAAAAAAAGAGAGCCTAAAGAGTCTTGGAGAACTATAAAAACAGCATTGGGGCCATGATTTGTCCAACCCAAAAGGTTTGACCTCAAGAGAGACCTACGGCTATCCTTTGCAGCGTCATCTTGACCGACGTCCACGTGTCCAGCCTTCTGTCCAGGATGAGGGTAAACTTGCTGTTCGATTTGCATTGGCTATAACAGAAGAGAAGAGGATAAAGGGAAACGGTGGAAGGGGGAGAGAGAAACTGTGACATTTTCAAAGCAGCTTAAGAAATGGGATGGTAGGGGATTAATTGGGAGTACCAAATCAGGACATTTAGAAACATGTGTTTGATCTTTCCTTGTAGCATGAAGCTCGCCCATTGAAACTCCATAGATCACATGCATCTACTAATAGGGTCTGAACTAACCTTCAGCTCGGTGATCCCTTCCATCTGAATGGCTATTCAAAGAAACCCACTCATAACAATTATCAAGAGAGTTGAGTTCACTTAATATAAAAATGCCTGGAGGTTAGGCTTCCATCAAGGCCCAAGAGCTTCAGCCAACCCACTCAGTGTCTTTTGTTGCCTTTCATCTAAGCTCCAGCAACCGCCGAAGGGACTGAAAGGGTCATGTTAGGAGAACTGAGCAGAGCTGGAAAGGGGGGAAAGAAGACAAATCCAGAGCTACAAAATTCAACATGCAGTCCAAGACAAATCACTAAGCTAGATAATATCATAGACCTGGAAGAGACTCATGATCCATTCAGTCTGACCCCTTACCATGCAGGAATACACAACCAAAATCTGTTGGTCTATATCTCCTTGTTGAACCTTTCTATCTGGAGGATACTGATGATTGTATGTAAAAGAAAGAGAAACTTGCCTAAATGCTATCACCTATAGTATCTGTCCCACTCAGCCTCTTGTTGATTGTGGAACTGCAACAATGGAAGCTTTCGCTTGCAATTTCACTCGCCAGGTAAGACATTTACCATCTTGACAATGGCTGCTTTGGTCTCTGAACTATCCAAGGTTCTGAACTATACCTTCAGCACTCCAGACAGTTCCTTTAAAGGTCCATTTTAAAACCCAGAGTGGATTTCCCATCCTTGGGAATGGGAGCCACATAATAATAATAATAATAATAATAATAATAATAATAATAATAATAATAATAATAATCTCCCCTCAAAACACAGCAGACAAAAAATCAGTACAAGAAAACCGCACTACAAACTAGAGCTGACAGCTGGCACAACAAAACATTGCATGGAAAGTTCCTTGACAAAATTGAAGGAAAAGCTGATAAGGAGAAGACCTGGCTCTGGCTCACAAATGGGATCCTGAAGAAGGAGACAGAAGGCCTGATCCTTGCACCCCAGGAGCAAGACATCAGAACAAAGGCAATTCAGGCCAAGATCGAAAAATCAGCTGATGACCCAAAATGCAGACTGTGCAAGGAAACCGACGAAACCATGGATCATATCCTCAGCTGCTGTAAGAAAATCGCACAGACAGACTACAAACAGAGGCACAACTATGTGGCCCAAATGATTAATTGGAACTTATGCCTCCAGTACCACCTCCCAGCAGCAAAGAACTGGTGGGATCACAAACCTGCAAAAGTATTGGAAAATGAACATGCAAATATACTGTGGGACTTCTGAATCCAGACTGACAAAGTTTTGGAACACAACACACCAGACCTCACAGTTGTGGAAGAGAAAAAGGTTTGGATCACTGATGTTGCCATCCCAGGTGACAGTCGCATTGACGAAAAATAACAGGAAAAACTCAGCCGCTCTCAGGACCTCAAGATTGAACTTCAAAGACTCTGGCAGAAACCAGTGCAGGTGGTCCCGGTGGTGATGGGCACACTGGGTGCTGTGCCAAAAGATCTCAGCCGGCATTTGGAAACAATAGACATTGACAAAATTACAACCTGCCAACTGCAAAAGGCCACCCGACAGGGATCTGCACACATCATCCGAAAATACATCACACAGTCTTAGACACTTGGGAAGTGTTCGACTTGTGATTTTGTGATACAAAATCCAGCATATCTATCTTGTTTGCTGTCATGCTGTCATAATAAAATAATAATAATAATAATAATAATAATAATAATAATAATAATAATAATAATCTTTATTTATACCCTGCCACCATCTCCCCATTTACCATCTTTGACAATGGCTGCTTTGGTCTCTGAACTATCCAAGGTTCTGAATTATACCTTCAGCACTCCGGACAGTTCCTTTAAAGATCCATTTTAAAACCCAGAGTGGATTTCCCATCCTTTAGGCATGGGAGCCACAAGATAATAATAATAATAATAATAATAATAATAATAATAATAATAATAATAATCTTTATTTATACCCCGCCACCATCTCCCCAAGAGGACTCGTGGTGGCTTACATTAGGCAGAGCCCGGATAGCATAATCAGATAAAAACAACATACATACATTTCACAATACAACAAGATAAAAACAAAATACAATATAAAACGAAGATATTATAATTTTTTTTTTATTTACTACATTTATATCCCGCTCTTCTCACCCCGAAGGGGACTCAGAGAGGCTTACTAATCAAATGTACATACAATATATTATTAGCATAGCACAATATAAGCATTAAATTACTATATTGTACTATATCATTATATGGTAATATTATTAGTAATATTACATTTAATATATAATAGTTGATAATACAGATAGTTGAAAATACAAGATAGCATTGTGCCCTTGTTAACTGACAAAATTGTCCAGAGAGGAACAGAAACTCCAGAATGGAAATATGCCCATAATTTCTCCTCTACCTGTTGAATCCCAGAGCAGGAACATCTCTATACTTAACCACCACACCAGTCCAATAAATCAGCAAGAAGCTCAATGAAGAATATATAAAAGACAAAGCAATTAAAATGGTAAAAACAGTTTAGTCCAAAAATGTGAAATAGTTGATTAACTCCAGGGTACAAAGGCAGAATACAAAATCTAAGGATGCAAAATATCCAGATAAACAAACCAGCATGAAATCCAATTCACAGAATTCCAGACTAGTCCTTTGAACTTGGAAAACAATAACTTGGCTAAGTTGAAACATAACACTAGAAATTCTCTTGGCAAAGGCTTGATGGAAGGTGTTCTTCAAACTCCAACATTGCTCAGACTGATCTAAAATCTTTTCCTCATCTATATATATAAAAGAGTGATGGCATCAGGGCAGCGGACAAAACAACAAAACTACAGGCCCCTCAACCTCGAAATTTGACAACACAACCCATCATTCACGGCTCTAGGTTGATACAACAAAAGGAAAGAAAAATAAAGTCCTAATTACAGGGAGAGGAATAATAGTTTTTATTCAATTGCTGCCAGTTTGAAGGCTAAGCTCTGCCCACTTTGTCTCCTAGCAACCGACTCAGCCCAGGGGAATGGCACAGTTAGGCCTCACTTAGGCCTCTTCCACAGATTATCAGATTTGAACTGGATTATATGGCAGTGTAGACTCAAGGCCCTTCCACACAGCTATATAACCCATTTAGAATCTTATATTATCTGCTTTGAACTGGATTATCTTGACTCCACGCTGCCATATAATCCACTTCAGTGTGCATACTAAACATAAAGACAACCATATAACAGACATTCAATACCA
Organism: Anolis carolinensis; assembly: GCF_035594765.1. Classification (NCBI taxonomy): domain Eukaryota; kingdom Metazoa; phylum Chordata; class Lepidosauria; order Squamata; family Anolidae; genus Anolis; species Anolis carolinensis. Next base: position 19,661,317 of record NW_026943823.1, read on the forward strand.
CCACTACCTCAACAATTTCTCACCAACACCACCAGACAATGCCACAACAACGCGTGGCCGGGCACATAGACCTTCAAGAAATCATTTTGTTTATCTTTACAACTAGATAAGGGTCTCTTTGCTAACAAGCGCAATGACCTTCAATGTGCTTGAGAACTTGCCCAAAGTTTATGGAAGTTCTGCCTCCTATCTCCTGGCTCATTAACCTCTCCACCTGGCAATTCATCTTCAGAACTTGCTTTTCTAGGGAAAGGCTGCTCTGTGAACGTGACTTTCAGAAACTACAGGAGAAATTCAACACTCTTTTCAGGACTTAAAAACTTAGGCTCAGCAAGACCATCATCCACAGGCCCAGCAAGGCCATCATTCCCAGTAACATCAGATACAATCATTGGCTGAATTACAACACTACCTTTGCAAAGGGTCCGTGGCGCCAATGCAAAGAACTATTCACAGCTATTTTTGTCAATATTTGCCTCGACACAGGAATAATTTCCCCAAGATCCAGTTAAACTCGACTATGGAATACAGTTCTAAGCTATATATTTTTGTCTTTGATACAGTTGAGTCAGTAATTAAATCACAATTATTTTGCCCGTTCATTCGCTTTCCCTTTTTCCTCCAAGTAACTTGGGCTCGCTCAACTTCCCGGCAAGCATCGTGTTTCCGCTGTAAACACAGGTGGGTTTAAACAAGGCACTGTTTCCTTTCAATGATTAGCCCAGAGAGCAAACACATTTGCAAATGAAATTAAGAAGCAAAATGTACACTTCTCGTTTGTACAGCGTGAACTTTCAAAACAAACAAACTTGTGAATCATTGAATAAGCAAACAAAAAATCTCAGCTTCCACCATCCAAAGTCCCTCACGCCCTTTATTGAGTTTTCGGAGAATATAGCAAGGGTGTTTCTCTCAGGCAAGGGAATTTCAAATATATAAAGCGATAGATACCATTGTAGTGAAGGGAAGGGCATTTGATGGGAATACGTTGCTGTGTAAACAATATTACATAGACACATACTGCCTTAAAAAACTACAACTACAAATGACTACAGTCAGTCCTCCACATTTGCTCCAGTTATAGGCACAGGATGCTGGCTTGTATGCAACCTAACTAGTTATGCAACCCAAAAGCATGAATTTCAAATGTGTGTCCTTTGTTTAATCTCTGTTTTGTGTATTTTAATACGTATTTTATAGAAATTGGTTTGTGGTATTTTTTTTTAATGTTTATGTGTTTTAATTATTCTGTAACCTGCCTCGAACCATGAGAAGAGGCAAGTAAAAAATAAAATAATAAAATAATAAATAATAATAAAATAAATAATAAAATAAAATAAAATAAAATTATCATCATCATCATCGTCGTTGTTGTTGTAAGCACCAAAAAGTAACTTTTCCAAGCTCTGCTGTTTTGTAATCCTTTGTCCATAGAAACTCCAAGAACAGAATCAAGATGGGTTTCTGTACCTCTGCTAATACTACTACTACTGTACCACTACAAAATCAATAAGGGTTTCTGTACTACTACTACTGCACTACTAAGGAATCAATAGGGGTATCTGTACTACTACTTCTGCTGCTACTACTACTACTACTAGTACTGTACTATTAAAGAATCAATCGGGATTTCTGTACTGCTGCTACTAGTAGTAGTAGTAATGTACTACTAAAGAATCAATAGGGGTTTCTTTACTACTGCTACTATTAGTACTAGTACTACTGCATTGCTAAAAATCAATAGGGATTTCTGTACTACTGCTGCTACTAGTAGTATCACTGTAGTAATACAGAATCAATAGGGATTTTGGTGCTATTGCTAGTAGTAATAGTACTGTACTACTAAAGTATCTATTGGGGTTTCTGTACTACCACTGTTGCTGCTACTACTACTCTACTAATAAAGAAACAATAGGGGTTTTTGTACTACTACTGTACTACTAAAGAATCAATAGGGGTTTCCATACTACTATTACTACTACAAACCAATAATAACAATAATAACCCCTTTTCTCCAATATTAAAACTCAGCACAGCATACAAAACTCAAAGAGTGCATCACTTTCACTACCATGGGAGTTGTAGTTTAGTGAGGTGCCAGCACTCTTTGCCGAGAAGACCAATGACCTTGTCAAACTATAATGTCCAAGACTCCATAGCATTAAGCCATGGCAGTTCAAGAGATGTCAAACTGCATTCATATCTCCTTTGGGGAGATAGGGTGGGTTATAAATAGATGATGATGATGATGATGATGATGATGATGATGATGATGATGATGATGATGATTATTATTATTATTATTATTACAGTGTAGATGCATCCAGAGTGAAAGCACTGGCAAATTCAAAAACAAAAATGCAGAACAAATATATTAAAATACTATTACATTCTCCACAGAAATTCAAACTACCATATATACTTGAGTATAAGTCGGCCCGAATATAAGCCAAGGCACCTAATTTTATCACAAAAAAACTGGGAAAACATTGCCTCCGGTATAAGTCGAGATACCAATAAAATTACATTAATTGAGGCATCAGTAGTTTGAATGTTTTTGAATCTTTGCATCAAACTGTAATTTAAGATATGACTGTTCAACTCTGATTAAATCATTATTTGTATCTTCTTCAATGTAAATGTGCTTATGTATCCTTTTAATAATAATAGAGTGAAATAATAAATGTAATCATAATAATAATAATAAATTCAGTAAAATAATAAATGTGATAATAAATAGAGTAAAATAATAAATGTATTATTAATAATAAAAATAGAGTAAAATAAATGCAAAAGTAACAACAATAATAGAGTAAAATAATAAATGTAATAATAATAATTAATAGAATAAAATAATAAATGTAACAATGCCAATAATAATAGAGAAAAATAATAAATATACCATATATACTTGAGTATAAGCCGACCTGAATATAAGCCCACCAGTACCCTCATCCAAGTATAAGCCAAGGAGGGTTTTTTTCAGTCCTAAAAAAGGGCTGAAAAACTAGGCTTATACTCGAGTATATACAGTAATGGCAATGTGTCCATCAAATTATAATGCAAGGCAAGCTAGACTGAAACGCTCTCCTTGCCATAAGTTCTAACTATGGATAAGAGCAGGGGTCCTCAAACTTTTAAAGCAGAGGGCCGGTCCACAATCCTTCAGACTGTTGACGGGCCAAATTATCATTTGAAAAAAAAATACAAACAAATTCCTATGCACACTGCATATGCCTTATTTGTAGTGCAATGCAACAATAACAATGAAAGAACAATACAATATTTAAAAATGAAAACAATTTTAACCAACATAAACCTATCAGGATTTCAATGGAAAGTGTGGGCCTGCTTCTGGCCAATGAGATAGTCAAGTGAATTAGGATTGTTGTTGTTGTTGTGTGCCTTCAAGTCATTTCAGACTTTGGCCGAGCCTAAGTCTAAAATTATTTATTTATTTATTTACTACCTTTATTTACTACATTTATATCCCACTCTTCTCACCCCAAAGGGGACTCAGAGCAGCTGTATGTACAAACAATATATTATTATCATAGCACAATATTAGCATTATATATTACTACTAGCTGTGCCCGGCCACGCGTTGCTGTGGCTAGGACTTAATTTTTCTTTTCTTTTTGTTGTATGAACATAGAGGCATGGATGAGAGGTTGTGCTGTCAATTTTCAAGGTTGTGGGGCATTTCGTTTAGTTGTTTTGTCCAGTGCCGTGATTCCATTACCCTTTTATATATATAGATATTGAACGATACCACTATACTGTAATATTATATGTAATATATAACATATAATTAATATTATTATATGGTATTATTATTAATATTATATTGTATAACATTATAATATTTTTATCAATATTATATGTATACACAATATATTATATTATTAAAACTGATATAAAAATATTATATTATAAAACTGAGGGCGGGGGCCAGGTGAATGACCTAGGAGGGCCTTAGTTTGGGGACCCCTGGATAAGAGCCTAGGAAAGTTGATACAAGCCATGCCTTGTAACTATTCATTGAATGGAGCCATATCACCAGCTTTCTACACAAAGTTACTTATTTTCATGACCCATTTGGCAGAGCACTATAGTTATCTAACATCTCAATGCCCACTCAGCCTAAAACCTAAGGCAAGAACTGTACCTAGGGATCCGAGTTAAGTACGTCAACACTTTAGTCACAGCTTCCTCGGGCATCTGGTTGAAAGTTGAGTTTTCAGGAAACGTTATGATCCAGCCATTGTCCTTTCCTCGCCCCCCTAAGTGGAAAAATGGAGGAGAAACAGAGGAAAATAGTAACAGAGCAACAATGCTAAGTAGTAATTACAAGTTTGACTTGTAAGCAATAATTCACTCTTCCTTCATGAACACTATGGGGGCTTACATGGGGGCCAAGCCCAGCGATATACTATAAAATACAACAATATAAAATACATTCCAATTTCATCAAATTATTACATTAGAACTATAAAATCCATGGTGTTCCCTGCATCTATCCAGCTTGTAACTCTATCGAAAAAAAGAGAGTAGATTAGTCTGGCATGACTTGTTTTTGATCGATCCATGTTGACTATTAGTGATGACAGGCATTCATTTCTAAGTGTTTGCCGACCACTTCCTTGATGATATGATTTATTTGCACTCTTAGCACTTTGGCCTAGATTCTTTGAACCTTATTCATGCTTTTAACATTTTATCTTGTATGTGGTTTTTATGACTTGTTTTTATGGTTTGATTATTGGTTTTATTGGTTTCTTGTCTTGTTTTTATTGTTCTATTCGGGCTTGGCCCCATGTAATCCGCTCCGAGTCCCTTCGGGGAGATGGGGCGGGGTATAAGAATAAAATTATTATTATTATTATTATTATTATTATTATTTTATTGTATGACACAACAAACAAGATAGATATGCTGGATTTCGTTTCACAAAATCACAAGTCGAACACTTCCCAAGCGTCTAGGACTGTGTGATGTATTTTCGGATGATGCACGCAGATCCCAGTAAGGTGGCCTTTTGCAGTTGGCAGATCGTAATTTTGTCAATGTCTATTGTTTCCAAATGCCGGCTGAGATCTTTTGGCACGGCACCCAGTGTGCCCATCACCACTGGGACCACCTGCACTGGTTTCTGCCAGAGTCTTTGAAGTTCAATCTTGAGGTCCTGATAGCGGCTGAGTTTTTCCTGTTGTTTTTCTTCAATGCGACTGTCACCTGGGATGGCAACATCAATGATCCAAATTATTTTATTATTATTATTATTATTATTATTATTATTATTATTATTATTATCTTAAGAAGGTGATATCTAGGTCCTAGGAATCTCTAGGTCCTTCAGCACAAGTCTATACTATGCTGGATGGGCTCATATGTAATTTAATAGCACATACAAAGATCAGGCACATCTCTCACTGCTTTTCATTTTTGGTGAGTAGGAAGGAATGTAACAGGGCTGGGCTGTGGCGCAGCTGGCTAGTAACCAGCTGCAATAAATCACTACTGACCGAGAGGTCATGAGTTCGAAGCCCGGGTCGGGTTAAGCCCCTGACCATTAAATAGCCCAGCTTGCTGTGTTACCTACGCAGCCCGAAAGACAGTTGCATCTGTCAAGTAGGAAATTTAGGTACGCTTTATGCGGGAGGCTAATTTAACTAATTTACAACACCATAAAACTGATAGCAACATGCCGGAAAAGGAATGAGGAAGTACAGCCACTAGTGGACGGTGAAGCAACAGCTCCCCCTGTGGCCGGAATCATGAAGCCAGAATGTTAAATGCCTCTGTGTCTGTCTATACTGTATGTTGTTTGTCTGATGGCATTGAATGTTTGCCATATATCGGGGTGAGAAAGAAGGGCGGAATATAAATACTGTAAATAAATAAATAAATTCTTTCCACTTCCAAACTCCAATTTTCTTTCTTTAAAATAAATATACTATGAGACAAAGAGAACAAACACACATGACGGTACTCACCAGAGAGGAAAGCAAACTGTTTCATCAAGTCATCAACAATGTCTCTTGCCCGGGTTGGAAGTGCCGATGCTGGGAAAGAAAGCAACATAAAATGGCATAAGTGAGCCACGTGTTTTTTTGGTCTGAGAACTCCTTGCCTAACAAAACTCTACAAAAAAGTAACTGGGTCACCATAACTCAACATACACATACAAGATCCTACCTATAGGATGGAACATCTAGCGCAGGAATGTCAAACTCATTTACAAAAAAGGCCACATCAATCGTATAGTTGTAATTATAAGACTGTATAAATGTAACAGTGTTGCCCAGGCATTGAAATCCTTGCAAGCCACATAAAATGATGTAGTGGGCTGTATTCGGCTCGCGGGTCTTGCATTTAAACGTGTGTTCTAGATTATAGAAAAAGGTACCTTTTTGCACTGTCATTAAATACAAATGCAAAGACTTTCTATTTCTTCTATATACAGAAACTAGGGCTAGCACAGTGGGTTAAACCACTAGCTATAGAAAATCCTGCCGACTGGAAGATTGGCAGTTCAAACCCAGGTTGGAGTGAACTCTTGCCATCAGCCCAGCTTCTGCTCACCTAGCAGTTCGAAAACAACCATGTAAGTAGATAAATAGGTATTGTTTTGGTGGGGAGGTAAAAAGCACCCTGAAAAACTTGCCGGTAAAATCCAGCCAGGAAGGTGTCCATGGACGACAGACTCCTCAGTGTGGAAAATGAAACAACAGCACCTCCCCATGGTCAAGTTGAGCACAGCCAGAAACTGGAGAGGAAAAGAAGGAAACCTTGCCTCTGTTTAATGTACTATCTGTTTTTGTCAATTGTATAACGGCATTGAATGTTTGCCATATATGTACTGTTAGTGTGTTTTATTGTTATAGAGTGAAATGTTACATCAATTGTATGCTGTTGGATTGTACATCCAAGCTTGTACATCCAAGATTGTACAAGCAAGCTTTCCGGCAGCACAACAGTTAATTACATGCCAGCCCTGATTGATAGCTTGCAGGGCCAATGGGTCAAGACTTCCGTTTTCAACTGCTGGACGGAACATTCGTCATGAACTGTGGAATGTGGGATGTGCCTGTGAGCACTGATTAGAGACTTGGCTTGGTGAACAATGAAAGGAATGGGCTGAATACTTTTTCAATATAATTCCAGTGAGTTTTGCCTTTGTAGCAGGATTAGCGACAAGTGGGGACCTTTTTATTTATTATTATTGCATGCATCCCTTATAGAAGTTAATTTTAAAGTGTGATGGGGCTGGGCTGTGGTGCAGCTGGCTAGTAACCAGCTGCAATAAATCACTACTGACCGAGAGGTCATGAGTTCGAAGCCCGGGTCGGGTTAAGCCTCCGACCATTAATAGCCCCGGCTTGCTGTTGACCTATGCAGCCCCGAAAGACAGTTGCACTTGTCAATTAGGGAAATTTAGGGACGCTTTATGCTGGAGGCTAATTTACAACACCATAAAACTGCCAGCAAAACACGAGGAAAGGAATGAGGAAGTACAGCCACTACTGGACGGTGAAGCAACAGCTCCCCCTGTGGCTGGAATCGTGAAGCTGGAAAAATGTTAAAAATGCCTCTGAGTCTGTCTAATGTATGCTGTTTGTCTGTTGGCATTGAATGTTTGCCATATATGTGTTCATTGTAATCCGCCCTGAGTCCCCTTCGGGTGAGAAGGGCGGAATATAAATACTGTATATAAATACTGTAAATAATAAACAAACGTGCCATGCTTTTCCCTTGCTGGGCAACATGTGTCTGGAGAGTGATAGTGTTTGGAGTTGTATATAGTCTTGTAAATAAAGCCTAGTACCGCTGGGATCAGCAGTAAATCTACGACTGAGGTTTCGTTTGTCAGTGCTACTTTTGCCAGCTACTTAAGTATGATTGATGAGAGAAGGTCATCAACAAGTCAGGGCGACGGTAGTATCTCATTTCTCCACATGGCTCCTGATCCTGCCCTCCACGCCCTGACATGTACCTATAATTTGCTCTGAATTCCCTCGGGGAGATAGAGCAGAAAATAAATAATTTTATTATTATTATTATTATTATTATTATTATTATTATTATTATTATTATTTTCATTAACAGTCAAGAACCTTTTTCCAGGCTAGCTAATGCCTAAATAAATAAATAAATAAATAAATAAATAAATAAATAATAATAATAAAGCTTTATTTATACCCCACCACCATCTCCCCAACGGGGACTCGGGGCGGCTTACATGGGGCCATGCCCAGAACAATACAATATAACAAAATATAAAACAACACATCATAACACAATTAAACAATACAATAAATAATAATATACATATTACAGCACAAAATCAGAAAAGCAATAAAAAAAATAAATGCCAAGAATATCTAAAAGTAGCATACTAAGCAGGGTCAACCCTGGCTAGTATTTGGATGGGAGACCACCAATGCATCCCAGATTACATTTCAGAGAATGTAATTGTCAATATCCCTTCTGAGTATTTCTTGCCTAGGAAAATCTGATGAAGTTCATGAGATCACCCTAAGTCAACAGGTGACTTGAAAGCACATGATTTTAGGGTTGGCCACATGCTCGAATCAGAGATACAGTGCATGCGTTAGTTAATTAATGGTGTTTTAATAAGGGAGGGATGTTTTCCGCGCTGCCCGCTGGCTCTCTCTTTCCCCGTTTCCTTTCAGAAGGTGCACGCCATCTGCAAACAGCAGGCTCACAACACACACCTGTCCGGCTGACTCAAAAACTCATTACTCTCCTTGATAGGAATCAATTGCTCTTTGCAGAACACAATGCCAATTCTGTTCGGTTTATAAAAAGAACAGTTGAAAGCTTAGTCAGAGGGTTGTAATGCTGAAACCCAAAATAGCCAAAGATTCAAGGAGATGCCAGCATTTTACTTACAACCTACTTGCATATCGCCAGAGAATGATGTCTACCATAACAAGGGTCCAAATCTTGGACTATTTCTTCCTTGCATGCCTCCTTAACGCATGTACGCCTGCCTGCCTGCAACACCTCTCCTCTAGAGTAGAAATAGGTAAGAAGCCTCCTTAAAGCATGCGCACCTAGAATCATAGAATAGTAGAGTTGGAAGAGACCTCATGGGCCATCCAGTCCAACCCCCTGCTAAGAAGCAGGAAATCGCATTCAAAGCACCCCCGACAGATGGCCATCCAGCCTCTGCTTAAAAGCCTCCAAAGAAGGAGCCTCCACCACGGCCCGGGGGAGAGAGTTCCACTGTCGAACAGCCCTCACAGTGAGGAAGTTCTTCCTGATGTTCAGGTGGAATTTCCTTTCTTTCCTGTAGTTTGAAGCCATTGTTCCATTGTGTCCTAGTCTGCAGGGCAGCAGAAAACAAGCTCCCTCCCTCCTCCCTATGACTTCCCTTCACGTATTTATACATGGCTCTCATGTCTCCTCTTAGCCTTGTTTTCTGCAGGCTAAACATGCCCAGTTCTTTAAGCCGCTCCTCATGGGGCTTGTTCTCCAGATCCTTAATCATTTTAGTCGCCCTCCTCTGGACGCTTTCCAGCTTGTCAACATCTCCCTTCAACTGTGGTGCCGAAAATTGGACCCAGTGTGATTCCAGGTGTGGTCTGACCAAGGCAGAATAGAATAAGGGGGAGCAGGACTTCCCTGGATCTAGACGCTCTTCCCCTATTGATGCAGGACAGAATCCCATTGGCTTTTTTTGCTGCCGCATCACATTGTTGGCTCATGTTTAACTTGTTGTCCACGAGGACTCCAAGGTCTTTTTCGCACACACTGCTGTCAAGCCAGGCATCGTCCCCCATTCTGTATCTTTGATTTCCATTTTTTCTGCCGAAGTGAAGTATCTTGCATTTGTCCCTGTTGAACTTCACTTTGTTAGTTTCGGCCAATTATCTCTCTAGTCTGTCAAGATCGTTTTGAATTCTGCTCCTGTCTTCTGGAGTGTTAGCTATCCCTCCCAGTTTGGTGTCGTCTGCAAACTTGATGATCGTGCCTTCTGACCCTTCGTCTAAGTCGTTAATAAAGATGTTGAACAGAACCGGGCCCAGGACGGAGCCCTGCATATGGCACTCCACTCGTGGCTTCTTTCCAAGATGAAGACGGCGCATTGGTGAGAATCACCCTTTGGGTTCGTTCGCTTAGCCAATTACAGATCCACCTCACCGTAGTTTTGTCTAGCCCACATTTGACTAGTTTGTTTGCCAGAAGGTCGTGGGGGACTTTGTCGAAGGCCTTACTGAAATCCAGGTACGCTACATCCACAGCATTCCCTGTATCGACCCAACTCGTAACTCTATCGAAAAAAGAGATCAGATGAGTCTGGCATGACTTGTTTTTGGTAAATCCGTGTTGACTATTAGCAATGACCGCATTTGTTTCTAAGTGTTCGCAGACCACTTCCTTAATGATCTTTTCCAGAATTTTGCCTGGTATTGATGTGAGGCTGACCGGACGGTAATTGTTTGGGTCGTTCTTTTTTCCCTTCTTGAAGATAGGGACCACATTCGCCCTCCTCCAATCTGCTGGGACTTCTCCCGTTCTCCAAGAACTCTCGAAGATAATTGCCAGTGGTTCTGAAATAACTTCCGCTAGTTCCTTCAGTACTCTTGGGTGTAGCTGATCTGGCCCTGGGGACTTGAATTCGTTTAGAGAGGCCAAGTGTTCCTGGACAACTTGTTTCCCTATTTGGGGTTGGATTTCCCCCAATCCTTCGTCCATTCCGTGTTGCTGAGGTTGAAGATGGCTTTCTTTTTCTGAGAAGACCGAGGCAAAGAAGGCATTAAGTAGTTCTTAACATGGCTCTTCCGCTGTGCTTACGGTGAGTAATTTCTGTCATATATCTCCGTATTACTCCCCTCCGAACATCTATCCTCTAGATTACCCCTTCCAAATGTCCCTGCCCATAGTGGAGTACTCCTCTGTCCCTCTCACTCCGGGTTTTATCTCTGTGTTCACGCGGCCTGCCCTTGCTTTATTGTTTTTTTGATTTCTTGATGTTATGTTTATTATTATTTATTGTATTTTAAATGGTGTTATGATATGTTGTTTCTATATTTTATTATGTTGTATTGCTCTGGGCATGGCCCCATGTTAGCCGCCCCGAGTCCCCATTGGGGAGATGGTGGCGGGGTATAAATAAAGTTTTATTATTATTATTATTAGTTCTGCCTTTTCCCTGTCCCCTGTCGCCATCGCCCCATCTTCTCCTTGCAGAGGCCCTATCGCCTCCTTTTTCTTCCTTTTTCTACCAACGTAAGCAAAAAAGCCTTTTTGTTGTTTTTTATGTCCCTGGCAAGCCTGAGCTCATTTTGCGCTTTAGTCTTGCCTCCAACACCTCTCCTCTAGAGTAGAAATAGGTAAGAAGCCTCTTTAGAGCATGCCCACTTGCCTCCAACACCTCTCCTCTAGAGTAGAAATAGGTAAGAAGCCTCCTTAGAGCATGCCCACTTGCCTCCAACACCTCTCCTCTAGAGTAGAAATAGGTAAGAAGCCTCCTTAGAGCATGCCCACTTGCCTCCAACACCTCTCCTCTAGAGTAGAAATAGGTAAGAAGCCTCTTTAGAGCATGCCCACTTGCCTCCAACACCTCTCCTCTAGAGTAGAAATAGGTAAGAAGCCTCCTTAAATCATGCACACCTGCCTCGACGCCTCTCCTCTAGAGTAGAAATAGGTAAGAAGCCTCTTTAGAGCATGCCCACTTGCCTCCAACACCTCTCCTCTAGAGTAGAAATAGGTAAGAAGCCTCCTTAGAGCATGCCCACTTGCCTCCAACACCTCTCCTCTAGAGTAGAAATAGGTAAGAAGCCTCCTTAAATCATGCACACCTGCCTCGACGCCTCTCCTCTAGAGTAGAAATAGGTAAGAAGCCTCCTTAGAGCATGCCCACTTGCCTCCAACACCTCTCCTCTAGAGTAGAAATAGGTAAGAAGCCTCCTTAGAGCATGCCCACTTGCCTCCAACACCTCTCCTCTAGAGTAGAAATAGGTAAGAAGCCTCCTTAAATCATGCACACCTGCCTCGACGCCTCTCCTCTAGAGTAGAAATAGGTAAGAAGCCTCTTTAGAGCATGCCCACTTGCCTCCAACACCTCTCCTCTAGAGTAGAAATAGGTAAGAAGCCTCTTTAGAGCATGCCCACTTGCCTCCAACACCTCTCCTCTAGAGTAGAAATAGGTAAGAAGCCTCCTTAGAGCATGCCCACTTGCTTCCAACACCTCTCCTCTAGAGTAGAAATAGGTAAGAAGCCTCCTTAAATCATGCACACCTGCCTCGACGCCTCTCCTCTAGAGTAGAAATAGGTAAGAAGCCTCTTTAGAGCATGCCCACTTGCCTCCAACACCTCTCCTCTAGAGTAGAAATAGGTAAGAAGCCTCCTTAGAGCATGCCCACTTGCCTCCAACACCTCTCCTCTACAGTAGAAATAGGTAAGAAGCCTCCTTAGAGCATGCCCACTTGCCTCCAACACCTCTCCTCTAGAGTAGAAATGGGTAAGAAGCCTCCTTAAATCATGCACACCTGCCTCGATGCCTCTCCTCTAGAGTAGAAATAGGTAAGAAGCCTCTTTAGAGCATGCCCACTTGCCTCCAACACCTCTCCTCTAGAGTAGAAATAGGTAAGAAGCCTCTTTAGAGCATGCCCACTTGCCTCCAACACCTCTCCTCTAGAGTAGAAATAGGTAAGAAGCCTCCTTAGAGCATGCCCACTTGCTTCCAACACCTCTCCTCTAGAGTAGAAATAGGTAAGAAGCCTCCTTAAATCATGCACACCTGCCTCGACGCCTCTCCTCTAGAGTAGAAATAGGTAAGAAGCCTCTTTAGAGCATGCCCACTTGCCTCCAACACCTCTCCTCTAGAGTAGAAATAGGTAAGAAGCCTCCTTAGAGCATGCCCACTTGCCTCCAACACCTCTCCTCTACAGTAGAAATAGGTAAGAAGCCTCCTTAGAGCATGCCCACTTGCCTCCAACACCTCTCCTCTAGAGTAGAAATGGGTAAGAAGCCTCCTTAAATCATGCACACCTGCCTCGATGCCTCTCCTCTAGAGTAGAAATAGGTAAGAAGCCTCTTTAGAGCATGCCCACTTGCCTCCAACACCTCTCCTCTAGAGTAGAAACAGCTTAAATGCCTAAAAAGATAGGCATTTTCTATTTGGCCGCCATAATGAGCCGGATAGAAAACAAATATTTCGGCACCCGAGAGCAAAAACATTTATCTGCCCTCCCAAATTCGAGAGAGATCCTGAAAAATGGATCAGGACACCAAAACGGATTGGGCTTTACCCAGAATGCACAAGCCTAACGTAAAATATATAATATATTGTATATACATATAATATTGATAATAATATTATAATGTAATACAATATTATACTAATAACACAATATAATAATATTAATTATATATTATATATTAAACGTAGTATTACTAATAATATTACCATATGATATAGTACAATATAGGAATTTAATGCTTATATTGTTCTGTGCTAATGATATATTGTATGTACATTTGATTTGTAAGCCGCTCTGAGTCCCCTTTCGGGGTGAGAAGAGCGGGATATAAATGTAGTAAATAAACAATGTTTTCCATTAGAAAAAAGTGTGTAATATTACTCTGCAAAAAGATTCAAAAGCGATTAGGATGATCAGTCATTGTCCTTAAAGCATCCTCAGTTCCAAAATTGGAGTCTGGTCCCCAAACAGCAAAGAGTTATCTGCTATTAAAGCTTTATTACATTTGTAGCTTTGGGCTGCAAACCATGATCTGTAATTATATCTCCCCAATTCCACTAATTCTCTCACGGCTTTCTTCCCTTCGCCTGAAGGAGTCAATTCTTAATTACAGTGAGTCAAACTGGATTTCCATTAGTGGCAACGATGAGCTGAGACTTCTGGTTTAAAAGGCATTTAGCGTGGGCAAAAACAGGCTACAAGGAATGAGAGACTGTACTGGCCATAACTATGGAGAGGGAGAAAAATATCGCATCTACACTGTAAAATTAATGCAATTTGAGACCATTTTAACTTCCATGGTTCCATAGTATTTATTTATTTATATCATTTTTACCCCGCCTTTCTCCCCGCGAGGACTCAAGGCGGCTTACAATAAATAGGCAAAAATTCAATGCCTAAAAACAGTGTACAAAACAGCAATTCATATAAAAGCAGATACAGTAGAGTCTCACTTATCCAAGATTCGCTTATCCAAGTTTATGGATTATCAAAGCCATTTTTGTAGTCAATGTTTTCAATATATCGTGATATTTTGATGCTAAATTCGTAAATATTTATTCATTTATTTATTTACAGTATTTATATTCCGCCCTTCTTTCTCACCCCGAAGGGAACTCAGGGCGGATTACAATGAACACATATATGGCAAACATTCAATGCCAACAGACAAACAACATACAGTATAGTATAGACAGACACAGAGGCATTTAACATTTTTCCAGCTTCACGATTCCGGCCACAGGGAGAGCTGTTGCTTCACCGTCCACTAGTGGCTGTACTTCCTCATTCCTTTCCTCGTGTTTTGCTGGCAGTTTTACGGTGTTGTAAATTACTTAAATTAGCCTCCCTTATAAAACGTACCTAAATTTCCCTACTTGACAGATGCAACTGTCTTTTGGGGCTGCATAGGTCAACAGCAAGCCAGGCTATTTAATGGTCGGGGCTTAACCTGACCCGGGCTTCGAACTCATGACCTCTCGGTCAGTAGTGATTTATTGCAGCTGGTTACTAGCCAGCTGCGCCACAGCCCGGCCCAGTAATACAGTAATTACAACATTACTACGTATTGAACTGCTTTTTCTGTCAAATTTGTTTTGGTGCTTAATTTGTAAAATCATAACCTAATTTGATGTTTAATAGGCTTTTCCTTAATGCCTCCTTATTATCCAACATATTCGCTTATCCAAACTTCTGCCGGCCCATTTAGCTTGGATAAGTGAGACTCTACTGTAATAATAAATAGAGTAAAATAATAAATGCAATAATAATAATAATAAGATCAGCGTGAATAATAAATGTATTAATAATAAGAAGAAGAATAGAGTAAAATAAATGTAATAGTAGCAACAATAATAGAGAAAAATAATAAATGTAATAATACCAATAATAATAGAGAAAAATGATAAGGGATTAAGGAAAAGCCTATTAAACATCAAATTCAGTTATGATTTTACAAATTACGCACCAAAACATCATGTTATATAAGAAAATTGACAGAAGAAGGACCAAAATATCACGATATATTGAAAAAATAAATATATGAAAACGATGTATTTACTACAAAAATGCATTGGATAATCCAGAACGATGGATAAGTGAGACTCTACTGTAATAATAAATAGAGTAAAATAATAAATGCAATAATAATAATATCAGAGTGAAATAATAAATTTATTATTATTATTATTATTAATAATAATAGAGTAAAATAAATGTAATAGTAGCAACAACAATAATAATAATACACTATTATAATGGTATATTTATATTACATGTAATATTACTAATAATCTATATATATAAAAGAGTGATGGCATCACGGCGACCCACTAAACAACAAAACTACAGGCCCCCCAACCTCGAAATTTGACAACACAACCCATCATCCACGCCTCTAGGTTGATACAACAAAAAGAAAAGAAAAATAAAGTCCTAATTAGAGAGAGAGGAATAATTGCTTTTATCCAATTGCTGCCAGTTAGAAGGCTAAGCTCCTCCAACTTGGTTTCCTAGAAACCCAATAAAAAATAATAAAAAATACAAAAAAATAATTTAAAACACTAAAAAATTAATACAATAAAATACTATAATAACAGAAAATAACTAAAAATAATACAAGAAAATAATAAAATATAAAAAATAAAAAGATAACTTACAATAAAATTAATTAAAAAAATTACAAATAACGTCAAATAAAAATTACACAACAATTTTTAACCAATACCACCACCACTTTGCCACAGCAACGCGTGGCCGGGCACAGCTAGTATTACCATATAGTGTTATAGTACAATACAGCAATATGTAATGCTAATATTGTGCTATACGAATAATATAATATATTGTATGTACATATGACTTGTAAACCACCTTAAGTCCCCTTCGGGGTGAGAAGGGCGGGATATAAATGCTGTGAATAAATAAATAAATAAATAAATAAATAAATAATAGAAAAAAGTAATAAATGTAAAAATACCAATAATAATAGAGAAAAATAATAAATGTCCCATATATTCTCGAGTATAAGCTGACCCAAATATAAGCCAACCAGGAGCCTCACCCAAGTATAAGCCGAGTGGGGCTTTTTCAGTCTTTAAAAAAAATTGCTGAAAAACTAGGCTTATACTCAAGTATATACAGTATATATATTGCTCTGCTGTTTTTCATAGGAAAAATGCACACTCCCTCTCTTGACCTTCCAATTACACTTCAAATTATTATATTCTATCCATATTGTCCCTATTAAACACGATCACTCTAAGCATTTCAGACAAGGAGGATGCTGGTTGTTGCTGACGTGACGTGACACTTTGTTGGGACTTCATTTGACCTGCTTTGCTCTGTCTTAAAAGCATCCCAACCCTTTTGGGAGATACTTGTCCTATATTCCGAATGCTTTGAAACAACATCCGAGGCATCTATATTTAATGGGATGCCCGTGTGTGTGAGAGTTTGGCGTAAGAGTATTTGCAAAGAAGGGAGAGCCAAGGAGACAAAACAGAGCGTAAATTCACAATCTGCTCCGTGGGAGGAGGATCCGAGAGGTGGGAACAGAAGGGATGGTACGGCAGCAGTTTACAAGGGGTTGCATTTCTATAGGAGGCCATCCAATTTTGGATTTACGGCACTCAGGTTGGCAGGATGGGTTTGCAAAGGGAGGCTTTTTTGAATGACACACTGCAGAATTCTGAAGCCAGTGCACTGGGAATTTTTAGTTCAGCAAAAAGGCCTCCTGGCTCCTTTTTCTGCGATTAAAACAGAAAAATTCAAACTTTCAAAGAACAGCAGTTTACAAGACCTGTGTTATCGCAAAGTAATGGCTATAAAAGTTCTTGGGAACCCAGCAAAGAATTAGAATAATGAAATCAATGATTCCGCAAAATCTGGTCATCCAGGTGTTTTGGACTCCAAGTCCCAGCATCCTTGACCACTTTGACTAATGGTCAGTGCCCAGAATCTCCGACCAGTAGCTGAAGTGTCTAAGGATGTCTCTTCCAACTCTATTATTATTATTATTATTATTATTATTATTATCATCATCATCATCATGACTGGATAGTCATCTGTCAGGGATACTTTGTGAATTTCCCACATGGCAGGGGGGTGGACTAGATGGCCCATGTGGTCTCTTCCAACTCTTATTATTATTATTATTATTATTATTATTATTATTATTATTATTATTATTATTATTATGCCTGGATTATTATTATTATTATTATGCCTGGATAGTCATCTGTCAGGAATACTTTGTGAATTTCCTGCATGGCAGGGGGTTGGACTAGATTGCCCATGTGGTCTCTTCCAACTCCATTATTATTATGACTGGATAGTCATCTGTCAGGGATACTTTGATTGTGAATTTCCTGTATGGCAGGGGGTTGGACTAGATGGCCTATGTGGTCTCTTCCAACTCTATCATCATTATTATTATTATTATTATTATTATTATTAATTGATAGTCATCTGTCAGGAATACTTTGTGAATTTCCCGCATGGCAGGGGGTTGGACTAGATGGCCCATGTGGTCTCTTCCAACTCTATTATTATTATTATTATTGTTATTATTATTATCATTATCATCATCATCATCATGACTGGATAGTCATCTGTCAGGGATACTTTGATTGTGAATTTCCTGCATGGCAGGGGGTTGGACTAGATGGTCCATATGGTCTCTTTGAACTCCATTATTATTATTATTATTATTATTACTATTATTACTATTATTATTATGACTGGATAGTCATCTGTCAGGGATACTTTGTGATTTTCCCACATAGCAGGGGATTGGACTAGATGGCCCATGTGGTCTCTTCCAACTCTATTATTGTTATTATTATTATTATTATTATTATTATTATTATTATTATTATGACTGGATAGTCATCTGTCAGGGATACTTTGAGTGTGAATTTCCTGCATGGCAGGAGGGTGGACTAGATGGCCCATGTGGTCTCTTCTAACTCCATTATTATTATTATTATTATGACTGGATAGTCATCTGTCAGAGATACTTTGATTGTGAATTTCCCGCATGGCAGGGGGTTGGACTAGATGGTCCATATGGTATCTTCCAACTTTATTATTATTATTATTATTATTATTATTATTATGACTGGATAGTCATCTGTCAGGGATACTTTGTGATTTTCCCACATGGCAGGGGATTGGACTAGATTGCCCATGTGGTCTCTTCCAACTCCATTATTATTATTATTATTATTATTATTATTATTATTATTATTATTATTATGATGATGACTGGATAGTCATCTGTCAGGGATAATTTGATTGTGAATGTCCCGCACGGCAGGGGGTTGGACTAAATGGCCCATGTGGTCTCTTTCAACTCTACGATTCTATGATTGTAACCTGCTCTGAACAAGTTGAAAAGACACAATAAAGTATCATCAACAATCCAGGATCACATTCTGCCCAGTCAGATTATTATAGATTCGAATTCGGGGAGCGAATTCAGGGAGTGAGCACCCACCGTTAGCCACAGCTTCTGCCAACCTAGCAGTTCGAAAACATGCCAATGTGAGTAGATCAATAGGTACCGCTGTGGCAGGAAGGTAACGGCACTCCATGCAGTCATGCCTATTGCCGCAGGAACTTGGAGGTGTCTACGGACAACGCCGGCTCTTCGGCTTAGAAATGGAGATGAGCACCAAATAAATAGAAGAGCACCTGATGAACCAACCTGGACACAGCATATTATCTGAGAACACTGAAATGCTAGACCACTCTCACAACCACCATGTCGGACTACACAGAGATGTCACTGAAATCCACAAGCAGATGGACAATTTCAATGGAAAGGAAGAAACCATGAACATGAACAAAAACTGGCTACCAGTATTAAAAAGCCCTGAAATCAGGACAGTAAATAAAGAACAACACTCAGAAGACAGTGGAATTCCAGAGATGAAACAATCAGGGCCAGCTAACACCTCCCAACAAAGGTTCAGGAAAGAAGTAGCCAGACTTTATTCACACCTGCCTCAAACCGACAAGATTTCTTTCTCCCACCCTGGACTTTCCACAGATATATAAACTCCACTTGCCTAGTTTCCAACACACCTCAAAACCTCCGAGGATAGCTGCCATAGATGTGGGTGAAACATCAGGAGAGAATGCTTCTGGAACATGGCCATGCAGCTGTGAAAACTCACAGCAACCCAGCATGGTGACTCTTTCCACAGGGCTTTGTTTTGGGCATCTTTAGGTCTCAGCTTGGCAGCATGTACTCATGTCTTTGTGTTGTCGAAGGCTTTCATGGCTGGGATCACAGGGTTGTTGTATGTATGTATGGGCATGTTCCAGAAGTATTCTCTCCTGAAGTTTTGCCCACATCTATGGCAGGCATCCTCAGAGGTTGTGAGGTATGGAGAAAACTAAGCAAGGAAAGTTAATATATATCTGTGGAAAGTCCAGGATGTGAGAAGAGTTCTTTGTCAGTCGGAAGTCAGCGTGAATGTTGCAGTTAATCACCTTAATTCGCATTGGAAAGGTTTGTCTCTTGGCTAGGGGGCATCCTTTGTTCAGAGTCATTAGCTGCCCCTGGAACTCTTCTGTTTTCAGAGTGTTGCTTCTTATTTACTGTTCTGATTTGAGTTTTTTTTAATACAGTACTGGTAGCCAGATTTTGTTCATTTTCATGGTTTCCTCCTTTCTGTTGAAGTTGTCCACATGCTTGTGAATTTCTTCTCACACCCTGGACTTTCCACAGATATATATAAACCTTCCTGGCTTAGTTTCTCCATACCTCACAACCTCTGAGGATGCCTGCCATAGATGTGGGCGAAACGTCAGGAGAGAATGCTTCTGGAACATGGCCACACAGCTTGAAAGACATACAACAACCCTGATTAACTACAACATTCACACTGGCCTCCAACTGACAAGAGTTCTTCTCACACCCTGGACTTTCCACAGATATACATAAACCTTCCTGGCTTAGTTTCTCCATACCTCACAACCTCTGAGGATGCCTGCCATAGATGTGGGCGAAACGTCAGGAGAGAATGCTTCTGGAACATGGCCACACAGCTTGAAAGACATACAACAACCCTGATTAACTACAACATTCACACTGGCCTCCAACTGACAAGAGTTCTTCTCACACCCTGGACTTTCCACAGATATATATAAACCTTCCTGGCTTAGTTTCTCCATACCTCACAACCTCTGAGGATGCCTGCCATAGATGTGGGCGAAACGTCAGGAGAGAATGCTTCTGGAACATGGCCACACAGCTTGAAAGACATACAACAACCCTGATTAACTACAACATTCACACTGGCCTCCAACTGACAAGAGTTCTTCTCACACCCTGGACTTTCCACAGATATACATAAACCTTCCTGGCTTAGTTTCTCCATACCTCACAACCTCTGAGGATGCCTGCCATAGATGTGGGCGAAACGTCAGGAGAGAATGCTTCTGGAACATGGCCACACAGCTTGAAAGACATACAACAACCCTGATTAACTACAACATTCACACTGGCCTCCAACTGACAAGAGTTCTTCTCACACCCTGGACTTTCCACAGATATATATAAACCTTCCTGGCTTAGTTTCTCCATACCTCACAACCTCTGAGGATGCCTGCCATAGATGTGGGCGAAACGTCAGGAGAGAATGCTTCTGGAACATGGCCACACAGCTTGAAAGACATACAACAACCCTGATTAACTACAACATTCACACTGGCCTCCAACTGACAAGAGTTCTTCTCACACCCTGGACTTTCCACAGATATACATAAACCTTCCTGGCTTAGTTTCTCCATACCTCACAACCTCTGAGGATGCCTGCCATAGATGTGGGTGAAACGTCAGGAGAGAATGCTTCTGGAACATGGCCACACAGCTTGAAAGACATACAACAACCCTGATTAACTACAACATTCACACTGGCCTCCAACTGACAAGAGTTCTTCTCACACCCTGGACTTTCCACAGATATATATAAACCTTCCTGGCTTAGTTTCTCCATACCTCACAACCTCTGAGGATGCCTGCCATAGATGTGGGTGAAACGTCAGGAGAGAATGCTTCTGGAACATGGCCACACAGCTTGAAAGACATACAACAACCCTGATTAACTACAACATTCACACTGGCCTCCAACTGACAAGAGTTCTTCTCACACCCTGGACTTTCCACAGATATATATAAACCTTCCTGGCTTAGTTTCTCCATACCTCACAACCTCTGAGGATGCCTGCCATAGATGTGGGCGAAACGTCAGGAGAGAATGCTTCTGGAACATGGCCACACAGCTTGAAAGACATACAACAACCCTGATTAACTACAACATTCACACTGGCCTCCAACTGACAAGAGTTCTTCTCACACCCTGGACTTTCCACAGATATACATAAACCTTCCTGGCTTAGTTTCTCCATGTCTCACAACCTCTGAGGATGCCTGCCATAGATGTGGGTGAAATGTCAGGAGAGAATGCTTCTGGAACATGGCCACACAGCTTGAAAGACATACAACAACCCTGATTAACTACAACATTCACACTGGCCTCCAACTGACAAGAGTTCTTCTCTCACCCTGGACTTTCCACAGATATACATAAACCTTCCTGGCTTAGTTTCTCCATGTCTCACAACCTCTGAGGATGCCTGCCATAGATGTGGGCGAAACGTCAGGAGAGAATGCTTCTGGAACATGGCCACACAGCTTGAAAGACATACAACAACCCTGATTAACTACAACATTCACACTGGCCTCCAACTGACAAGAGTTCTTCTCTCACCCTGGACTTTCCACAGATATACATAAACCTTCCTGGCTTAGTTTCTCCATGTCTCACAACCTCTGAGGATGCCTGCCATAGATGTGGGCGAAACGTCAGGAGAGAATGCTTCTGGAACATGGCCATACAGCCCGGAAAACATACAACAACCCCACTCATGTCTTTGTTGATGGTGTCAACAAAGATAATGATGATACTACTACTACTAATAATAAGAGAACCCCCCCCCACCCACCCCAAGAAACCTTCAGCATCAGAGAAGAGTAAGGAGTAGCGGGGGGGGGGGGGGGGGGTTGCAACAGGGAAACCCAAAGGTCTCCTCCTCCTCCTGCATTGCAGTTGCCATGCCCGAAACGCACTCACCGGCGGCCAGGGATTCGGCTCGGGCTGCGGCGCGCAAAAGCCGGTAATAGAGCTCCATCTCGGCTTCGGAGATGCGAACCGGAGGGAGGCGAAGCTCACGGGAAGCCATGGCTGCCTGCTTGCCCGGGACAGGGGCTTCCATGGGCACGGGTGGCCTTTTAGTCCTGGACCCTCTTGGAGGAGCCTCTTTCCATCCTCCCCGTGGGTTGGAGAGCCCGCCTTCCTCTGCCTTGGAAGCAACGCCTCTCCTCCACGCGTTTTCCTTTTCCTCCTCCTCCTCTTCCTCTCCGAGATTTCCCTTTCAGACGTGACCAAGCCAGAGCCTACCCTCGGTATCCGTTTTCTTTGGCTCCAAGACATTCAAACCCATCATCATCATCATCATCATCATCATCATCATCATCATAACAACAACCCTGCTTTGATTGAAGTCAAAAATCAGAAACTCCTCAAAGCACAGCAGACAAAAAATCAGTACAAGAAAGCCGCACTACAAACTAGAGCTGACAGCTGGCACAACAAAACATTGCATGGAAAGTTCTTTGACAAAACTGAAGGAAGAGCTGACAAGGAGAAGACCTGGCTCTGGCTCACGAATGGGACCCTGAAGAAGGAGACAGAAGGCCTGATCCTTGCAGCCCAGGAGCAAGACATCAGGACAAAGGCCATTAATAATAATAATAATAATAATAATAGAAGACCTGGCTCTGGCTCACAAATGGGACCCTGAAGAAGGAGACAGAAGGCCTGATCCTTGCAGCCCAGGAGCAAGACATCAGGACAAAGGCCATTAATAATAATAATAATAATAATAATAGAAGACCTGGCTCTGGCTCACAAATGGGACCCTGAAGAAGGAGACAGAAGGCCTGATCCTTGCAGCCCAGGAGCAAGACATCAGAACAAAGGCAATTCAGGCCAAGATCGAAAAATCAGCTGATGACCCAAAATGCAGACTCTGCAAGGAAACCGACGAAACCATTGATCATATCCTCAGCTGCTGTAAGAAAATCGCACAGACAGACTACAAACAGAGGCACAACTCTGTGGCCCAAATGATTCATTGGAACTTATGCCTCAAGTACCACCTCCCAGCAGGAAAGAACTGGTGGGATCACAAACCTGCAAAAGTATTGGAAAATGAGCACGCAAAGATACTGTGGGACTTCCGAATCCAGACTGACAAAGTTCTGGAACAAAACACACCAGACATCACAGTTGTGGAAAACGAAATGGTTTGGATCATTGATGTTGCCATCCCAGGTGACAGTCGCATTGACGAAAAACAACAGGAAAAACTCAGCCGCTATCAGGACCTCAAGATTGAACTTCAAAGACTCTGGCAGAAACCAGTGCAGGTGGTCCCGGTGGTGATGGGCACATTGGGTGCCGTGCCAAAAGATCTCAGCTGGCATTTGGAAACAATAGACACTGACAAAATCACGATCTGCCAACTGCAAAAGGCCACCCGACTGGGATCTGCACGCATCATCCGAAAATACATCACACAGTCCTATATACTTGGGAAGTGTTCGACTTGTGATTTTTTGATACGAAATCCAGCATGTCTATCTTGTTTACTGTGTCATAATAATAATAATAATAATAATAATAATAATAATAATAATAATAATAATAATAATAAAATGGATATAGAGAGCGGGCTGCACAGGGGCCCCAGGAGAGAAAGAAGCACCAAGGGGTTGCTGTGGGTTCACATATCCGTGGATTGTCTATTGTGGAGGAATCATGACAGTAAATAACAAGCCATGCTCAAAAAATTCCAATCAGGTAACAATCAGGGCCAGCTAACACTTCCCAACACAGGATTCCCCCAGGCAGGAAGCAGCCAGGCTTAGAAGCTGCAAGGCTCTTCAATGCTAAGCAATAGTATTTCTGTTGTCGAAGGCTTTCCTGGGCCCGAATCACTGGGTTGCTGTGTGTTTTCCAGGCTGTCTGGCCATGTTCCAGAAGCATTCTCTCCTGACGTTTCGCCCACATCTATGGCAGGCATCCTCAGAGGTTGTGAGGTCTGTTGGAAACTAGTCAAGTGAGGTTCATATCTCTGTTAATCACCTTGATTAGCATTTGAAAGCCTTGCAGCTTCAAATCCTGGCTGATTCCTGCCTGGGGAAATTTTTTGTTGTGATGTGTTAGCTGGCCCTGATTATTTCCTTTTTTGAGTGTTGCTCTTTATCTGCTTTTTTGAGTGCTGCTTTTTATCTGCTGTCCCCTGTGTCAAACTACACAGAGAAGCCATTGGAATCCACAAGCAATTTCAACAGAAAGGAGGAAACCATGGAAATGCACAAAAAACTGGCTTACAGTATTTTTTTTAATAAAAAAAACCTCTAAAATCAGGAAAGTAAATACAGAACAACACTCTGAAAACAGGGAAATTCCAGACAGGAAACAATCAAAAGGATTTCTCCAGGGAGGAAGCAGCCAGGCTTTGAAGCTGCAAGGCCATTCAATGCTAATCAAAGTGACGATTTGCAATATTCACACTTGTCTCCAACAGTCAAGAGTTCTTTCTCTCACCCTGGACATTATTCCACAGATATACAAACCTCATTTACTTAAATTCCCACAGACCTCACAACCTCTGAGGACACCTGTCATAGATGTGGACAAAACATCAGGAGAGAATGCTCCTGGAACATACATCCCATCGTTCCCAATGATTGCTCTCTACGTTGTACCTGCATGATTCCAAAAGTGGGAAAAGCGCTTTGGTTGTTTGCTCCGAATTTATTCTTAGGTTGTATAATTGCTCTTCTTTTTTAAAATGCAAGGAGTGGCTGACAGGCAAGACACTGACAGCTTTTATTCTTTTGAGAAAGAGAAGATATTTCTTTTGAAAGCCAAACGTGGGAGGATTTTTCCTCCTTTTTTACTCACCTGTGCTGCAGCGGAAGATCGGAAGAAAGTTCATACCGTTTGAAAAAGTGATGTAAGGCAACACATTGAACAAGAAACACTAAGTAATCTTATATTCTAATACAGTATATACATACCAATAATATATAGGTTTTCCCCTGACATTAAGTCCAGTCGTGTCCGACTCTGGGCGTTGCGGCTCATCTCCATTTCTAAGCCGAAGAGCCGGCGTTGTCCGTAGACACCTCCAAGATCATGTGGCCACTAGCATGACTGCATGGAGCGCCGTTACCTTCCCGCCAGAGCGATACCTATTGATCTACTCACATTTGCATGTTTTCGAACTGCTAGCTTGGCAGAAGCTGTGGCTAACAGTGGGAGCTCACCCCACTCCCCGGATTTGAACCGCCGACCTTTCAGTCAGCAAGTTCAGCAGCTCAGTGGTTTAACTCGCTGTGCCACCAATAATATAGACATTGCAATAATGGTCAATGTTCCCATAGTAAAAAAAGGGTTCAATGAAAGCCAACTTTCCTATGTATGTGCCTTCAATAATACTAATTATCAACATCATCATATTGCACTTAACACTTAGAAGGAATATTATATATATACAGTAGAGTCTCACTTATCCAACACTCGCTTATCCAACGTTCTGGATTATCCAACACATTTTTGTAGTCAATGTTTTCAATGCATTGTGATATTTTGATGCTAAATTCGTAAATACAGTCATTACTACATAGCATTACTGTGTATTGAACGGCTTTTTCTGTCAAATTTGTTGTATAACATGATGTTTTGGTGCTTAATTTGTAAAACCATAACCTAATTTGATGTTTAATAGGCTTTTCCTTAATCTCTCCTTATTATCCGTGGTTAGTAATTTTTGGTTTTGGGTTTTGTTTTTTGTAATTTGGACCTAATTTTATAGGATTTTTTATGTAAAGACATAGATTGGATGACTATGTCTTTTGTGGCCAAATTTGGTGTGATTTGTTCCAGTGGTTTTGTTGTTTACTCCATGGTAATTAATGCACATTACATTTTCATATATATAGATAAATTCATTCATGTACTTTGCAGTTCGAAAGACAATGCCAAGCTCCCCTGTAAGGTGACTTGAAGGCACACAAATAAATGTGATGATTTTTTCATTTCCCACCATGTTTTCCTGTTACAGTAGAGTCTCGCTTATCCAACCTTCACTTATCCAACGTTCTGTATTATCCAACACAGTCTGTCTTTTAGTAGTCAGTGTTTTTGTAGTCAATATTTTCAATACATTGTGATGTTTTGGTGCTAAATTTGTAAATACAGTAATTACTGAATAACGTTACCATGTATTGAACTGCTTTTTCTGTCAATGATGTTTTGGTGCTTAATTTGTAAAATCATAACGTAATTTGATGTTTAATAGGCTTTTCCTTAATCCCTCCTTATTATCCAAGATTTTCGCTTATCCAACGTTCTGCCGGCCCATTTATGTTGGATAAGTGAGACTCTACTGTATTTGTCATTGTTGTGAACTGCCTCCAAGTTGACTTCAAGTGCATCTTCACTAATGAATTAATGCAGCTTGATATCACTTAAACTGCTATGGCTCAATGCTGTGGAATCTTAAGAGGTTGTATTTTTGCGTAGTCTTTTGCCTTTTCTGCCAAAGGGTCTTGGAGCCTTAATGGACTATGAATCTCAGGATAATAATAATAATAATAATAATAATAATAATAATAACTTTATTTTTATGCCCCACCCCATCTCCCCGAAGGGACTCAGGGCGGCTTACATGGGGCCTTGCCCGATAAAACAATCAAATATCAAAACACAGCAATAAAACAGTTATCCAATAAAAACATCAATTACAGTAAAAACAATCGTTAAAATCAACATAAAACATATAATACTAGCTGTTGCTGTGGCAAAGTGGTGGTGGTATTGGTTAAAAATTGTTGTGTAATTTTTATTTGACGTTATTTGTATTTTTTAATTAATTTTATTGTAAGTTATCTTTTTATTTATTATATTTTATTATTTTCTTGTATAATTTTTAGTTATTTCTTGTTATTATGGTATTTTATTGTATTAATTTTTTAGTGTTTTTAATTATTTTTTAGTGTTTTTTATTATTTTTTATTGGGTTGCTAGGAGACCAAGTTGGAGGAGCTTAGCCTTCTAACTGGCAGCAAATGGATAAAAGCAATTATTCCTCTCTCTCTAATTAGGACTTTATTGGGTTGTTGTATGTCTTTCGGGCTGTGTGGCCATGTTCCAGAAGCATTCTCTCCTGACGTTTCGCCCACATCTATGGCAGGCATCCTCAGAGGTTGTGAGGGGAGGATGCCTGCCATAGATGTGGGCGAAACGTCAGGAGAGAATGCTTCTGGAACATGGCCACACAGCCCGAAAGACATACAACAACCCTGTGATCCTGGCCATGAAAGCCTTCGACAACACATAGGACTTTATTTTTCTTTTCTTTTTGTTGTATCAACCTAGAGCCGTGGATGATGGGTTGTGTCGTCAAATTTCGAGGTTGGGGGGCCTGTAGTTTTGTTGTTTTGTGGGTCGCCGTGATGCCATCACTCTTTTATATATATAGATTAACACTGGAGACTAATTCATAGAACCCAGGCAACGTGCAACATGTGCCGAAATGGGCCGAAATGGGGAAGGTAATTTCACAGTTGAAATGGACAAAGTGCAATTGAGCCCTGGCAGTTAAAGTGGTGTCAAACTGCATTAATTCGAGTGTAGACGCACCCTTCTGATTTATGAATGAGGAACATCCAAAGATCCAACAATTTGGTCAAACGCAGAATCAGAACATACCAAAGTTTTATTGATCATTTCAAAACAAAACCTAAAAGAGACTCTGTTTTTTTTTTCTGTAATGAAAAAAAAAGTTGCATTCATAAAAGTTGAAATTCACATTCCATTGTCATCGTTATAGAAAGCAACATGGAAGTATAAAATTGCAGTCAGTGATAAAAACCAAGTTATGCCGTCCCGCTGGTTTGTAGAGAAAGCTGAAAAAAATGCACCTCGAAATCTGTCTTATCATGTACACCCTCCTCCACTTCTCCTCCTTATTTACATTTTTATTTTATTCCTATAAGATCTGCTGCAGATTTTATTCAGGCAAAGGTTTGACAATATGGACACGGGTCTCTGTGAAGATGGCAGGGCAAAGCTGCAAAACATTCATGGATTTTTTTCATTATTGAATCCATACAATCCTTAGGTACATGACTATAATGGAAAACAGGCTTGTTCTTTTAGACTGTTTTTCTCTGACCGTGATTTTCGATTTCTAGTGAGCCCTTCCAGCATATCTCCCCAAAAGTGAAATAATAATAATAATAATAATAATAATAATAATAATCACCTGCTTTTTCTCTCTTTAAAGGAACTCCAATGCTAAATTCCTCACTGTATTACAGAAATAATTTTCTGGATTTTCAAAGTCCCTGTTGTTTTCAATTTTTAGAAAAGGAGTGAAGGACACAATGGTTTCCTTCTGTGGTTTTGAGGAAAACTTTGGAAAGTTACTTTTTGGGTCGAAATGACACAAATCCTCCAACCAATATGAACCCTGGCCTTGAGGTTCTGAAGTTTTAGTCCATTCGAATAACTTCTCCAAGTCCTCACTGTATTACAGAAATCATTTTCTGGATTTGCAAACAAGCAGAGTAAAATCCCTGCTGTTTTCAATTTTTAGAAAAGGAGTGAGGGACACAATGGTTTCCTTCTGTCGTTTTGAGGAAAACTTTGGAAAGTTACTTTTTGGGTCAAAATGCCACGAATCCTCCAACCAATATGAACCCTGGCCTTGAGGTTCTGAAGTTTTAGTCCATTCGAATAACTTCTCCAAGTTGTCCGTTGGAAGTTTTTGCCACACCGAAATGGGATCGAGGATACAATATGCCAAGAATCGGCAAACAATAATGGTCTGAAGAGTGAAGAAGAAATACGTCAAGTTAAAGCATCTATGTGTGTCTCCGTGTGTGTTATTCTTCCTCTGCCGAGATTGTTAAAATTCCTCCGCAAAAGCAATTGGGAAAGTGCGGGGTGTTGCCAGTTGCATTGGGTTGTTTTTCTCCAAAACTGAACATAAAGCGGGAAAATCACATAGAAGACAATGGAAAGAAGGGAACATTTTTTTTCTCCTGTAGAAATAAGTTCAGGTGTGGCTCAAATGAATCAAAGTTACCATTTTCGGGTGACTTTTTTGGACTTTTCGGTCTAGATAAAAGCACTAGAGCAGCGTTTCCATTGAAGGTAGAAGCCAATGAAGGAGAAACATGCAGACGGGACGGGACGTTACAGGGAAACATGCCTTTTGGACTGCAGCTCCCAGAATCCTCAACCAATATGGTCAGGGGAGCATGAGAATCATGATCCGAAATAAAACGTCATTTGGAATGTAACATTATTATTACTGAAAGGAGGAGAAAGATTTCTCGTAATCTCTTGGCAGCACCTTGGTACAACGGTCAGTCTAAAAAGAATGGCTCCCTACGGCATTGCCGGCTGTTGTGTGTTCATGCCAACACTGGGAAATCGATGTGCATACAGATAAGTGCCCGGTTGAGGTCATGCATGCATTTGTTGCACATGCAGAAAAGTTCTTGTTTAAAAAAAGGAACAGACAGAGACATCTTCTAAATATAAAGTTAAGGCCGTTGCTGCAATGCCCTGCGCTTTGGAAGAGCTGGTAAGAAGCATCCTATTTTTGCTTTCCGTTTGATCGTGCATGCGTTTGAAACAATGGTAATGTTCGGAAAAGTGTGAAAGTTGCCACTTCAGAGCTGTGTGTTTGTCCCTTTAAGAGGAGACAGAGAATGGAATGGACACCACATAACCAAGAGAGTGTCTACATTGCACAGTTATAGCAGTTCAATACCACGCTGTCATGGCACATTTTTACAGAATACTGGGATTTGTGGTCTACGGTGTAGAACTTTTCCTGCTGTGGTTTTTCCTCTAAACTTTAGCTCTCAGTTTGGCAAGGAACTTAGAAGTCTCTGAGAGCTAAAGTTTAGAGGAAAAACCACAGCAGGGAAAGTTCTACACCGCAGACCACAAATTATTTGAATGTAGGGGAATCGAACAAAAATCGGGCAAGATGCACAAAGATCTCACCTATTTTTTTTAATTCTGTGATTTTTTTTTGTTCCTTCAAACAAAGTGCCACATCGTCGAAATAAACATGTATTTGTTTAAAGGAGTTGCACAGAACTCTAGAACTTGACCTCCTTCATCCACGTGGAGACGATTTTATAATATATTTTGAGAGGATGCAAATGGCCACATTCTTTGAAAAGTTGGCTTTATCCACAAAGCAAAGGGAGTATCTGCGTTGATACATATAACAAGCAGTACGAAACCAGTTTCCGTCTTGTGGAATCCTGGGATTGATAGTTTGGCAAGGAACTTAGAAGTCTCTATCAATCCCAGGATTCCACAAGACGGAAACTGGTTTCGTACTGCTTGTTATATATATGTATCAACGCAGATACTCCCTTTGCTTTGTGGATAAACTTTTCAAAGCATTTATCCATTTGCATCCTCTCAAAATATATAAAATCGTCTCCGTGTGGATGAAGGAGGTCAAGTTCTAGAGTTCTGTGCAACTCCTTAAAACAAATACATGTTTATTTCAGCGATGTGACACTTTGTTTGAAGGAACAAAAAAAATCACAGAATTTTAAAAAAATAGGTGAGATCTTTGTGCATCTTGCCCGATTTTTGTTCAAATAAAGATAAAGCATATTGGCTTCAGTGTTTGCAATGGAAGTGGATGCAATAGGAAAGAACCAGGATTTGTTTGATCCTGAGTATTTCCAAAGAGTTGCCTGAAGAGGAAGCAAATAAGGCATATCTTTTCAAGGTCCAATGGAGGAAAATATATCTATTTGTCAACAAAAGCTGGTTCAAATATATGGCGGAGCCGCGGAATGGTATACAAGACTTTTTGAGTGCAATCCGTGGAAACGTAAAAATTGTGCCGTATCTTTGGTTGGGAAAAAAAGAAGAAAAGAACACATAATACTAATGAAGGTGGCACGCTCTGAGCTTTTCTCAGCCAAAGAAAATACCGCCTCCGTTGCTTCCGAGTGATGAAATCGGGGAAACAAATAGCAAACAATGCAACTTTTCCCAGCTCTGTTCTTTAAAAATTCAAAGCAATGTTTTGGATGATTGTGTTTTGTTTAGTTTTTAAAAAATGGAACAATCTTGCATCTGTTTTTCGGTGGGCATGATTCCTTCCGTATTGATCTCGACCCACTTGCCGGGCTTATATTCTTTGCATCTGAAGTAACCTGAGATGACAATGTTTCGGAAATCCATCCGCAGCGACTCCTATTTCGGAGGTGAAGCCGTTCTCCAGAGGTTTGTAGGACACCAGCATCGGCAACTCCAGAGAGTCTGACTGGAAAAAAAGAGAGAAAAGGAGATAAATCTAGCCAAGCTACCGTTTTCAACTACCGTGTTTCCCCGAAAATAAGACAGTGTCTTATATTATTTTTTACTCCCAAAGATGCACTAGGTCTTACTTTCAGGGGATGTCTTATTTTTCCATGAAGAATTCATATTCATTGTTGAACCAAAAAAAATTATTCTATACTGTACAGTAGTTGTCATCACAAACCAACATAACTAAACCAGACAAACTGTGACTCCTGTCAAGAATTTCTTGTTACTACAGTAGAGTCTCACTTATCCAACATTCGCTTATCCAACGTTCTGGATTATCCAACGCATTTTTGTAGAAAATGTTTTCAATATATTGTGATTTTTTTGGTGCTAAATTCATAAATACAGTAATTACTACATAACATTACTGCGTATTGAACCACTTTTTCTGTCAAATTTGTTGTATAACATGATGTTTTAGTGCTTCATTTGTAAAATCATAACCTAATTTGATGTTTAATAGGCTTCTCCTTAATCTCTCCTTATTATCCAACATATTGGATAATATATTGGGGCCGGGCTGTGGCCCAGCTGGCTAGTAACCAGCTGCAATAAATCACTACTGACCGAGAGGTCATGAGTTCGAAGCCCGGGTCGGGTTAAGCCTCCGACCATTAATAGCCCCGGCTTGCTGTTGACCTATGCAGCCCCGAAAGACAGTTGCATCTGTCAATTAGGGAAATTTAGGGACGCTTTATGCGTGAGGCTAATTTACAACACCATAAAACTGCCAGCAAAACACGAGGAAAGGAATGAGGAAGTACAGCCACTACTGGACGGTGAAGCAACAGCTCCCCCTGTGGCCGGAATCGTGAAGCTGGAAAAATGTTAAAAATGCCTC
Source organism: Anolis carolinensis (assembly GCF_035594765.1). NCBI lineage: Eukaryota > Metazoa > Chordata > Lepidosauria > Squamata > Anolidae > Anolis > Anolis carolinensis. Next base: position 19,693,896 of record NW_026943823.1, read on the forward strand.
TGAGTCTGTCTAATGTATGTTGTTTGTCTGTTGGCATTGAATGTTTGCCATATATGTGTTCATTGTAATCCACCCTGAGTCCCCTTCGGGGTGAGAAAGAAGGGCGGAATATAAATACTGTAAATAAATAAATATTCGCTTATCCAACGTTCTGCCGGCCCGTTTATGTTGGATAAGTGAGACTCTACTGTACCATTATTTCCATATACAACTGGTATGTAAGCCGTCCCGAGTCCCTCTGGGGAGATGGAGGTGGGATATAAAAATAAAATAATTATCTTATTATTATTATTATTATTATTATTATTATTATTATTTACATTTACCAATCCTGCATGCTATGGTGTTTTGTTTGGCGCACGCCGGGCATGCTTCTAAACAAAAACATTGCTAGGTCTTACTTTCGGGGGAGGCCTTATATTTAGCAATTCAGCAAAACTTCTACTACCCTGTTTCCCCGAAAATAAGACATCCCCAGAAAATAAGACCTAACAGAGATGTTGCTGAATTGCTAAATATAAGGCCTCCCCTGAAAGTATGACCTAGCAAAGTTTTTGTTTGGAAGCATGCCCGCCAAACAGAACACCAGAGCATGCAGGATCGGTAAATGTACATACCATAGATTGTTATACATGGAAATAATGGTAATAACAAGAAATTCTTGATAGGATTCACAGTTTGCCTGGTTATGCTGGTTTGTGATGACAACTACTGTACAGTATACAGTGTTTCCCCAAAAATAACACAGTGTCTTATATTAATTTTTGCTCCCAAAGATGCTCTAGGTTTTATTTTCAGGGGATGTCTTATTTTTCCATGAAGAAGAATTCACATTTATTGTTGAACAAAAAAAATGAACATTTATTATATATTGCACAGTAGTTGTCATCACAAACCAGCATAACCAGACAAACTGTGAATCCTATCAAGAATTTCTTGTTACTACCAATATTTCCATGTACAACACTTTATGGTATGTACATAAAGTGTTCTGTTTGGCGGGCATGCTTCCAAACAAAAACTTTGCTAGGTCTTACTTTCGGGGGAGGCCTTATATTTAGCAATTCAGCAAAACCTCTACTAGGTCTTATTTTCTGGGGATGTCTTATTTTAGGGGAAACGGGGTATAATAAATGTTCATTTCTTTTGTTCAACAATAAATGTGAATTCTTCTTCATGGAAAAATACGACATCCCCTGAAAATAAGACCTAGGAGCATCTTTGGGAGCAAAAATTAATATAAGACACTGTCTTATTTTCGGGGAAACACGGTAGGTCTTATTTTTTGGGGATGTCTTATTTTCAGGGAAACAGGGTACCATTGCAGCTGTGGAAAAGAAAGAGAGCTCCAAGTTTCATAAAAATCAAGAGCAGCAATTTCCACAGACAGAAACGAATTGCAAGAACTGGAGGAAAAATGCCAAACCACTTTTTTTTTTTCTAAGCAATTACGGCAGTGGTTCTGAACCTTTGGGTCTCCAGGTGTTTTGGTTTACAACTTCCAGAAATCCCAGCCAGTTTACCAGCTGTTAGGATTTCTGGGAATTGAAGACCAAAATATCTGGGAACCCATAGTTTGAGAACCAGTGATTTAACCGATGGACTAACAATAGGTGACTGTCTTCAATGACAGCGACTATAACACTATGCAACATGATTTGTGTTCCTGGGTTATAAAAGTCATTTCCTAATTGGTTCTATCATAAAAGCATGGAAAAAGTTTATTAAACTGCACAAACTTTGTTTTTGCGAAAGGGACATCCTGCAGCACATGTTAGTTTCAGGGTTGTTGTATGTTTTCCAGGCTGTATGGCCATGTTCTACAGCCCGGAAAACATACAACAACATGTTGGTATCGTTTTTCAATCTCATCATAGAATGTAACCTAATTTAAGGTAAAGGTAAAGGTTTCCCCTGACGTTAAGTCCAGTCATGTCTGACTCTGGAGGTTGGTGCTCATCTCCATTTCTAAGCCGAAGAGCCGGCGTTGTCCATAGACATCTCCAAGGTCATGTGGCCGGCATGACTGCATGGAGCGCCATTACCCAATTTAACATACCGTATGTACTCGAGTATAAGCCGACCCGACTATAAGCCGAGGCATCTAATTTTACCATAAAAAACAGGGAAAACATTGACTCCAGTATAAGCCAAGGGTGGTAAATTTCAGAAATAAAAATAGATACCAATAAAATTACACTAATTGAGGCATCGGTAGGTTAAATGTCTCACTTATCCAACACTCGCTTGTCCAACATTCTGGATTATCCAACGCATTTTTGTAGTCAATGTGTTCAATACATCGTGATATTTTGGTGCTAAATTCGTAAATACAGTAATTACTACATAGCATTAATGTAGGTAGGTAGGTTAAATGTTTTTGAATATTTACATAAAGCTCAAATTTAAGATAAGACTGTCCGACTCTGATCAAATCATCATTCTCATCTTCTTCAATGTAAATGTGCTCATGTATCCTTTTAATAATAATAGAGTAAAATAATACATGTAATAATAATAATAATAATAATAATAATAATAATAATAATAATAATAATAAATACAGGAAAATAATACAAGTACAGTAGAGTCTCACTTATCCAAGCCTCGCTTATCCAAGCTTCTGCCAGCCCATTTAGCTTGTATAAGAAAGACTCTACTGTAATAATAAATAGAGTAAAATAATAAATGCAATAATAATAATAATAATAATAGAGTGAATAATAAATGTATACTCAGCTTGTACTCGGGTGAGGGTCCTGGTTGGCTTATATTTGGGTCAGCATATACTCGAGAATATATGGTACATTTATTATTTTTCTCTATTATTATTGGTATTATTACATTTATTTTTTTTCTCTATTATTGTTGCTACTACTACATTTATTTTACTCTATTTTTATCATTATTATTAATACATTCTGATCTTATTATCATTGTTGTTGTTGCATTTATTATTTTACTCTATTTATTATTACATGTATTATTTTCCTGTATTTATTATTATTATTACATATATTATTTTACTCTATTTATTATTACTTGTATTATTTTCCCATATTTATTATTATTACATGTATTATTTTCCCATATTTATTGTTATTATTATTTTACTCTATTATTATTAAAAGGATACATAAGCACATTGACATTGAAGAAGATGAGAATAATGATTTGATCAGAGTTGGACAGTCTTATCTTAAATCTGAGCTTTATGTAAATATTCAAAAACATTTAACTTACTGATGCCTCAATTAATGTAATTTTATTGGTATCTATTTTTATTTCTGAAATTTCCAACCCTTGGCTTATACTGGAGTCAATGTTTTCCAGTTGTTTTGTGGTAAAATTAGGTGCCTTGGCTTAGATTTGGGTCGGCCTATACTCGAGTATATACGGTATTTTCTTTTAGTAAGATATGGTCACTGTTTTTGTTCCTAATCTTTCTGCAATTTATTATCAGATTAATGTAGGCCATGTTATTCATGGAAAGCAACCTGAATTCCATGGTGAAAAATCACGAAGTATTTTCGTTTACTAGAAATGAACTTACTCTTCGAGTGCAATGATGTATGCGACTGAAATAGAAATATAAAATGGCACTTGCGTTGGAAAATCACACATCTGACAGTTGGAACAGAAGGGAAACACTGTGTTTTACACATTGTAAAGACACAGAGAAAACCAGGACATGCCTGTCATTTGCTCTTCTCTTCCCAAACATGGTCATATGGCTTTTCCTATGAAAAGCCAAGGTGCGATTTGCTAAAATATGCCTTACGATTTGTGAAGCTGTCTCCATTGACAAGTATGTCAACAACTAACCATCATCAGAATAGATGGTTTATAGCTGGGCTTGTGCATTGTATTTTTTTTCCAACTATGGTTGATTCCACACTTGCATTCCAAAGGGGGGTTCGGAGAGAAATAACCTGCAGATCGGGAAAATAACCTACAGATTGGGCTTAAACACAGCATGTTAAACCATCAGCTGCAGTATTTATTTATTTATTCATTATTTATTTATTTACAGTATTTATATTGCGCCCTTCTCACTCCAAAGGTGTGTATTATTATACACATATAAGGCAAACATTTAATGCCATATAACATAGAACAGAGACAGAGACAGACACAGAGGTAATTTAAACCTTCTCCAGCTTCCAGCTTACTGAGGGTATGCTTGATTCCGGCCACAGGGGGAGCAGCTGCTTCATCATCCACTGCAAAGGCAACTTCCTCATTCCAACGGCGGCTGGGTGATTTTTATGGTGTCGTAAATTACCCTCCCCACATATAAGTCGTACCTACATTTCCTACTTGATAGATGCAACTATCTTTCGGGTTGCTTAGGTCAACAACGAGCAGGGGCTATTTTTTTTTAAAAAAAATTGTCGGGTGCTCACCCCAACACAGGCTGGCCTCGAACTCCTGACCTCTTGGTCAGAGTGATTTATTGCAGCTGGCTGCTAACCAGCCTGCGCCACAGCCCGGCCCCTCCTGCGCCACTGCCCGGCTTGTCAATCAAAAGGTTGACATTTCAAAGCTCATGTCAGGGTGAGCTCCTGAACTTTAGCCCAGCATTTGCCTACCTAGCATTTCGAAAGCAAAATGTGAGTAAATAAATAGATACCACTTAAAAGTGGAGAGGCATTTTAAGGTACCCATAAGGATATGCCAGAAAAATGCCAGCAATTCGATCAAAGGAGGAAGTTTGTGAACAAAGCTCTTCGGCAGGGAGATGGAGCGACAGAACAAGCCTCCAAGATGCCGAAGATGAGAAAAGCCTGTATATATATATATATATATATATAGTACCTCTTTCTATATACAACTGTCTGTCTTGTCAGTGTATAAACAACATTGAATGTTTACTGCAAATATATGTTCTGTGATCCACCCCGAGTGCCCTTCTGGGTGAGAAGGGCGGAATATAAATACTGTAAATAAATAAATAGCCATTAAGGTTCATTTCATCATCGTCCTATGTGATTCACGGCTTAAGCAACAAACCTTGGTTACCACAAAGCATGGCTTATTGTAATACAGTAGAGTTCCGGTTAACCGACTTCCGGTTAACCGACACTCCGTATTATCCGACGTCCCAGGCCCCTTGGGAGGCGCTCATGCACGTTGCTAGGTAGCTTGCTATCTACCTAGCAACGTGCACAGGCACCTCCCAAGAGGCAGGGCAGCGAGCAGAGAAGCACATGTGCGTGTTGCTAGGTAGATAGCAAGCTACCTAGCAACGCGCACAGGCGCTTCGCTAAGCCGAGTGCTCTCTGCTCTGCCCCTTGGGAGGCGCCTGTGCGCGTTGCTAGGTAGATAGCAAGCTACCTAGCAACACACACGGGCGCTTCCCAAGGGGCGGAGCGGTGAGCACTCGGCTTAAGAAGCACCCCTGAGCGTTGCTAGGTAGCTTGTTATCTACCTAGCAACACACACGGGCGCCTCCCAAGAGGCAGGGCAGAAGCGCCCCTGCGTGTTGCTAGGTAGCTTTCTATCTACCTAGCAACGTGCACGGGGCACTTCCTTCAACTGGCTTGCTGGATAATAGGGCCTCCCTATTATCTGTCAGATCCAGTTATTCGACATTCGGCCCGCCCGTTTATGTCGAATAACCGGAACTCTACTGTATATGTGAACCAACCTGAAATTTCCAAATCAATCAACTTAATATTTCTAAGTCAGCCTGAGAAACATAGTTAATAATCATGTGCATTAAAAGAGACGTTTTCATAGATTTGGGGTGCTACTGGTTTGGCATTTCCTCCCTTTCACATAATGAAAAAGCAAACATGTAGCAAAGTATGATGGGTGAAGCGACAAATGCACTACATACATGTACTCTACATGCATACAAATGCACAGAGCTGTATCGGCAAGCAATCAAAGCAAGTTCAGTTCATTTCTTGAAAGTCTGCATATTTGATTCAGGCAGATTAACATGCAGCAAAAGCGGATGCAAACAATCACGTTGCTCAAGCTTCGCAGGTGCAATGCCAAAACACTTGGGCATAAAAGAGAGCCTATTTCTTATTGAAATCTACTTTTTTTCCTGGGCTCATTAAAAATCTGTATGGATTCATCCATACGCTGCCTGGGTTGCAAGAACTTGCATCTCATACTAGGGAACAAAACATGCCGAAGTGTCTATCTATGCTCACGGCAAGTTTTATTATTTCCAGGGCTTGGAAATTTGATTTTGAAGAAATGCATTAGATCCACTTCTTTTGGGAAAATTGTGAAATTTATACGGGGCTCAGTCGGGAGAACAAATTAATTCTGGCTATTCGCATCATCCCTTCGCTTGCGATAAAATGTCAATGCATGTATCAGCAAAGGGAGAATGCATGGCTAGCTGTTAACTAAACTCTTTAATCCATAGGGAATCTTCCCAATTATTGCAACTGGGAGTAATGTTGGACTCCTACTGTTGTAAGCTACCAAAAAAAAGCAATGTATCCCTTTGGAAAGGGAGCTAGAAGGACAATCTAGAGCAGAGGTCTCCAAACTAAGGCCCGGGGGCCGGATGCGGCCCATTGAAGCTATTTATCCGGCCCCCACGGCACAAGGGCAGAAGGGAGTTGGACTAAATGAGCCATTATTATTATTATTATTATTATTATTATTAAACATTGAGACTGGGTGGCCATCTGTCAGGGGTGCTTTGCTTGTGCTTTCGGTGCACAAAGGCAGAAGGAGTTGGATTAAATGGCCCAAGGGGTCTCTTCCAACCCTCTTTATTATTACTATTAATAATAATAATAATAATAATAATAATAATAATAATAATAATACTGAGGCTGGGTGGCCATCTGTCAGGGGTGCTTTGCTTGTGCTTTTGGCGCACAAAGGCAGAAGGGGATTGGACTCAATGGCCCAAGGGGTCTCTTCCAACCCTCTTTTTTATTATTATTATTATTATTATTATTATTATTATTACTACTACTACATTGAGGCTGGGTGGCCATCTGTCAGGGGTGTTTTGCTTGTGCTTTCGGTGCACAAAGGCAGAAGGAGTTGGATTAAATGGCCCAAAGGGTCTCTTCCAACCCTTTTATTATTACTATTAATAATAATAATAATAATAATAATAATAATAATAATAATAATAATAACAACACTGAGGCTGGGTGGCCATCTGTCAGGGGTGCTTTGCTTGTGCTTTCGGTGCACAAAGGCAGAAAGGGATTGGACTCAATGGCCCAAGTGGTCTCTTCCAACCCTATTATTATTATTATTTTATTGTATGACACAGCAAACAAGATAGACATGCTGGATTTCGTATCACAAAATCACAAGTCGAACACTTCCCAAGTGTCTAGGACTGTGTGATGTATTTTCGGATGATGCGCGCAGATCCCAGCAGGGTGGCCTTTTGCAGTTGGCAGATCGTAATTTTGTCAATGTCTATTGTTATTATTATTATTATTATTATTATTATTATTATTATTATTATTATTACCATTATTAACATTGAGGTTGGGTGGCCATCTGTCAGGGGTGCTTTGCTTGTGCTTTCGGTGCACAAAGGCAGAAGGGGATTGGACTCAATGGCCCAAGGGGTCTCTTCCAACCCTCATTATTATTATTATTATTATTATTATTATTATTATTATTAACATTGAGTCTGGGTGGCCATCTGTCAGGGGTGCTTTGCTTGTGCTTTTGGCGCACAAAGGCAGAAGGGGATTGGACTTAATGGCCCAAAGGGTCTCTTCCAACGTCTTATTTATTATTGTTGTTGTTGTTGTTGTTGTTGTTGTTGTTGTTATTATTATTATTATTATTATTATTATTATTATTATTATTATTATTTATTGCTCGGTGGCCAACTATAGTCCGGCCCTCCAACGGTCCAAAGGATCGTGAACCAGCCTCCTGTTAAAAAAGTTTGGGGACCCCTGATCTAGAGAATCTGATGTGGTTCGGGGACACAAAAATTGTGGTCCATTCCAATTCTAGGACACTTTGAAACAAGTGGGCGGAGAAAGCATACACACTTGTAGAAATCTTAATTCTAAGAGACACTCCAATTCATTTGCTTGTCCAAAAACCCACAACGTTGTGCGGCAGGCAGTGTACCTGGTTCTGCTCGGTAAGGACCGCTGCTGCCAATAAGAGCTGAGATTACAAGAATCACAGATTTAATTGATTTCAGGGGCCACTTGGTTAATCCGTAGCGTCCGGAGCCCTAATTCTCGAGAACGGGATACCTGTTACAACACATTAGATTCGTCTGAGAAGGCTCTTAAAAGGAGAGGTCGCACCGACGGTCTGGCCGACATTGAAAGGGCCGCGTTCCTACGGCGCGTGGCTTTCTCCAGCTAGTGATGCAAAACACAGCACAAAGCACGTGAACATGCGTTGAATGTCGACACGGTCAGGCAGCAAGGCAACCGGGCGGCTTTCAGAGGCGTTACGTGGGAAGGGAAAAGGCAGTTAAAACAAATAACATCCACAACACGGAACAGTTTTAAAACAAGGGTTAAGATGCATGTTCCTCCGGTTTTAACCATGTTGAATGCGTGGCAACTATTTGCATCGTCCCGCCCCACACCTCAAGATTAAAATTAAAATATACAGTACTAGCTGTGCCCGGCCACGCGTTGCTGTGGCGAAGTCTGGTGGTATGGGAAATAAAGTATTGAGGAATTGGTGGTAGTTAAGGTCAAGGGTAAAGGTTTTACCTTACATTAAGTCCATTATAAATGGGTTATATAGCTGTGTGGAAGGGCCTTGAGTCTACACTGCCGTATCATCCAGTTCAAATCAGATAATTTGTATTATATAGACAATGTGGAAGAGGCCTAAGTGAGGCCTAACTCTGCTTGTCCCCTGGGCTGAGTGGGTTGCTAGGAGACCAAGTGGCCTTCTACTGGATAAAAACAATTATTCCTCTCCCTCTAATTAGGACTTTATTTTTCTTTTCTTTTTGTTGTATCAACGTAGAGGCATGGATGAGGGGTTGTGCTGTCAAGTTCAATGTTTCTGGGATGTGTAGTTTTGTTGTTTTGTCCTAGACCGAAATTTCATTACCCTTTTATATACAGTAGAGTCTCTCTTATCCAACATAAACGGGCCGGCAGAATGTTGGATAAGCGAATATGTTGGATAATAAGGAGGGATTAAGGAAAAGCCTATTAAACATCAAATTAGGTTATGATTTTACAAATGAAGCACCAAAACATCATGTTATACAACAAATTTGGCAGAAAAAGTAGTTTAATACGCAATAATGCTATGTAGTAATTACTGTATTTATGAATTTAGCACCAAAATATCACGATATATTGAAAACATTGACTACAAAAATGCGTTGGATAATCCAGAACGTTGGATAAGCGAGTGTTGGATCAGTGAGACTCTACTGTATATAGATACTGGTATAGTACAATATAGTAATATGTAATGCTAATACTGTGCTATGCTAATAATATAATTTATTGTATGTACATATTATTTGCAAGCCGCTCTGAGTCCCCTTTGGGGTGAGAAGGGCGGGATATAAATGTAGCAAATAAATACAGTAGTCTCTCACTTATCCAAGATAAAAGGGCCGGCAGAAGCTTGGATAAGCGAATATCTTGGATAATAAGGAGGGATTAAGGAAAAGCCTATTAAACATCAAATTGGGTTATGATTTTACAAATTAAGCACCAAAACATCATGTTATATGCCAAATTAAAAAAAAAGTAGTTCAATACACAGTAATGTTAGGTTGTAATGACTGTAATGACGAACTTAGCACCAAAATATCACGATATATTGAAAACATTGACTTGGATAATCCAGAAACTTGGATAAGCGAGGCTTGGATAAGTGAGACTCTACTGTAATAATATTGTCTTTCCTGCTGCCTAAAGCTTTAGTTCCATGACCTACCTTTCAAATCCTAGGTATGTTGAATAACAGGGATGCCACTCAAATGCTCCTCCAAGATGGTTCAAGCATGAATTTATGCATTGCTTTACAGTAGAGTCTCACTTATCCAACCCTCGCTTATCCAACGTTCTGGATTATCCAACACATTTTTGTAGTCAATGTTTTAAATATATTGTGATATTTTGGTGCTAAATTCATAAATACTGTAATTACTACATAGCATTACTGCGTATTGAACTACTTTTTCTGCCAAATTTGTTGTCTAACATGATGTTTTGGTGCTTCCTTTGTAAAATCATAACCTAATTTGATGTTTAATAGGCTTTTCCTTAATGCCTCCTTATTATCCAACATATTTGCTTATCCAACATTCTGCCGGCCCGTTCATGTTGGATAAGTGAGACTCTACTGTACTTAATATGTTTCTGTCTGCAAGGACGTTGCCCAGGGGAGACTCGGATGTTTTACCGTCCTGTGGGAGGCTTCTCTCATGTCCCCATATGGGAAGCTGGAGCTGACAGATGGAAGCTCACCCCTCTCTCCAGATTCAAACTGCTGAACATTGGCGCTCAAAACAATTTCTCACTTCCTCCACCTTTCACATATACAGTAGAGTCTCACTTATCCAAGCCTCGCTTATCCAAGCCTCTGGATAATCCAAGCCAATTTTGTAGTCAATGTTTTCAATATATCGTAATATTTTGGTGCTAAATTCGTAAATATAGTAATTACAACATAACATTACTGCATATTGAACTACTTTTTCTGTCAAATTTGTTGTATAACATGAAGTTTTGGTGCTTAATTTGTAGTATCATAACCTAATTTGATGTTTAATAGGCTTTTCCTTAATCCGTCCTTATAATCCAAAATATTCGCTTATCCAAGCTTCTGCCGGCCCGTTTAGCTTGGATAAGTGAGACTCTACTGTACATTGTTTCCAGCATCCCAATATTTGAATGCCATCGGTGGCAAAGGCAGCTGGGCTACACGGAGGAAACTGGGGTGTTTTCAACTAGCGAGAAGCTTTAGAATTATCTGTATTTTATTATTTTTTGGTATTAATACTATATTGGCGTTCTCCCATGATTGTGGGACCCTTTCTCCTTCTAAAATTCCGTTCATTACCTTTTGTAGAGGTTTACTTAAAATATCTTGGAATATTTTATAATATGTGGTTGTAAGACCGTCCGGTCCTGGAGCTTTATTGCTGGGTAACCTTTTAATTGCTCTCGCTATTTCTTCTATCTCTATTTTTTTTTATTTAAGCGTTCTCTTTGATTTTGTTAGTTTCTTTATATCCTGCTCTCCTAGGTATTGAACTACTTTTTCCTTTGAGATATTATCTTCTGAATATAAGTTCTTATAATATTTAACAAATTGGTTTTCTATCCCTTACTTGTCAAAATATATACAGTAGAGTCTCACTTATCCAACACTCGCTTATCCAACATTCTGGATTATCCAACGCATTTTTGTAGTCAATGTTTTCAATATATCGTGATATTTTGGTGCTAAATTCATAAATACAGTAATTGCTACATAGCATTACTGCGTATTGAACTACTTTTTCTGCCAAATTTGTTGTCTAACATGATGTTTTGGTGCTTAATTTGTAAAATCATAACCTAATTTGATGTTTAATAGGCTTTTCCTTAATGCCTCCTTATTATCCAACATATTCACTTATCCAACATTTTGCCGGCCCGTTTATGTTGGATAAGTGAGACTCTACTGTATTATTTTCCTCTTGAATTTTATCAATACATTGTAACTGTTTTCTTTTCTTCAATTTCCACGCCAACCACTTTCCTACTCTATTTGCGTTTTCAAAGTTTTGTTGTCTTATGTATTTCATTTTCTTACCTATCTCTTCCAGATATTGTTCGTCTACGCGAAGGGAGTGAGAAAGAGGAACCGTAATTTTAAAAAGACCTTTTGAAATGCTTTGAAGAGGCAATTTTCAAAGGAGAGGGAAAGAGGCAGGTTGGGGAAGACGAGAGGCTTATTGAAAAGTGGAAAAAGCAGCAGAAAAAGGGTCGGTGATTAAAAAGAGAAGGAGAAATAAAAGTCACCTTATTCACTCAGAGAAGCTGTGATTGCTGGAGGTTTGAGAAAGCACGAAGATAGTAGACATTCCCGAAGAAGGCAGGCGCCTGGGGACCTGGTGCAGGACGAGACAAAAGAGAAGCGAGAATCGGAAGAAAGAGAGGGTGTGATAGGGGAAAAGCAGAGAGAGAGAAGAATTACAGGCTGATAATAAAAGCACAGAATACGTTCAAAGTCCAGAGTGGTTCAGAAGGAGGAGAAAGGCGGTTTTGAGGGAGGCAGATTAGGGTGTTTTTTCTTCTTGCTTTGAATAGGGTCACTTTTCCAAAGTTGATTCAAAGTGGAGGGAAATAAGAGGAGGTTTCTTAGAAAATGTGTGTGTTCAAACAGTTACATTGTTAAACACCCATAGTTTTTTGCATTGTACAATCCAAGAAACTCCCCAAGAGTTTATCTACGAGGGCTATCCAGAAAGTAGATTACGTTTTGGAATGAAAAATGAACAAAGTATAGCAGAAAACATTTACCATATGTAGTTGAAAGCCAGACCCAAATGCCACTTCTCAAATGAATGGGCCCGGGCTGTGGCGCAGGCTGTTGAGCAGCCAGCTGCAACAAATCACTCTGACCAAGAGGTCATGAGTTCGAGGCCAGCTCGGAGCCTGTGTTTGTCTTCTGTCTTTGTTCTCTGTTAAGGCATTGAATGTTTGCCTTATATGTGTAATGTGATCCACCCTAAGTCCCCTTCGGGGTGAGAAAGGCGGAATATAAATACAGTAGAGTCTCACTTATCCAACATTCGCTTATCCAACATTCTGGATTATCCAACGCATTTTTGTAGTCAATGTTTTCAATCTATCATGATACAGTAGAGTCTCACTTATCCAACATAAACGGGCCGGCAGAATGTTGGATAAGCGAATATGTTGGATAATAAGGAGGGATTAAGGAAAAGCCTATTAAACATCAAATTAGGTTATGATTTTACAAATTAAGCACCAAAACATCATGTTATACAACAAATTTGACAGAAAAAGTAGTTCAATACGCAGTAATGCTATGTAGTAATTACAGTATTTATGAATTTAGCACCAAAATATCATGATGTATTGAAAACATTGACTACAAAAATGTGTTGGATAATCCAGAACGTTGGATAAGCGAGTGTTGGATAAGTGAGACTCTACTGTATTTTGGTGCTAAATTCGCAAATACAGTAATTACTACGTAGCATTACTGCATATTGAACTACCTTTTCTGGCAAATTTGTTGTATAACATGATGTTTTGGTGCTTAATTTGTAAAATCATTAACTAATTTGATGTTTAATAGGTCTCTTCTTAATCTCTCCTTATTATCCAACATATTCGCTTATCCAACGTTCGGCCGGCCAGTTTATGTTGGATAAGTGAGACGCTACTGTAATGTAAATAAATAAATAAACGAGCTTGGCAACTCCTTCCCCACCAAACTCTGCCACTTGCATCCTCAACCAGCCGGTCACCCCTCCCCGCAGCTGCAAATTGTAGCCAAAATGTTGCGTTTCCAGCCACCACCCCACTCCCATTGTTGGAAACAAGTGGTAGTCGCTCGGTGCAAGGCCCGGACTGCATGGCGGATGAGGAAACAACTGCCATCCGGGAAAGGGGTGACCGGCTGGTTGAGGATGCAAGCGGCAGAGTTTTGTGGGGAAGGAGTTGCCATCTCTGGATTGAGCTGGCCGTTTGGAATTTCGGGTTCGCAGGAGTGTCAGAATAGCAAACAAGAAAGAGGTCAGAGGCCAAAGAAATGCGTTCATGCTATGCAGGGAATATTAAAAAGTGTGCTGAGAGAGAAATCTTTGTCAAAAGCAACATCTTGTTTGAGTTAGAAGCAGCTCTTGCTTTCTTGGATTATCCTGCCGCTTTGTGCATTCAAGTTCATGGGACTATGTCATGTATTAATGGAACCTTGTTTTATGTCTAAGGTTTTCTTGGATTATTCTTTATAGCCTTGGTTTTGCAGCAATCTTTTGGATCTTTACTTTTGCTTTTTAAGAATAATTTATTTCCTATTTCCTAATAAACTACAAAAGACTTCAATCTGTGTACAGCAAGGTAAAACTAACCTGAGGTGCAACACTTATTGGCTCAAGTATAAGCTGAGGGTGGAAAATACAGCAGCTGCTGGTCAATTTCAAAATGAAAATAGATCCCAATGAAATTATATTGAGGCATCAGTTGGTTAAAGGTTTTTGAATATTTACCGTATTTCAAAGAAAAACAGTAAACTTGCTCTGTAAGTGGAGAAGTAGGGTCAACAAAAACAATATGATATTAACAATAACTTAATACAGTAGAGTCATGTAAAATCATCACCTAATTTGATGTTTAATAGGCTTTTTCTTAATCTCTCCTTATTATCCAACATATTCGCTTATCCAACATTCTGCCGGCCCGTTTATGTTGGATTATTATTATTATTATATATTATATATTATTATTAGTCAATGTTTTCAATATATCATGATAATTTGGTGCTAAATTCATAAATACAGTAATTACTACATAGCATTACTGCGTATTGAACTACTTTTTCTGTCAAATTTGTTGTATAACATGATGTTTTGGTGCTTAATTTGTAAAATCATAATCTAATTTGATTTTTAATAGGCTTTTCCTTAATCCCTCCTTATTATCCAACATATTCATTTATCCAACGTTCTGCCGGCCCATTTATGTTGGATAAGTGAGACTCTACTGTAGTACTAAAATGTTTTGTCTCTCTAAAATTCAGTCCAATGGGTATCAAATCTACAACTGTGAAATAAAGTGAAGATTTGTCTCTTTATATATACGGTACTTTATTCTCAGAATGATATTTCTGATTATTTTTAAAAATGTTTTCTTATGAAGAACACATTAATTTCTGGGAAAGGGATAGACGCGTATTCAAACTGTGTGTTAAAAATGCCCCTTTATTTTTGCATTATGTATAAAATTCATGATCAGAATGCCTGGCTGTATTTCTCGCAAGAGACTTCAAGCAGGGAGGCTTAAGCAATTGGAGACTGATGCATTTCCATAATCAACCAACTTGATCCTGGATCAATATCCTGCTGGGAACTTAGCTATTCATCGACATTCACATCTTGCTAACTTTCCAAAAGCATTCTCAATGCAAACACCTATGGAAATATGTTTAAAATGCACGTGTAAGTTTTGGGACAGATGCTTTCAATATATAAACGGATATTATAATAATAATAATAATAATAATAATAATAATAATAATAATAATAATAATAATAATATACACATACAAAGAAAACAGGCTTATGGCTAAAGAGCTATAGATGTGCTAATAGTGAGTGGCAATTTTTATAATGTTGTTGAAGGCTATCGTAGCCAGAATCACTGGATTGCTGTGAGTTTTCTGGGCTGTATGGTCATGTTTCAGAAGCATTCTCTCCTGACGTTTTGCCCACAACTATGGCATGCATCCTCAAAGGTTGTGAGACCTGTTAGAAACTAGACAAGTGGAGTTTATATATCTGTGGAAAGTCCAGGGTGGGAGAAAGAACTCTTCTCTGTTTGAGGCACTGAATTAGCACTGAATAACCTTTCAGCTTCAAAGCCTGGCTGCTTCCTGCCTGAGAAGTCAGCCATAACAGAGCACTTAATGAACCAACCTGGACACAGCATATTATTTGAGAACACAGAAATGCTGGACCACACTCACAACCACCATGTCAAATGACACAGAGAAGCACTTGAAATCTATGAGCATGTGGACAATGTCAACAGAAAGGAGGAAACCATGAACATGAACAAAATCTAGCTCACAGTATTAAAAAAAAACTCTAAAACCAGGACAGTAAAAAAAGAAAAACACACAGAAAATGGGTATTCCAGACATGAAGCAATCAGGGCCAGCTAACATCTCCCAACAAAGGATTCCCCCAGGCAGAAAGCAGCCAGGCTTTGAAGCTGCAAGGCTATTCAATGCTAATCATGGTGGCCAATGGCAACATTCACAAACAGACAAAAGTTATTTCTCCCACTGTGGACATTCCACAGACTTGCCTAGTTTCCAACAGACCTCACAACCTCTGAGGATGCCTGCCATAGATGTGGGCGAAATGTCAGGAGGGAATGCTTCCGGAACATGTCCATACAGCCCGGAAAACTCACAGCAACCCAATTTTCATAACTGTTTATATGCCTAAAACGACTAATTGCACCTGGGCTGGGGATTACCTATCCAACACGTATAGCCTAGCAAAGACCACTCTTTGACAAGTTCAATTGTATACACAATTTACTGTATGAACACGCAAAAGTAAAAACAATACACTGCACACTCCTGGATTGTTCAACTTCCTCTTAAAAGCAACCCAGTAATGTCCCTTCATTTAAAATTTACCTAACCCCTGTTTGTAATCCTTGTCCAAATATGTAAATGCAAATAAATAAGACCTATAATCACGCAACGGCTTCTGGACGAGAAGCTCAAACATCAACTGAAAACACAAAATACTATTAGTAGTTTTGACATTGCAAAGCTGATCTGGCTGGCACAGGTTTTCGAGTTTTACTAAAAACACATGAATTCCCCGCTTCTTTTATATCCTCACTGTAACCATGGTTTGCTGTTGAGCCTGTACTGGCACCAACCATGGTCAGATGTAACCAGGATTCATTCTTAAGCAGAATTTGTCACCTAGTTTCCTAAACTTTGGTTAAAGCTGAAGGAGAAATAGTTCACGCTGGAGAGGGGAGGAGAAAGCATGCAAAAGCAGAATATGCACCCCTAAATGAATGCATGGCTGTAAGATAAAAGGACCACACTCTTTTATCAGATCATTGTTCCACTTTTTGGGAACCCAGCATGAAAAGTAATATTTTTTCTATGTCTGAAAACAACAACTAAAAGTCCAGTCCTGTAACAAGAGTGTGGTTAAAGAGTGGACCGGTTTGGGAGATGACACTCAGATTCAAAACTGTGGGCAACTGTGTTGCAAAAAGACTTTTGCAACACAGATACATACACACTTTACCCAAAACAGCCAATCACAAGGGGCTGCTTACATCTATCATGCCTTGTGGACTGAAAAACTTGGTGCCAATCCAGAGCTGAAAATACGAGGGCTATCCAGAAAGTAGGCTACGTTTTGGATTTTAAAAAGGACAAAGTATAGGATAAATAATTTATCATATGCAGCTGAAAGACACATCCCAAAACTACAATCTCATGTAATCCCCATTTAAATTTAGCCACGTTTCTTATAGATAAATGAGTTGGAAAAGTACTGCACCAGTAAATTCCCAGCTTGTGTTCTCAGCTCTTCCCCCTTCTCCCTTCCTGCAGCGTAGCCAAAACGCTGCACTGCCAGCCACGCCATTCTTGGAAACTAAGGAGAGAGGTGGCAAATTTACTGGTGCAGTACTTTTCAAACTCATTTATCTATAAGAAATGTGGCTAAATTTAAATGGGGATTACATGAGATTGTAGTTTTGGGATGTGTCTTTCAGCTGCATATGGTAAATGATTTATCCTATACTTTGATCTTTTTGAAATCCAAAACGTAGCCTACTTTCTGGATAGCCCTCGTACATTAAATGAAGTAGGTCTCAATTGCGGCTAAGACGGAAGCTGAGAGTACATTTCAGGGGTGTAATTCTTTGAGAACAAGGATTTGCGATGTAGACCACGAAGAGCCTTCTCATTTCGCCTCTCCATGTTTGAGGGCCAGAACAGAATGAGGAACCCAATGAAACTTGTGCATAAACATCACAAATTTCAACCGTGGTCACTCACTTCTGAGCCTCAAAATTGCCAGAATATTTTCAATGGGCTCCTAGAATGACTCCGCCATCCCCATAAAGCATTCCAATTTGAACTCTTGAAACCATTCTCCGCAAGATACATAAAGGCTGGCTATCTCCTCCGTTCTATCCTTTCCAGAAGTCATGTTTATCTCAGCTTCTAAATATGAGTCCTAATGAAGACCCCTTGGATTGGAAGCAGAGCCTTTGGAAAAACGTTGACCACAAAACTCCCTCCTGAATCTTCTCTTACTTTGCTTCAACTTAACTGTCTAGGAAAGTTCCACTGGTCTTTCACTGGCTGTCTTTCCACATATCCAAGAACCAGACATCTTCCTTCCTGTCGATCTTTGGTAGTTTCCTCTGCTTTCAAACGGGCAAATGCTGTCCTAGCTCATCTTCCGCTTAGCTGATCTAGGCTGGGCGTTTCAAACGAGACAACTGCGGAAGTACCTGTCCATCACAGCATTATTTTTTATATATAAAAACACGCCAGCCGCTCAGAAAAGGGGGAGGATCTCTTCCATTTCGCAAATCATGGAGTCGGTCAGTTCGGTCCTTACCTGCTTTATTTTTCTCTTCATGTTCCTAAAAACGAGGGCAAGGATTTCTGGGAGAAGGGAGACGAAGATGAGGCAAAACATTGCCAGCCAGGAAGAGGCCGAACTCAGCAGCTGGGCAAAGATGTGATACATTCGTTGTTGCTTCAAAAAAGGCCTGCGGGTGAATGACACAGAAGGGAGGTCACAATGGGATGCAGATTCAGGACCTTGGAGAGCTCTATTGACATTCAAGTAAAACCTACTCTGGAGTCACTGGAGGTTGGACAAGGAGGGCATGGCAGCTATCCATTCCTCCTTCAAATGAGTCCATTATTTTTAAAGACGTCTAAGTTTTGTGTGTATTTTAAATAGTATTTTTTTAAAGAGTTATTAGTAGGTTTTCTGTCAACAAGGGCTTATTACAAGTTGCAAAGGCAAGAGGCCACTATAACCAGAAATGTAATCTAATAATCTATATATATAAAAGGGTAATGAAATTTCGGCCTAGGACAAAACAACAAAACTACACATCCCAGAAACACTAAACCTGGCAGCACAACCCCTCATCCATGCCTCTATGTTCATACAACAAAAAGAAAAGAAAAATAAAGTCCTAATTAGAGGGAGAGGAATAATTGTTTTTATCCCATTGCTGTCAGTTAGAAGGCTAAGCTCCGCCCACTTGGTCTCCTAGCAACCCACTCAGCCCAGGGGACAGGCAGAGGTAGGCCTCACTTAGGCCTCTTCCACACTGCCTATAAAATACAGATTATCAGATTTTAACTGGATTATATGGCAGTGTAGACTCAAGGCCCTTCCACACAGCTATATAACCCATTTATAATCTTATATTATCTGCTTTGAACTGCTTTGACTCCACACTGCCATATAATCTACTTCAGTGTGCATTTTATCCAGCTGTGTAGAAGAGGCCTCATATAATCCAGTTCTAAGCAGATAATATAAGATTATAAATATACAGTACAGTCTCACTCATCCAACATAAACACCCCAGCAGAACATTGGATAAGTGAATATGTTGGATAATAAGAAGGGATTCAGGAAAAGCCGATTAAACATCCAATTAAGTAATCATTATACAAATTAAGCACCAAAACATCATGTTATACAACAAATTTGACAGAAAAAGTAGTTCCATGCACAGTAATACTATGTAGTAATTACTGTATTTACAAATTTACCACCAAAATATCACAATGAATTTAAAACACTGACTACAAAAACATGTACTACTAAAAGGCAGACTGCATTGTATAATCCAGAACATTGGATAAGCGAATGTTGGATAAGTGAGATTCTACCGTAATATATACCACCATACTTTGCCACAGCAACGCTAGTATAAACTATAAGACAGTATTTCTTATATATGCTATAGTCATAGAACATTCAATGTACAAACAAGGATGACAGAGATTCAAAATATACTAAATGCTTCAAAAAACACGTCTCTAAACCAAAATATAATCAATGTGTTACAAACACACATACATTCATAGAAAGCAGAACTCCTATATTCAGGGTTTGTGAGTCCAATGACAACCTGAGTTCATGTTCCACAGGGAGGACTGTATAAATCACTAATTGTAAGTCCAAATCTATAAGTCCAAGTTAGTGAATCCTTTTTTTAAAATCCAATGTTTTAAACAAATCCAAGGTTTGTCATCATCCACGACCGGTTTCGACTGTATACATATGAGTGTATTCCCTGTAGGTCCACTCCAATGTTGATATTGACACATTGTCTTGACTTACTCAAAGAACGTGTTACATTGGAAAATGGACTATTCTAGGTTTTCCATACCTTCATAAACCACCCCCTGAGGAAGACTATACAGTTGAAACCAGTCGTGGATGATGACAAACCTTGGATATATAAGAAATACTGTCTTATCTATATATACAGTAGAGTCTCACTTATCCAACATAAACGGGCCGGCAGAATGTTGGATAAGTGAATATGTTGGATAATAAGGAGAGATTAAGGAGAAGCCTATTAAACATCAAATTAAGTTATGATTTTACAAATTAAGCACCAAAACATCATGTTACACAACAAATCTGGCAGAAAAAGTAGTTCAATACACAGTAATGCTATGTGGTAATTACTGTATTTACAAATTTAGCACCAAAATA
Organism: Anolis carolinensis; assembly: GCF_035594765.1. NCBI lineage: Eukaryota > Metazoa > Chordata > Lepidosauria > Squamata > Anolidae > Anolis > Anolis carolinensis. The sequence goes on from NW_026943823.1 coordinate 19,714,339, forward strand.
TCATGATATATTGAAAACATTGACTACAAAAATGCGTTGGATAATCCAGAACGTTGGATAAGTGAGACTCTACTATATATATAAAAGGGTAATGAAATTTCGGCCTAGGACAAAAGAACAAAACTGCACATCCCAGAAACACTAAACTTGGCAGCACAACCCCTCATCCATGCCTCTACGTTCATACAACAAAAAGAAAAGAAAAATAAAGTCCTCATTAGAGGAAGAGGAATAATTGTTTTTATCCAATTGCTGCCAGTTAGAAGGCTAAGCTCTGTCAGGGAAAATCCTTTACCCTTTACCTTAACTACCACCAATACCTCAAAATACTTTATTTCCCATACCACCATACTTCGCCACAGCAATGCGTGGCCGGGCACAGCTAGTAGTTTATATTATTAGATTATATTTCTGGTTATAGTAGCCTCTTGCCTTTGCATTTCTGGGAATCCCTTCTCTGTATTATTTATTACAAGTTGCCCCACAAATTCAGGTGTTCTTGGAAAAAAATTGATTATCTGGATCCATCGCAGTCTGGCTTTAGACTGGGTCATGGAACTAAAACAGCCTTGGTTTCCTTAGTGCAGGGGTCCCCAAACTTTTTAAACAGGGGGCCAGTTCATGGTCCTTCAATCCGTTGGAGGGACGGACTATAGTTTTAAAAAAAACTATGAACAAATTCCTATGCACACCGCACATATCCTATTTTGAAGTAAACAAACAGAACGGGAACAAATACAGCCTCAATGTTAATCATCATCATCATAAAAATAATAAAGAGGGTCGGAAGAGACTCCCTGGGCCATTTAGTCCAATCCCTTCTGCCTTTGTGCAACAAAAGCACAAGCAAAGCACCCCCGACAGATGGCTACCCAGCCTCAATGTTGTTGCTGTTGCTATCAGGACCTCAAGATAGAACTGCAAAGACTCTGGCAGAAACCAGTGCAGGTGGTCCCGGTGGTGATCGGCACATTGGGTGCTGTGCCAAAAGATCTCAGCCGGCATTTGGAAACAATAGACATTGACAAAATCACGATCTGCCAACTGCAAAAGGCCACCCTGCTGGGATCTGCGCACATCATCCGAAAATACATCACACAGTCCTAGACACTTGGGAAGTGTTCGACTTGTGATTTTGTGATATGAAATCCAGCATAACTATCTTGTTTGCTGTGTCATAATAAAATAATAATAATAATAATAATAATAATAATACATCACACAGTCCTAGACACTTGGGAAGTGTTCGACTTGGGATTTTGTGATATGAAATCCAGCATATCTATCTTGTTTGCTGTGTCATAATAAAATAATAATAATAATAATAATAATAATAATAATAATAATAATACATCACACAGTCCTAGACACATGGGAAGTGTTCGACTTGTGATTTTGTGATACGAAATCCAGCATCTATATCTCGTTTGCTGTGTTATACTGTGTTTTTGTGTCAATAATAATAATAATAATAAAGAGGGTTGGAAGAGACAGCTTGGCCCATTTAATCCAACCCCCTTCTGCCTTTGTGCATCAAAAGCAGTAGCAAAGCACCCCTTAATAATTAATTATTAATTAAATAATAATTAAAATACTATTATAAACAAGCAAAGCTTTGGAAGGCGCGGGAGGAGGTGAGAAAGTGCCTTCCTTGGCAGAGGAGGAGGGAGCCGCCGCCACGGGGGCCGGATAAATGGTTTCAATGGGCCACACGTGGCCCCGGGCCTCAGTTTGGGGAACCCTGCTTTAGTGGAGTATCTATGCCAAGAACTGGAACAAGGAGAGTTTGTCCCAGTTGGTTTTCTTGGACCTCTCAGTAGCTTTTGATATCATACACCACGGTATCCTTCTGGGACGCCTTGCGGGATGGGACTTGGAAATACTGTTTTGCAGTGGCTCCAGTCCTTCCTGGAGGGCTGTCTCCAGAAGGTGTTGGAGTTTTGGAGTTTGATGCCATCTGTACGCAGATAACGTCCAACTCTTATCATTCCTTTCCACCTGCTGCTAAGGTGGCTGCCCAGATCCTGGCAGCTGTGACAGTCTGGATGACTTGAATCATAAGACTTACCAAATAATTCCTCCCCAGAAGAATGAGAAAAACACATAGAAGATCAAGGAGCCCCATATGACAAAGTGGTTCATCCACGTCCAGTACCGAGTGTCTAATGCCAGCTAGGTAGATTTTTAAAAAAAAGGCAAGGGGAGACGTTATTACAAGTTTTGAATATACTAGAAAGTACAGTTCTGACTGCATATTCATAAAGTAATTAGCTAAGGTCAACAGAAGATCCACTAGCCCTGTGAAACTGAATCCAAGATGGCTTTTATGAACTATCTTTTCCTTATTTCCTAATCTATATATATATAAAAGAGTGATGGAATCCTGGCGACTGACAAAACAACAAAACTAAAGGCCCCCCAACCTCGAAAATTGACAGCACAACCCCTCATCCACGCCTCTAGGTTGATACAAGAAAAATATAATAAAAATAAAGTCCTAATTAGAGGGAGAGGAATAATTGTTTTATCCAGTTGCTGCCAGTTAGAAGGCTAAGCTCTGCCCACTTGGTCTCCTAGCAACCCACTCAGCCCAGGGAACAGGCAGAGTTAGGCCTCACTTAGGCCTCTTCCACACTGCCTATAAAATACATAGACCCCTCCATCCTCACCACCTTCACAGTACACAACCACCAAATGCATACTAAACATAAATACAACCATACAACAGACATTCAATACCACCACTACCTCAACAATTTCTCACCAACACCACCAGACAATGCCACAGCAACGCGTGGCTGGGCACAGCTAGTAAATTACAAAAGACTATGATCTGTGTGCAGCCTGGTGTCTTTAGCAAGGTGAGGCTAACCTGAGGTGCGACATCCTGCATATTTTGGCTATCGATTACTATGCATGGATTTAACGAATTTGATACGACTTGCGAGAAAATCAATTTTACTTGCATATTTCTAATAGGGTTTTCTTTTTATTATTATTTGATAAGTGACACTATTTTTGCTATAGTTTTTCTCTTTTATTATGTGCCACTGCAAGCCTTCGTAACAAAGTATATAAACTAAACAGACGCCCAAACATACAGAAATGGAAAGAGCTCTAACCTTTAGCGTGACGGTGAAGACCAAGACGGTAAAAACCATTGTCCCAAATGTCCAATTTCCTGCCGTCTGAAAAACGCATTCGAGAGCGTCAAGATTTGGGGAACAGGGATGGAGAGGAGTCGGAAAAAAGGAAAAGGTTAAAACTCAACTTTGACTGGAACAAAATATTGGCACTGCAATTAGAATAGTTTCTTTCACGATGAGCAAAAAGACTTTGCCGGGTGCAAGAGCTTTATTTCCGCTTACCTTTCCATTGTCCTGTATAGAAGCATCTTGAAAAAGGAAATAAGTGCCAAAGAAAAAGACGCAGCCATCAAAAAGGCCCAGGAAGGTCCAGTATAAGAAAGGCTTCAACTGCAACATGGCATTGTCAGAAACATTCCTACCGAAAGAGGGGAAAAGAAATGCAACATCAACACAGGTTGAGCATCCTTTATCCAAACTTCTAAAATTGGCAAAGAAAGTGGCACCTTTATTACTGATGCTTCAATGTCTACACGCTTTGTTTCTTGCATAAACATTATTAAAATGTTGCATAGAAAATCGCCTTCATGTTGTGTGTATACGACACTGTAATGATGATGTGACAGGGAGGAATCCTTTCGATCCCACCGCTGCCACCAATTTGTAACGATGACGTGACAGGGAGGAATCCACCACTGTCACCAATTTGTGATAGAGGAATGATTGAATGATGGTTGTGATGGTGATGTGATGTTATGATAGCCAATTTGTGATTGCTGTTTCCTTCCTGCTGAGGGGATTTTTGAGTCTTTTAATCCCTTTAGATTATATATATATCACCTTTATATGAGGGGAAGGATTACAGGGGTGATCTTTATTTCAAGATCCCAGCCTCTGTCTCTGTAGTTAGGGACTTCTATGTTGTTGTTCCCTTTCTGAGGTAACTGTGACTATTACTCTTCCCCAATTAGGTGATTTATTAAGGTAACTGCCACCAACGTGAGGCTTTTGAATTATCACCGATGAAATTTGGCTCCACAGACGCAGATGAGATGAAATGAGTCAGTTGTTAACAAAGAACAACAAGTTTATTGCGTACAAAGCTTATGGTTGCAGGTTGATTGATTTACTTATGGAACTTTAGATAAACAAGTGGTTTAATAACTCTTATAACCACCACAACAGTAGTCTTTGGTGTAAATCCACTCTCACTCTCCTACTGATGATATAAATTGTAGCGAACTCTAACCTCAGCTGAGCTCCTTAGTGAACAATGTCCCAACTACAATAAAAGCTTTTTAATTTGATCTAATACCGACCAAATCCCTGATCACTAGAGTCTTTTCTCAACTAGAGATCTTAACTAGGCTCCCTTTAGTCTGCCTTGACTAAAGATTTTTGGCCAGGCCTGTCTCCTCAGCCCTTCTTGACTGAAAAGCCTCCAGCCACGCACACACACACTTTCACTCTGGCTTCTCTTTTTTAAAAACTGCCCTTTTTTCCTTTTCTTGGCTCCGCCCACTTCTCCCTCTGATGAGCTAGCCAGTTTCGTCTCCTTGGTAACCGCACTACTGTGGATTGAAACAAGATGGCTTCTGTTTCAGCTACTGTTAACTAAACACAGATACATACTCAAACAGTCAAAATTAAACACAATAACTATGACTTCTCCACAGACACATATTGCCTTTGCATCCTCTGGGAATTTCAACAGAGCCACAATAGAACCACAAAGTATGAGAAAGTCTAAACTATTCTGCAGGATTACGGTACTGGTCTCCCACATTTGCGGGTTCGACTTTGGTGAATTTGATTACTTACATATGTGATTAAAAAGTTCTTTCTAGGAATGTCTAGGCCAATGATGGGCAACCTCTTGCGCTTGGTGTGTCAAAATTCACCAAAAAAACCTAGCATGACTTGGGTGGTGTGTCACTTTGAAAAAAAACAAACCCATAATTTCACAATATGTATAGTTTAAATAACAAAAATGTATAATTGTAATATATAACTGTATTTAATAAGTCAAAAACTATTTACTACCATTATTTCCATGAACAACAATCTATGGTACCTCTTGCAGTTTCCACGCTGATTTCTCTCTATTCTAGTTTCAATGTAGTCATGAATAATGAATAATATAATAATAATATAATGGTAATAATATGATAATATACTACAATAATAATAGAATAATAATAGAATGATCTAATGATTATATATATATATATACACACACACAGTAGAGTCTCACTTATCCAACATAAATGGGCCAGCAGAACGTTGGATAAGCGAATATGTTGGATAATGAGGTGGGATTAAGGAAAAGCCTATTACACATCAAATTAGGTTATAATTTTACAAATTAAGCACCAAAACATCATGTTGAACAACAAATTTGACAGAAAAAGTAGTTAAAGGATAATCCAGAACGTTGGATAAGCGAGTGTTGGATAAGTGAGATTCTATTGTATATAGATATAGGTGGAACATCCAGGGTAGTGAGACTCTACTGTATATATAAAAGAGTGATGGAATCCTGGCACCGAGCAAAACAACAAAACTAAACACCCCCAACCTCGAAATTTCACAACACAATCCATCATCCATGCCTCGAGGTTGAAACCACAAAATATCATGTCACGAACCTTCACAGGGCCTAAAAAAACCCCAAAACCAGAGCTATTCAGTGCAATTCCAATGGGCCACAGCAACGCGTGGCAGGGCACAGCTAGTATATATATAAAAATGTTCTCCTAACTCCAGAGAATACAGAGGGCTGACTGTAATTTGTACTTAAAAGAATAGCAGTTTTGATGTTCTTTCAGTGTTTATTTGATTCAATTGTTGACATGAGGATGGACTGGCAACGAGGCACAAGTGCCCTCTGCTGGACATGAGTTGTACATCCTTGGGAAGATGCATTCTTTATTTGAATATTTATAATGGATACATTAATGGATATAATAATGGATTATTTGAAAAATTAAGCAACACCGGGATGTCTGTGGTGGAGGAAAAACAGTATATCTAGTCTTCACTTGGGTGGTGGGCAGTCTGGTGTTTGTGGAGGACATTGGCAGGGCTCTTGGACATGTTCATGGTGCTCACTCTAACCTGCAATGTCATTGGAGGGATGGTCATTGGTGTCTCCTGAGTAGTGGTGTCAGGATGTGAAAGCCCAGCACTCATAACAGCTGAACTCTCCACATCCCATCAGAGCAATGGAGGGTGGAAGATAATCTAAATGATAAGGGCCATATGGCTAGGAGGATGAGTTTTATGGCCTGCTCTGGTTTTTCAAACCTGGGAAAGGACTACATAACAGATATGGGTGAATATGGAAACGGGGGGAGGTAGGTGGATATACTCGGGGTTTGGCGGGAATACGTTAGTTCTAGCTTTGTTTTCAACTTGGAAAGAAGGTCTTCAATAAAGCGTTTCCATGTAACTGCCTGTGTGAGCCTGCATTGAGTCCTATAGCTTTCAAGAGCTGACAAGTGGGAGCTAGAGCTATTTGTGGGAGTGGGAGCTTGTCTGTGTAAGCGGACACCCCAGCCACATACACATTTTCACTTTTATTATGTGCATAGAGATTATGTTTTTTAAAAAAAGTAGATGCATCCATATAAAAATGACCAAGTAGAAGTCGAAAAAGTCAGGGAATGACAGGACAACCTATCATGGATTAATACATGAAGGACTTTTCTATCACCTTCCAAACAGAGACAGTGAACTTGAGACCTTCTGGATACAACAGCTAATGCTCTACAGCTTAGCTATGGGCTTCAACCAGAAAGGTGGAAATATGGCCAAAACTCTGCACCTAACTAATTCCAAAGAGGAAGAAGCCAACCCTCTGGACTGCAGTGATCAACTGCAATGTGTCACAACTTACTACCTAATTATAACTCCCATCATCCCCAGCCAACAGGTGCAATGGAGGGCCAGTAGGTTGGGAAAGGCTAATCCATGCAATCCAATCAATGGGATAATCCACTTTGTATGTTACAATCAGCCATCTGTCTGGTTTCGCTGGTCCCATTATTTTATAAGGCGTAAGGGCAACCTATGTCCGGTTTGACTTACCGTATATACTCGAGTATAAGCCAAACTGAATATAAGCCGAGGCAGCTAATTTTATTACAAAAAAACTGGGAAAACATTGACTCCAATATAAGAAGAGAAATTTCAGAAATAAAAATAAGTACCAATAAAATTACATTAATTGAGGCATCAGTAGGTTAAATGTTTTTGAATATTTACATCAAGCTCAAATTTAAGATAAGACTGTCCAACTCTGATCAAATCATTATTCTCATCTTCTTCAATGTAAATGTGCTTATGTATCCTTTTAATAATAATAGAGGAGCCTCCGGTGGCCTAGAGGATAAAAGCCTCGTGACTTGAAGTTTGGGTTGCTGACCTAAAAGCTGCCAGATTCGAATCCCACCCGGGGAGAGTGTGGATGAGCTCCCTCTTTCAGCTCCAGCTCCATGCGGGGACATGAGAGAAGCCTCCCACAAAACATCAAAAACATCCCGGCGTCCCCTGGGCAACGTCCTTGCAGACGGCCAATTCTCTCACTCCAGAAGCAACTCCAGTTGCTCCTGACACGAAAATAATAATAATATTAATAGAGTAAAATAATACATGTAATAATAATAATAATAATAGTAAATACAGAAAAATAATACATGTAATAATAGAGTAGAATAATAAATGCAATAATAATAATAATAATAAGATCAGAGTGAAATAATAAATGTATTAATAATAATAATAATAAAAATAGAGTAAAATAAATGTAATAGTAGCAACAATAATAGAAAAAATAATAAATGTAACAATACCAATAATAATAGAGAAAAATAATAAATGTACCATATATTCTCAAGTATAAGCTGACCCAAATATAAGCCAACCAGAACCCTCACCCAGGTATAAGCTGAGGTCGGCTTTTTCAGTCTTTAAAAAAGGGCTGAAAAACTAGGCTTATACTCGAGTATGTACAGTAAGTTGTCTGTACACAAGCTAGCCCCAGAAAAAGCTTCAAAAGGATATTGAGGCTTTCAGCACTCATCTTTTTGACCAACTGAGGAAAGAAGCAAATAATTTCCTTACTGAAAATAGTGCAGGAAAAAAATGAGAGCAAGAGAGACGACAGTAGACCAGTGGTGGCTACTAACCCCCTCCCCCAATATATATATGTGTGTGTGTGTGTGTGTGTGTGTGTGTGTGTGTGTGTGTTTGTGGGGGAGGGGGGTATAGAAACTGTCTCACTTACAGATATAACTTTGGGAAGGCCATCAAGGTGTCAATATGGACATGTTGCTCCAGTAGACTGTAGGCCACAATCGGCAGGGAGGTGAAACAGATGTTGAACATGGTAAGGTAAGCAGCATCATAGAGAGGCTGAAAACAAATGGGAATGGAAAGTTGGGAGTCAGAACAGAAGTTTCCCCCACTTACACATAAGCGTTCTACTACCCCGCTGCCCTCCACAACAAAGTTATTTCAATTTCTGATTTTGGTCTCACTTAGTTTTCATGTTCACTGTAGGCTTAGACAGGCCATACGTCATCACAAAAGCCCAAGTCCTGCCCTGTTTGCAGCTTCAGTGAGCAGCAATTCACATTTAAAACAGGTCACAGGTTCTTCCTACACTACTTAACACACTCTCTCTCTCTCTCTCTCTCTCTCTCTCTCTCTCTATATATATATATATAATTTATTTACTACATTTATATCCCGCTCTTCTCACCCCGAGCGGCTTACAAATCAAATGAACATACAATATATTATTAGCATGGCACAATATAAGCATTAAATTACTATATTGTACTATATCATTATATGGTAATATTATTAGTAATATTACATTTAATATATAATATATAATTAATATTATTATATATATATATATATATATAATTTATTTACTACATTTATATCCCGCTCTTCTCACCCCGAGCGGCTTACAAATCAAATGAACATACAATATATTATTAGCATGGCACAATATAAGCATTAAATTACTATATTGTACTATATCATTATATGGTAATATTATTAGTAATATTACATTTAATATATAATATATAATTAATATTATTATATATATATATAATTTATTTACTACATTTATATCCCGCTCTTCTCACCCCGAGCGGCTTACAAATCAAATGAACATACAATATATTATTAGCATGGCACAATATAAGCATTAAATTACTATATTGTACTATATCATTATATGGTAATATTATTAGTAATATTACATTTAATATATAATATATAATTAATATTATTATATTGTATTATTAGTAGTACAGTAAAGTCTCACTTATCCAACACTCGCTTATCCAACGTTCTGGATTATCCAACACATTTTTGTAGTCAATGTTTTCAATATATCGTGATATTTTGGTGCTAAATTCATAAATACAGTAATTACTACATAGCATTACTGCGCATTGAACTACTTTTTCTGCCAAATTTGTTGTCTAACATGATGTTTTGGTGCTTCATTTGTAAAATCATAACCTAATTTGATGTTTAATAGGCTTTTCCTTAATCCCTCCTTATTATCCAACATATTCGCTTATCCAACATTCTGCCGGCCTGTTTATGTTGGATAAGTGAGACTCTACTGTATATCAATAATATTATTATCAATTTTATATGTATATACAATATATTATATATTTATGAATTATTATTAGTAGTATAATATTGTATTCCATTATAATATTATCAATATTATATGTATATACAATATATTATATATTAATAAATTATTATTAGTAGTATAATATTGTATTCCATTATAATATTATCAATATTATATGTATATACAATATATTATATATTAATAAATTATTATTAGTAGTATAATATTGTATTCCATTATAATATTATTATCAATATTCTATGTATATACAATATATTATATATTTAAACATTATTAGTATTATAATATTGTATTCCATTATAATATTATTATCAATATTATATGTAAATACAATATATTATATATTTATAAATTATTAAAATATTGTATTCCATTATAATATTATTATCAATATTATATGTATATACAATATATTATATATTTATACATTACTATAATATTGTATGCCATTATAATATTATTATCAGTATTATATGTATATATAATATATTATATATTTATAAATTATTATCTAGATAGATAGATAGATAGATAGATCAGGGATTCATTATTCACAAGATCATTCCCATGAGCAACAACATACCTGTTGTGAAAAACCACAGAAGAACTGATACAAAAATTGGGGGAAAATGAAGCAAAGATTCTGCAAAACAATAACAAAAGAGAGGGAGAAAAGCAGGTTATAAATTATTCCACCCTATCCTTCAACAGTTAAAAGCAACTTGATCCATTAGTAGATGATGAAGAGATTAGATAACATAATTGTTTTGGGGGATTATAATTATTCAATTGTCCCAGCCAGAGTGCTATTGGGAATATTGAATGTTATGGTTGGAAAACTGATTTCCGCATATACTTCCATCCTGTCGTTTGACATAGGCTGACAATTGTAACATTTTCCATACTAGTGTCCCATCCTTGCTCTCAGCTATAATTTTGTAAATTATACCCTGTTTCCCTGAAAAGAAGACATCCCCATAAAATAAGACCTAGTAGAGGTTTTGCTGAATTGCTAAATATAAGGCCTCCCTCGAAAGTAAGACCTAGAAAAGTTTTTGTTTGGAAGCATGCAGGATCGGTAAATGTACATACTATAGATTGTTGTACATGTAAATAAAGGTAGTAACAAGAAATAATAATAATAATAATAATAATAATAATAATATAACTTTATTCTTGTATCCCACCAGAAGGGACTCAGGGCAGCTTACACAGGGACAAGCCCAACAACAACATAAATTTACATACAAACAGAAATTTAAAACAGTAATTTTAAAACAGTATAGCAATAAAATATAATATAGAAATTCTTGAAAGGATTCAGTTTGGTTATGCTATTTTGTGATGACAACTACTGTACAGTAGATAATAAATTTTCATTTTTAAAAATTCAACCATAAATGTGAATTCGTCTTTATGGAAAAATAAGACATCCCCTGAAAATGATACCTAGCGCATCTTTGGGAGCAAAAATTAATATAAGACACTGTCTTATTTTCAGGGAAACAGGGTAGCTGTATTCTCAATTTGCTTCTGACATGATAAATCAATAAATTCTTGCTCCCAGGAAGGAAGGGCGGTAGATATTGATTAATCCATTTATTTGAGGGGAAACGTTCTCGGGCACCCCTAATACCAGCCAACTATGTTTAGAATTAAAACTTCCCACGTTCTCCCCTTCCTCACCATTCACATTCCTTTCGGTATTAACCTGCGATTGAGCAAATGTCCCGAAAAACAAAGACAACTGTGGTACCTTGTAGAAGAAATACTGTACAAGGTGAGCGATCCTCACGTAGTATAAATGCCCATGTGCCAGCAGCAATCTTTTCAAGTCTTTAAACTTTGGGATGGCGTAGTCGCTGTTTCGGGCTGCCTGGCGACCTTCTTTACCTTTTATACCTGGAAGCAGAGAGGAAAGATGGCAGGGAAATTGCATTCTGCCGATTGCATACTGTTTTCTCAGAAAGATAGATGCCTTTTCTCTGCATGTCAACATCATGGCTACGCATTTGAAAGCCCTGCTCACCTATGCCCACGTGAGCTTCCAAAATCATGCTGACGTCGTTGGCTCCATCTCCCACCGCGAGTGTTATGGGGCTGCCCTTCGAGTTCTTCACCATTCGAACAATCTGAAAAAAGGCAAGGCAGAAATGCGGAAATACAGGCAAACCAGGGTCCAGGAGGGACAATTCATCTTTTTATTTTAGATAGGGAATGAATGAACCAGCCGGGCTGTGGCGCAGGCTGGTTAGCAACCAGCTGCAATAAATCACTCTGACCAAGAGGTCGTGAGTTCGAGGCCAGCCCGTGTCAGGGTGAGCACCCGACAATTAAAAATAAAAAATATAGCCCCTGCTCGTTGCTAACCTAAGCAACACGAAAGATAGTTGCATCTATCAAGTAGGAAATTTAGGTACAGTAGAGTCTCACTTATCCAACGTTCTGGATTATCCAACGCATTTTTGTAGTCAATGTTTTCAATGCATTGTGATATTTTGGTGCTAAATTTGTAAATACAGTCATTACGACATAGCATTAATGTGTAATGAACTACTTTTTCTGTCAAATTTGTTGTCTAACATGATGTTTTGGTGCTTCATTTGTAAAATCGTAATCTATTTTGATGTTTAATAGGCTTTTTCTTAATCTCTCCTTATTATCCAACATATTTGCTTATCCAACGTTCTGCCGGCCCGTTTATGTTGGATAAGTGAGACTCTACTGTACCATTTATATGTGGGGAGGTTAATTTACGACACCATAAAAATGACCCAGCCGCCGTTGGAAGTTAATAATAATAATAGTAATAAACTTTATTTATACCCCGCCTGTTATGATTGAGCCTCGTGGCTCTGTTACTGACAGGCGTGGGCGTAAGACTCCTCGAGAGTCAGATACTCTCGAGGAGCGAGAGAGAAAAAGACTGCGAGACATATTTGCAGCACCATCTGATGAAGAGTCTTTCGAGGGGTTTACGGAGAGAATGGAGGAGGGGCAGGTTAGCTCGGAGGAGGATGAGATGGATTGGACTCGGGTAAGGGAGGAATTGGGTGCCACTGGCCATGATGGGGCAGAAGATGAATGGGGACCTTCAGGATCAGATCCATGGCTTAGCTGGAGGGATGGGACGGGATCCACAGCTGGAGATGCTGCTGGGCGTAGTCAGAGGTGTTCCAGCTCTGACGAGGAAAGTGATGAGGAAACGCCCGGGTTAAGGAGGACAGCTGACAGTGATGAAGATTTGTAACTGGCATAAAATGGGGCTTGAGAGCAATTGCAAATTGCGTTGGGCAAGGTAATCTGGGCAAACGCTTGGGATCCGTGTGTGTGTGGGACGCTTCCCTGAAGACTTGTGTGCTTTCCTGTGCTGAGACGTAAGTTGATTGGAATCCAGGGTCAGACGGCGGGAGGGATTGTGTGGGCATTTGTTTGTGCAAACCTGTGCTTACTCTTATTAGCTTGACCTTCCGTCGTCTTCTTGACGGACGCCATCTCCTGCTTTGAATACCCGGACTGAACTGACCACGGCTTGGCTTCATCCCCTTCTTGGACTTGGGAAAACTACAAACGTCTGCTTCTGGCTTTGAACTACGGAACGGAACTGGTCTACTCTACTGTTGCATTCCCTGGCTGATTTGTTCGTGCTGGAAATCCTGTCTGCTGTGTGTGTGTGGGAGCGACGCAAGTTACTGTAAACACTGTGTTGGCAGCAGAGAGGAATCTGCTGCCAATTAGCTGCATTCTTTGTATCTTTTGTTCTTGGCTCTCGTTTTGTTTATATTCAGGCTGAAGCAAGCAGTTTGTTTTTTACCCGGATTAAACTCCGGTTTAATCCGGTTTATCTTTTGAACATTTATTTTGCCCCTTTTTTGCTCCTAAAGGCAAATACTGCCTGGCCCTTGTGTTTTACGGGCTTGTTTTGAGTTCTGTAACCTAATAAACTCTGTTACTTTGAATCTCGTGGCGTTCTGTCCTTGACAGATTGCCCAACGCCCATAAAAAGTTTATTGCAGCAATAAACCCGTCAGGAAGACGATGGATGAATTAAGGGCCAAGTTTGACCAACTGCAAACGGCTTTTACCGTAAGCCAAACAGCTTTTGCTGTGAAAGGACATGTTTTGACTCCTGAACGCTTTGACGGAACCAGGTGCAAGTTGCCAACCTTTTTGGCACAAGTGGAGCTTTATTTTTCTCAGCTCAGCGTTCATGCTTTTCCTACAGACACTAGTAAGTTGGCCTTTATTTTGAGTTTGTTGACCGGTCCCGCAGGACAATGGGCCACTAATTTAATTTTGGGCAATGACCCAGTCAAGGACAATTTGAATGATTTCAAAAAGTTGTTAATTGATACTTTTGGGGATCCTCTCCGCACAGAGAATGCTGGGTGGGCTTTGTATCGGTTAAAACAGGGAAAGGGGACTGTTTTGGATTACTTAAATAAGTTTAACATGTATCGCCACCAGCTGGATTGGGGGGAAAATGCATTCATGCTTTTATTTACTGCTGGGTTAAGTGATATGCTCCAGGATGAATTAGCACGCTTGGAGCCGGCTGAAAGTTGGGACGCCTTAGTTGCCAAGGTGCTGCGCTTAGACGCAAGGTTCGAGGCTCGTAAACACTCAAAAGCAATGTGTGCGCCATCTATGCATGTAACCAGGGCACCTGTGGTGATGGGGGAAGAGCCTATGGAGCTTGGGGTCTTTAAAAAGCTGTCTACCGAGGAAAAGAGCCATAGGAGGCAGCTGGGCTTGTGTTTGTACTGTGGGAATGCTGGGCATTTTGCCAAAAACTGTAATGTGAAACCTTCCCAGCTTTCGGGAAAAGGCCAGCCCTAGTGCGACGTGAGTCCAACGCACTAGGGCTCCTCAAGCAGTCAACTGAGGGGAGGAAGCATGTTTTCGTACCCATTACATTATCTGTTGGGGGAAGGGAACTTGTTTCTACTTTGGCACTGCTGGACTCAGGGGCTACGGTCTCTTATGTAGATATGGAGTTTGCTAAGAAGCATGGCATTCCTAGAGTGCGCAAGGCATGCGACGTGTGGGTGGAAGGAGCAGATGGGAGACTGCTGGAGACTGGGGTGGTTAACCATGAAACCTCAGCAGTAACGTGGGAGGTGCAGGGAGTAACGGGAACGTTTGTGTGGGATATTACAAGCTTGCCTAGATATGATGTGATCCTGGGGATGGATTGGCTAGCTGTAGTAAACCCACAAGTAGATTGGGCTACACGTAAGGTGATCTTAAAGAGGCAGGATTGTTGCACTCTAAATGTTACTCACTCTGATATGGAAGGAGTGCCTGCTGAGTATGGGGAGTTCTCTGATGTATTTTGTAAAAGGGATGCGGACAAATTACCACCGCACAGGCCTTATGATTGCGCCATCAAGTTGGCAGAAGGTGCGAAATTGCCAGCAGGGAGGCTATATGCCTTGACTGTACCGGAAAGGCAAGCTTTGCGGGAGTTTCTAGATGAAAATTTAGCCAAGGGGTTTATTCGCCCATCTAGTTCTCCAACTGCGGCACCAGTATTCTTTGTAGCCAAAAAGACTGGGGAACTTAGGCTGGTCTGCGACTATCGGATCCTAAACAAATACACCATTCGGGATAGGTACCCACTACCCTTAATCTCGGAACTGTTATCAAGGGTGCAAGGGGCTAAGGTCTTTACCAAGCTTGACCTGCGGGGGGCCTATAACTTAATCCGTATACGGGAAGGGGATGAGTGGAAGACGGCATTTAATACGTGCTTCGGATGCCACGAGTTCCGAGTCATGCCTTTTGGGCTTTGTAATGCTCCCGCGGTCTTCCAGAGGTTCATGAACGATGTGTTTAGGGACCTAATTGACCAATTTTTAGTGATTTATTTGGATGATATCTTGATTTTTTCTAAGGACGAGAAAGAACACAGTCAACATGTCAAGCAGGTTCTGCACCGTCTGCGGGCTAATGGGCTCTTCGCCAAGGCTTCCAAGTGCGTCTTTCATGTGCCTGAAGTGGAGTTCCTAGGTCATGTAGTGTCAGGTAGGGAACTTAAGATGGACCCACATAAGGTTGACGCCGTCAACTCATGGCAAGAGCTAAAGACTAAGAAGGATGTACAAAGGTTCTTAGGTTTCGCTAATTACTACCGGGAATTTATTCCGAACTTTGCAAAGCTCACGGTACCTTTGACGCAGCTTCTGCGCAAGAAACAGCCATTTGTGTGGGGGCGGGAAGCTCACGAGGCGTTTCTACGACTTAAGTCTAGTTTTCAATCGGACAACATACTAACCCATCCTGATGTTGACAAACCGTTCGTGGTAGAAGCGGACGCTTCTAGCTACGCGTTGGGGGCTGTATTGTCTCAGAAGGATTCCTCAGGGACCTTGCGTCCCTGTGGATTTTACTCGCGGCAACTAACACCCTTCGAGCAGAACTATACCATATGGGAGAAGGAGTTGTTGGCGATTAAGGTGGCGTTTGAGGTGTGGCGGCACTGGCTTGAAGGGGCACGGCACCAGATCGTGGTCAGGTCTGATCACAAGAACTTAGAGCACTTGCAAACAGCAAAGAAGTTAAACCAGCGTCAAATCCGCTGGGCTTTGTTTTTCTCCAGGTTTAACTTCAAGGTGCAGTTCGTGGAGGGGAAGGCAAACTTGCGGGCCGATGCTTTATCCCGCAAGCCGGAATTTAAGACCAATGAGCAGGTAGTATGTCAGACCATCTTGCCTACTGCCTCTCTGTGTGTTGTAGATAATGAGCTTGGGTTACATGACCAGATCCTTGAGGCTCAGAAGGATGATGTGTGGACTCAGGAGCAACTGATGCTGCTCTCTGCAGGTAACCGTACCATACTGCCGCATCTCCAGGATCAAGACGGGGTATTGGTGCGTAGGGGGCAGGTTTACGTACCAGTGGGGGCCCTCAGGTTGGAGGTGATTAGAGCCCACCATGACGAACCCATGGCTGGGCACTTTGGCAGGTTCAAGACCGTACAGCTTATCACCAGGAGCTACTGGTGGCCAAAGATGCGGCAAGACATTCTGCGCTTTTGTGACAGCTGCGCCGTTTGTCAGCAGAGTAAGACGCCTGTTGGGCGCCCTAGAGGGTTGTTATCGTCTTTACCTGTTCCGGAGAGGCCATGGCAAATCATTTCCATGGATTTTATTTCAGATTTGCCTAAGTCTGGGGGTTATACTTGTATTTGGGTGGTGGTGGATTTATTTAGTAAACTGGCTCATTTTATTCCTTGTTCAACCATTCCGGCGGCCCCTACGTTGGCCTTACTATTTACAAAGCACATCTATCGTTTGCACGGAGCACCCGAGGTGATTATTTCAGATAGGGCTCCGCAATTTGTGTCACGCTTTTGGAAACACTTCCATGAGTGTTTGGGGACTAAGTTAAACGTGTCTTCAGCCTTCCATCCGCAAACGGATGGACAGTCGGAACGGGTTAATGGGCTCTTAGAGCAGTATTTGCGTTGTTTTTGTTTAGATCAACCCACGGCTTGGGTAAAGTGGTTACCGGTGGCGGAATTTGCTTACAACAATGCGGTGCACACGTCTAGTCAGCATACGCCATTTGAGCTTACTTATGGTTTTCACCCACGGGGAGGTGTGGCGCCGTCGACCAATGTGGTCTCTTCGGACCCTGTGTACCGCTCTACGGAAATGGCTGCATTGCACGATGTTGCCCGTCGCTTACTGTTGGAAGCTAAGGCAACGCAGAAGACTCAGGCTGACCGCCACAGGCAGGCAGGGGAGGAGTTGGAAGAAGGGGATTTGGTGTGGTTATCTTCCAAATATATTAAGCAGGCTGGGGGAAAGTTTGCGCCTCGGTTTTTGGGTCCCTTTCCTATCGTTAAAAAGATTTCTTCCGTTGCGTTTCGTTTGCGTTTACCGTCTAGTTTAAAGGTCCATCCAGTCTTTCATCGTTCGTTGTTGAAACTTGATACCTCTAGTCGTCGTGGTGCTATAGCAGAGGGTATCACTGCCACTTCTCCACCATCGGGGGAGGAGGCCTTTGTGAGAGGGGATAGTGTTATGATTGAGCCTCGTGGCTCTGTTACTGACAGGCGTGGGCGTAAGACTCCTCGAGAGTCAGATACTCTCGAGGAGCGAGAGAGAAAAAGACTGCGAGACATATTTGCAGCACCATCTGATGAAGAGTCTTTCGAGGGGTTTACGGAGAGAATGGAGGAGGGGCAGGTTAGCTCGGAGGAGGATGAGATGGATTGGACTCGGGTAAGGGAGGAATTGGGTGCCACTGGCCATGATGGGGCAGAAGATGAATGGGGACCTTCAGGATCAGATCCATGGCTTAGCTGGAGGGATGGGACGGGATCCACAGCTGGAGATGCTGCTGGGCGTAGTCAGAGGTGTTCCAGCTCTGACGAGGAAAGTGATGAGGAAACGCCCGGGTTAAGGAGGACAGCTGACAGTGATGAAGATTTGTAACTGGCATAAAATGGGGCTTGAGAGCAATTGCAAATTGCGTTGGGCAAGGTAATCTGGGCAAACGCTTGGGATCCGTGTGTGTGTGGGACGCTTCCCTGAAGACTTGTGTGCTTTCCTGTGCTGAGACGTAAGTTGATTGGAATCCAGGGTCAGACGGCGGGAGGGATTGTGTGGGCATTTGTTTGTGCAAACCTGTGCTTACTCTTATTAGCTTGACCTTCCGTCGTCTTCTTGACGGACGCCATCTCCTGCTTTGAATACCCGGACTGAACTGACCACGGCTTGGCTTCATCCCCTTCTTGGACTTGGGAAAACTACAAACGTCTGCTTCTGGCTTTGAACTACGGAACGGAACTGGTCTACTCTACTGTTGCATTCCCTGGCTGATTTGTTCGTGCTGGAAATCCTGTCTGCTGTGTGTGTGTGGGAGCGACGCAAGTTACTGTAAACACTGTGTTGGCAGCAGAGAGGAATCTGCTGCCAATTAGCTGCATTCTTTGTATCTTTTGTTCTTGGCTCTCGTTTTGTTTATATTCAGGCTGAAGCAAGCAGTTTGTTTTTTACCCGGATTAAACTCCGGTTTAATCCGGTTTATCTTTTGAACATTTATTTTGCCCCTTTTTTGCTCCTAAAGGCAAATACTGCCTGGCCCTTGTGTTTTACGGGCTTGTTTTGAGTTCTGTAACCTAATAAACTCTGTTACTTTGAATCTCGTGGCGTTCTGTCCTTGACACCGCCACCATCTCCCCAATGGGGACTCGGGGCGGCTTACATGGGGCCATGCCCAGAACAATACAATATAACAGAATATAAAAAGAACAACAAATCATAACACAATGAACAATACAATAAATGATAATATACATTACAACGCAAAAGTTGCCATTGCAGTGGATGATGCAGCAGCTGCTCCCCTGTGGCCAGAATCAAGCATACCCTCAGGAAGCTGGAGAAGGTTTAAATTGCCTCTGCGTCTGTCTCTGTCTCTGTTCTATGTGTATATGGCATTGAATGTTTGCCTTATATGTGTACAATGTGATCTACCCTGAGTCCCCTTCGGGGTGAGAAGGGTGGAATATAAATACAGTAAATAAATAAATACACATATAAAGCAAACATTAGCCTCCCCACATATAAGTGGTACTGAGACTGAATTGATGTTTTATATGCTACATATATTTTATTTTATTGTATTTTATACTGTGTTCACTTTTATGTTGTTTTTAGGCACTTCATGCCGTTTGTATGCCAAGTCCCTTTGGAGAGAAGGTGGCGGGATATAATAATAATAAAGTAGTAGTAGTAGTAGTTATTACAGTAGAGTCTCGCTTATCCAACGTTCTGGATTATCCAACGCAGTTTGCCTCTCGCCCCAATCCACAGCTGGTTCTCTAGGCATCAAGGACTGAACTTTTAATGGAATAATTTCCAACAATGTTGCTACTCTAAGTTCATTTTATGCAATTCCATCTTTATTGTAGTCCATTTGTTAGTAGCCAATGTTTCTGTAGTCAATGTTTTCAATATCTTGCAATGTTTTAGTGCTAAATTCATACAGTAATTACTACATAACGTTACTGTGTTTTGGACTACTTTTTCTGTCAATTTGTTGTAAAACATAATGTTTTCGGTGCTTAATTTGTGAAATCATAGCGTAATTTGACATTTAATCCCCCTTTATTATCCAACATTTCCGCTTATCCAACGTTCTGCTGGCCCGTTTTAGGGCTTTGAAGGAAATCAAAGCCCTAAAGATTCTTAAGTTACTTGACCCAATTATTGGTTGGTGGGTACTGGAACAGCACATCCCATACATAGAGACACATGTCTTGATGGGGGGAAAAAGCCTGAGCTACTCACCTGTGCTTTTTGGAGAGGGGCCATTCGACAACACAGGACTGCTGTGCATTTCAGGCATATCTGGAGGAAGATGCTCTTGTAGTGGCCAGAGCGCGAGTCTTGGGAAGGGTTCAGTATGAGGGATAGGGTGGCCCCATCAATGACCAGGCCGTACTCTTGACTGAGCAGCCAGGTCCTAAAAGACAGAAGGCAACATCATAAAAAGCACCATAGACCTAGCTGTCCTCTCTTTTTTCTCCAGGTTCTCTTGCAAGACATTGGGCCCTTAGGATTTGTTTCCAGGGCCCTTATCCCAGTGGATACCAAAATCTGTGGATGTTGTTGTCAAAGGCTTTCATGGCCGGGATCACAGGCTTGTTGTATGTTTTCCGGGCTGTCTGGCCATGTTCCAGAAGTATTCTCTCCTGATGTTTTGCCCACATCTATGGCAGGCATTCTCAGAGGTTGTGTGGTATGGAAAAACTAAGCAATAGACATGTCCAAAAAATCGTTTTGAATTGTATATCGGAATTATTTTGGATTGTTCTCGCTTTTTGATACGCATTCTGAGACATTGTCTCACAGCGTAACAAGCAATGTAATTCGAACCATTGTTGGCCCATTCTCTAATTGTCTCTTAATGTTTCGCTATCCCCCCCCATTTTTTTTAACATTTTTTTTTTTTTTTAAAATTAAAAATTGTTTCTGCAACCTACCTTGAATGGGAGCTTAGCTCAGCCTAACATGGTTCTTTCTCTTAACAAGGGAATTTCTAGTTTTCAAAGTATCTTTGCACTCCTTACCAGGGCATTGCTTGGCGTGGTGGTCATTGGTCCATTTCTAATTGAAGGCATTGGGTTGAGGCTTGTGGGATTACATAGCCAGAGACACCATTGATTTCCAGTGTCCTTCTTGCTTATAAATATAGCAAGGGAATTTCTAGTTATCAAAGTATCTTTGCACAACTTGCAAGGGCATTGCAAATTTGATGAGGATAGCTCAAGAAATGAGGGCGGGAGAGCCCTGTAAAAGTCCCCCCCCCCCGCCCCGGTTCCTTTTTTTTTTTTGGGCAATTGCGCATGCGCGTCCGCCAATTTAGAAACATTTAGAATCATTATGAATTTTCGGAAATATCCGAAATTTTTGGGTGAAAAAAATCGGAAATACTTTCTATATCGAAGTGCCAGCGCCCCCTACTTTAGAAACGAGAATTGAAACATTTTTTTCATCGATCGAACATGCCTACCAAACACCATCCCACTTACCTCTTTCCAGGAGGCATGTCAACCACCAGCTTTTTGTGGTAATCCACCAGCAGCTCGTGGAGGCGATCCTCCTTGCGGTCGTCCTCCCCCACCATTTTGGTCGTCAGCTGCAGTAATTCGGTGCTGGTTTGGAAGAGCCTGCAGGCATAGCAGGTGGCCTGAGCTGTCTCCAGTTTGTCCCCCGTCAGCACCCAGATCTTCATGCCCGCCTTGTGCAGGGCCTCAATGGTTTCGGCCGCCATGTCTTGGAGCCTAGGGAGAGACACAGCTTTACTGATCAAGTCAAAGCATTCAGGCAACCAAAAGCTTCCTGTCTTTGGTGGTCTCCTTGCTTAAAGGCTGACAAATCTTATAGAGACTTTTTAGAATCTAATGCTTGTAAGAGGAATTGAGCACCCAACCATTAGCCTAGCTTACTGTCCACCTAAGCAGTTTGAAAACAGCTGAGCTGTGAACATGAAAGGCACTGCAGACTCACTCAACCAGAGAAATCAGCCATAGCAGAGCACTTGATGAACCAACCTGGACACAGGATATTATTTGAGAACACAGAAATGCTTGACCACTCCTACAACTATCATGTCAGACTACACAGAGAAGCCATTGAAATCCACAAGCATGTGGACAACTTCAACAGAAAGGAGGAAACCATGAAAATGAACAAAATCTGGCTCCCAGTATTAAAAAACTCAAAAATCAGAACAGTAAATAAGAAGCAACACTCTGAGACGTGGGAACTAGGGGCAGCTAACAAAGAATGCCCCCAGGCAGAAAGGAGCCAGTAGATGAAGCCATTCAATGCAAATTAGGGTGATTAACTGCAACATTCATGCTGGCCTCCAACTGACAAGAGTTCTTCCCTCACCCTGGACTCTCCACAGATATATATAAACCTTCTTTGCTTAGTTTTTCCATACCTCACAACCTCTGTCATAGATGTGGGCAAAACGTCAGGAGAGAATACTTCTAGAACATGGCCATATAGCCCGGAAAACATACAACAACCCAGCTGAGCTGTGAGCAGAAGGGCTGGGCTATGGCGTAGGCTGCTTAGCAGCCAGCTGCAATAAATCACTCTGACCAAGAGGTCATGGGTTCAAGGCCAGCCCGTGTCGGGGTGAGCACCTGATAATTAAAAATAAAATATAGCACCTGCTCGTTGCTGACCTAAGCAACCTGAAAGATAGTTGCATCTATCAAGTAGGAAATTTAGGTACCACTTATATGTGGGGAGGCTAATTTACAACACCATAAAAAATCATCCAGCCGCCGTTGGAATGAGGAAGTTGCCGTCACAGTGGATGATGAAGCAGCTGCTCCCCCTGTGGCTGGAATCAAGCATACTACTTACTTAGGCGATCCCTCGTAGTTCGAGGATGATGGTCCTCCATTTCTTGGAAGATGCCTGTGCGTGATTTTTTTTAATGTGTGGAGGTCGGTGCATGGCGGGTCAACAAACAGTCTTTACAGACTGAGGTCCCAGCAGTGGTGTGATTAACACAACGAGAGTGGCTTCTCAGTCAAGCATACCCTCAGGAAGCTGGAGAAGGTTAAATTGCCTCTGTGCCTGTCTCTGTCTTTGTTCTATGTTATATGGCATTGAATGTTTGCCTTATATATGTGTACAATGTGATCCGCCCTGAGTCCCCTTTGGGTGAGAAAGGCGGAATATAAATACTGTAAATAAATAAAATAAATAGAGGCACCAATGTTGGAAAATGCAGAAGTACCTCTATCTGTCTGTCTGTCTGTCTTGTATGTCTAAAACGTTTGCCGTGTATGTGTGCATTGTGATCCACCCTGAGTTCTCTTTGGGGTGAGAAAGGCGGAATATAAATACTGCAAATAAACAAACAAACAAAGAAACAAACAAATGGTTGTTTATGTTTTCCGGGATTTTAGGCCATGTTCCAGAAGAACATGGCCAGACAGCCCGGAAAACATACAACAACCCTGTGATCCCGGCCATGAAAGCCTTCGACAACACATTAAACAAATAAATGCAGTTGAAGCCAATCAACACAGACACATGCATCCGCCTATTCACTATGTAACATAATTATTGTTTCTGGGTTGTAAATAGAATTTCCTAATTAGTTCTATCAGAAACACATGGAGAAAGTTAATTAAACTGCAAAAATGTTGTTTTTGTGGGACATTTTGCAGCACATGTTGCTATAGTTTTTCAATGAATATCTCATCGAGTCTTAACCAATTCAACTCAGTTTGTGGCAGCCACAAAAAACAAAGTTTCTGGAGTAGAACAATGACTTTTGAAGTACCGTATATACTCGAGTATAAGCCGACCCGAATATAAGCCGAGGCACCTAATTTTACCACAAAAACTGGGAAAACTTATTGACTCGAGTATAAGACAAGGGTGGGAAATGCAGCAGCTACGGGTCAATTTCAAAAATAAAAATAGATATTAATAAAATTGCATTATTTGAGGCATCAGTAGGTGAAAGGGTTTTGAATATTTATATAATACTAGCTGTGCCCGGCCACGCGTTGCTGTGGCTAAGACTTAATTTTTCTTTTCTTTTTGTTGTATGAACGTAGAGGCGTGGATGAGAGGTTGTGCTGTCAATTTTCGAGGTTGTGGGGCGTTTAGTTTAGTTGTTTTGTCCGGTGCCATGATTCCATTACCTTTTTATATATATAGACTGTAATAAAAGATAATAATAAGACTTTAATAAGATAAGACTGTCCAACTCTGAATACCTACACTCAAGTATAAGCCGATCTGAATAGAAACCGGCCAGGACCCTCACTCGAGTATAAGCCGAGGGGAGCTTTTTCAGCCTTTAAAAAGGGCTGAAAAACTAGGCTTATACTCGAGTATATACCATAAGTACCGCACAATTAAACAGGAAATAACACGTTCAAACCAGGAACAGATTTGTTTTCAAATTTTGTTGCATAGTGTTATTATAATAAAAATACAATTTTACAAGGGGAGAGAGGACAAAGACAGGACAGTTATTTCTATCTCGTTTGTTTTCAAAAAAAAAATAGTTTGTATTATCATTCCGCGCCAGAATTGGGAATTGCACTGCCTTTATGTGCCTTTGCTTACTTGTCTTCCACAGCCGTGGACCCGATCAAATGCATGTCCGTCTCGATCTCATCAAACACCTTCGCCATTTTCGCTTCCCGGTCCTGCAACGCCATCGTCGCTTCCTTAATCCGGCTATTAATTTTCACGTAGTCGGCAGGGGAGATTTCTTTGAAAGCCACACAGAGTGTCCGATAGCCATCCTGGAAGCAAGCAGATGTATTCCCTCAAGCTTGGTAGGCAACTTCTAGGATCTAATGCAACATTTTTTCAAGAAACCTTCTAACTTGAAGAAGTACTGTATATACTCAAGTATATGCCAACCCGAATATAAGCCAAGGCACATAATTTTAGCACAAGAAACTGGGAAAACTCATTGGCTCGAGTATAAGCCAAGGGTGGGAAATACAGACACTACTGGTAAATTTCAAAATAAAAATAGATACCAATAAAATTACATTAATTGAGGCATCAGTAGGTTAAATATTTGTGAATATTTACTGTATTTCAAAGAAAAACAGTAAACTAGCTCTGTAAATCGTAAAGGGGGAATCAACAAAAACAATATGGTAGCAACAATAACTCAGTAATAATAACAATAATAATAATAATAACTTCATTTGTATCCCGCCCTATCTATCTCTCCATGGGGACTCAAACCGGCTTTCAACATATTAACAGGCAAACATTCAGTGCCTATATAAACAATGTACAGCTAGATATAGATCTATACTTATATATATTAATTTCACATATTCATTTCCCCTGAAATGTTTGCAAACACTCTCTCTGTATAGGTGCATTTCTCTCCTGCAATATTTGTAAGCCCTATATATCTATGTTTATATCTATCTAGACATCTCTCTATATGTGTATGTGCGTGTGCACACATGCACATTTCCTTGCAATATTTGCAAGCCCTATATATCTATATTCATATCTAGACATGTCTATATATGTGTATTTCCCCTTGTAATATTTGCAAGCCCTATATATCTATATTCATATCTATCTAGACATGTCTATATATATTTGTGTATTTCCCCCTGTAATATTTGCACGCCCTATATATCTATATTCATATCTATCTAGACATGTATATATATATTTGTGTGTGCATTTCCCCCCGTAATATTTGCAAGCCCTAGATATCTATATTCTTATCTATCTAGACATGTCTATATATATTTGTGTGTGCATTTCTCCCCTGTAATATTTGCAAGCCCTAGATATCTATATTGATATATATCTATCTGGTCATTTCTCTTTACATAGATAATCATATCTATATAGGATTTGCAGAGACTTGCAAACATGTGAGGGGAAAATTCATATATAAATATAATGCACACATATAGATACAGATATACAGGTACATGGAAATCTCTAGATATCTATAGGTATATAGGATTTGCAAAGACCTGCAAACGTATGAGGGGGAAATTCATATATAAAATTAATGAATATAGATAGATAGATAGATAGATAGATAGATAGATAGATAGATAGATAGAGGAATGTAAGGACTGCAAAAGCTTGCAGGGGGAAATGCCTATATATCTGTAGGAGAGAAAAATAAATATTCCAGGGGGAAATGCTTTTAGACGATTAATGAATATATATATATATATATTCTTCCTGACTTGCAAGGGCTTATATCCCTCTCCCTTTTCAAAACATTCCTTTGGTTAAGAGGGAGGGAAGTTTTGGAAAAGAAAACACACTGATAAGGGAGGGTAAGACGAGAGAGAAATATATCATATTTTGCAAGCAATGGCCTCCAGGCTCTGCTGCCCAGCTTTAACCCCATTATAAGCTGAGGGAGGCATTTTCAGCTCAAAAAAGGGCTGAAAAAAGTATATATTGTAAATGTTTTGGGGGTATTACCACTCCCAAAACGGACAAGCCAGCCATGTTGGCTGGAAGACTTTAAGAGCTGTTGTCCAAAAACGTAATTCTACCAAGCTTAGTAAGACATGCAGAGCATGAATGCTACCAATCTGGTGTTCAGGAAGCTACCCATGAATGTGGACATTTCATTTCTCTGAGCAATAATTAAAATTTGGGTCAAGAATCCAATACAAACCAAGGAACCGGCAACTGGAGTCCTATCCATTTCCAATACAGCCTAGTTAAAGTCCTCCATCCACTTTCATCATTCTTAAGAAACAGAATGGAGAAGACTTCCTCTTACAAGTCTCGTATGGTCAACCCAGCTGACTATTTATCATTTTTGTTTCTTTCCTGTTTTGGACTAAGGACTCCCTAAAAAGCCCAGCAAAGGTTTGCCCAAAGCTCATACCAGCGCATTCCGCTCCACGTGTATTTTGGTCTTCTCTGCTTCGGCCACCGGGACCCTCGGGAAAATGGCTGAATCTGCTCCTTTACAGAAGAGGTACAGCTTTCCTAAAATGCAACGTGCAGATTGAGAGATTTGGGTTTGATAGGAGGTGAAGAAACAATTGCCAAATGTGCTGTTCAAAAAAGGGTTTCACAGAGGGCGGGAAAAGAGTTTGAACTCACGGTCTTGTGCCTTCACCAGAACGCTCATTCGCCGACGGACGCAATCAAAATCGAGAACGTTGAGCAGCTCATATCTTTGCAGACAAGAGGGACAAAAGAACATTTAGAAGAGTGTTGCTGGGGAGGGTGCAGAATCAAAGCACAACATACTTCTACATCTCAACAATCAGACAAAGTTAACACTAGGTTGCTGTGAGTATTCCGGGCTGTCTGGCCATGTTCCAGAAGCACTCTCTCCTGACGTTTCACCCACATCTATGGCAGGCATCCTCAGAGGTTGTGCGGTGTGTTGGAAACTAAGCAAGTGAGATTTATATTGCTTTGGGAAATAAAGTATTGAGGAATTGGTGGTAGTTAAGGTAAAGGGTAAAGGTTTTACCTTGCATTAAGTCCATTATAAATGGGTTATATAGCTGTGTGGAAGGGCCTTGAGTCTACACTGCCATATAATCCAGTTAAAATAAGATAATCTGTATTTTATAGGCAGTGTGGAAGAGGTATAAGTGAGGCCTAACTCTGCCTGTCCCCTGGGCTGAGTGGGTTGCTAGGAGACCAAGTGGGCAGAGCTTAGCCTTCTAACTGGCAGCAACTGGATAAAAACAATTCTTCCTCTCCCTCTAATTAGGACTTTATTTTTCTTTTCTTTTTTGAACGTAGAGGCATAGATGAGGGGTTGTGCTGCCAAGTTTAGTGTTTCTGGGATGTGTAGTTTTGTTGTTTTGTCCTAGGCCGAAATTTCATTACCCTTTTATATACAGTAGAGTCTCGCTTATCCAACATAAACGGGCCAGCAGAATGTTGGATAAGCGAATATGTTGGATAATAAGGAGGCATTAAGGAAAAGCCTATTAAACATCAAATTAGGTTATGATTTTACAAATGAAGCACCAAAACATCATGTTAGACAACAAATTTGGCAGAAAAAGTAGTTCAATATGCAGTAATGCTATGTAGTAATTACTGTATTTATGAATTTAGCACCAAAATATCACGATATATTGAAAACATTGACTACAAAAATGCGTTGGATAATCCAGAACGTTGGATAAGCGAGTGTTGGATAAGTGAGATTCTATTGTATATAGATATAGGTGGAACATCCAGGGTGGGAGAAAGAACTCTTGTTTGTTGGAGACAAGTGTGAATAGTGCAATTGGCCTTCTTTCTTAGCATTGAATAGCATTGCAGATTCAAAGCCTGGTTGCTTCCTGTCTGGGGGAATCCTTTGTTGGGAGGTGTTAGCTGACCCTGATTGTTTCCTGTATGCAATTCCTCTTTTTTTTTAGAGTTGCTCTTTATTTACTGTCCTGATTTCAGAATTTTAAAAATACTGGTAGACAGATTGTGTTCATTTTCATGACTTTCTCCTTGGATGTTTTTAATAAGTGTGTTTTTATTCTTTTTGGTTAATGTGCAAATATTACAATTGGTGCATGTTATTGTTTATTGATGTATTGTATATTGTTATTGTTTTGTATTTGATGTTTCTGTGAGCCGCCCCGAGTCCTCTCCGGGGGAGATGGTGGCGGGATATAAATAAACTTATTTATTATTATTTTTTTCTCTGTGTCGTGTGACCTGGTGGCTGTTAGAGTGGTTCAGCATTTCTGTGTTCTAAAATAATATGCTGTGTCCAGGTTGGTTCATTTGGTTCACTTGCCTAGATTCTAACAGATCTCCCAACTTATGAGGATGTCTGCCATAGATGTGAACAAAACGTCAGGAGAGAATGCTTCTGGAACATTGCCATACGGCCAGAAAACTCATAGCAACCCAGTGATTCTGGCCACGAAAGCCTTCGACAACACAAAGGTAACACTATATTCATATTTCCCTGAATTGTTTTGGCTTCCTTTTGCAATACCAGAAGGCCAAGCGGCCACCTTGCCTACCTTTCGATTTGCTTGTTTGGATTCTGTACCTTCATGAAGTTGTTTTCTTGTCCTAGAAAAGTGAAACCATACCTGTCAATAAACAAAAAGGACAGAATGGCGTTGAAAAAAAAACAACACGCACGCACACACGCTTTCAATTTTTTTAAAAAGAAAAGAAACCCAAAATATGGAAAAGGAGTAAAAACCACACAACGGGAAAGGCTATGTATGCACCACAATTGTGGGGAATTTGTGTAATTCATAGAGGATTTCAGTTTTTCTGTGGCTTGTTCTAAAAGCCCTGAAACACAGTCAGATACAGTTCCATCATCTTTATTCACTGCGAAGGGGACTCAGAGCAGCTTACAAATTAAGTTTACATACAATATTATATTATTAGCATAGTACAATACTGGCAATAAATTACTATATGGTACTATATCAATATATTGTAATACTGTATTATTAGTAATATTACATGTAAATTATAATATATAATTAATATTACTATATTGTATTATTAGTATTATTATGTATTACAATATAATATTATGAATATTATATGTACATACAATATGTTATAATTATTATATATTATTGTAAATTATATTGTGTTTGTGTATATATATATGTGTGAGTGTGTGCGTGTGCGTGCATTTTGCTCCAGCGAAATTACTGCAAGGAGCATTTAGGAAGCAGTGGAAAAATCTCACGATATCTTTCAGCAGCTGTCTTGCCACCTGAAATATACAAGGGTTATCCAGCAAGTAGATTACGTTTTAGAATTAAAAATGAACAAAATATAGGAGAAAACATTTACCATATGCAGTTGAAAGCCACACCCAAATACCACATCTCACTTAATCGCCATTCAAATCTAGGCAATTACTATAGTGATGAATGAGCTTTGCAACTCATTCCCCACTAAATTCTGCCACTTGCGTCCTCAACCAGCCGGTCACCCCTTCCCGCAGCTGCACATCGTCGCCAAAACGCTGCGTTGAGGACGCAAGCAGCAGAGTTTTGTGGGGAAGGAGTTGCAAAGCTCATTCATCACTATGGTAATTGCCTAGATTTGAATGGCGATTAAGTGAGATGTGGTATTTGGGTGTGGCTTTCAACTGCATATGGTAAATGTTTTCTCCTATACTTCGTTCATTTTTAATTCCAAAATGTAATCTATTTTCTGGATAGCCCTCATAGTTTCGCTTCACATACAGATGGATCACAATTATGCTGCACTTGCAACTCATGCAAGGGGAGCAAAACGGCTCTTTTTTTAAATGCTGAGACTATCAACATCCAAGGCATATTTTTAAATGATGGACCTGGATCAAACTTGGCACACAGAACCCCTGTGACTAACTACAACTCCCACTATGGTGAGTCAGTCCCCTCAAATCTACTAGAGGGCTCTGGGGGGACTGACTCACCATAGTGGGAGTTGTAGTATACTCTACAGCCAGCCTACACTGAACCCCACTGGTGATGCATCCAGAGCAAATTTTCCCAATATAACACATTTTACATATTGATGGAATTTCTCGGGGATAACCTGGCATTAAGTCAGTTGTAGTTAATCCAAAACCTTATGCATTTTGTACAATTTAAAAATTAACTTTTTCAAATAGCCCGGGCAGTTTTAATAAACTTTGCTAAACTTTCGAAATGTTTTAAGATTGAACTCTGCATCTTGTTTCTTTAAGCTCAAGAATTCTTAACAGCCGCACTATTGCTTTCTGCTTGACACAAGCTAAAAAATGCTCAGCTTTTGTAACTGTTTTTACTGTTTGTGTGTGTGTGTGTCATTCTTACTTTTGAGCTCCTTGAAGCAAAGCTATTTCATCCGGCGAAGCTGCAACGTAATTGCACGACACGTCGATGTTTGATTTCCCCGAGTCAACTTTGTCGCTTTCCTGGACTTGAACAGTGTGGCAGAGGCACAAAGCGCGCATGAACAGCTGCTCTTGGCTCTGGGGAGAGAATGGGAAACACAGTGACATCAGCAAAGAGGACTTCGTATTCCAGGAAGAAGCCCAGCAGATACCAAAACGTCCCCCAACAATTCTCATAGGTAATCATTTCCAGGGGGATGAGAAGCAAGTATGGCCATTTTTTAAATTTGTCAATTTTTAAACTTGTTAATTCAAAGGAATGGATGGCCATCTGTCGGGGGGCTTTGTATGCGATTTTCCTGCTTCTTTGCAGAATGGGGTTGGACTGGATAGCCCACAAGGTCTCTTCCAACTCTATGAATCTATGATTCCCAAATCAGATTATATGCCACGTTGGAAAAGATTACCGTATATACTCGAGTATAAGCCGACCCGAATATAAGCCGAGGCACCTAGTTTTACCACAAAAAAACTGGGAAAACATTGACTCCAGTATAAGCCGAGGGTGGTAAATTTCAGAAATAAAAATAGATACCAATAAAATTACATTACTGTATATACTCGAGTATAAGCCGACCCGAATATTAAGCTGAGGCACCTAATTTTACCACAAAAAAACTGGGAAAACATTGACTCCAGTATAAGCCGAGGGTGGTAATTTTCAGAAATAAAAATAATTACCAATAAAGTTACATTACTGTATATACTCGAGTATAAGCCGACCCGAATATAAGCTGAGGCACCTAGTTTTACCACAAAAAAACTGGGAAAACATTGACTCCAGTATAAGCCGAGGGTGGTAAATTTCAGAAATAAAAATAGATACCAATAAAATTACATTACTGTATATACTCGAGTATAAGCCGACCCGAATATTAAGCTGAGGCACCTAATTTTACCACAAAAAAACTGGGAAAACATTGACTCCAGTATAAGCCGAGGGTGGTAAATTTCAGAAATAAAAATAAATACCAATAAAATTACATTACTGTATATACTCGAGTATAAGCCGACCCGAATATAAGCTGAGGCACCTAGTTTTACCACAAAAAAACTGGGAAAACATTGACTCCAGTATAAGCCGAGGGTGGTAAATTTCAGAAATAAAAATAGATACCAATAAAATTACATTACTGTATATACTCGAGTATAAGCCGACCCGAATATAAGCTGAGGCACCTAGTTTTACCACAAAAAAACTGGGAAAACATTGACTCCAGTATAAGCCGAGGGTGGTAAATTTCAGAAATAAAAATAAATACCAATAAAATTACATTAATTGAGGCGTCAGTAGGTTAAATGTTTTTGAATATTTACATAACGCTCAAATTTAAGATGACGGTCCAACTCTGATTAAATCATTCTTCTCATCTTCAATGTAAATGTGCTTATGTATCCTTTTAATAATAATAGAGTAAAATAATACATGTAATAATAATAATAATAATAATAATAATAATACCGGAAAATAATACAATAAGTGAATATCTTGGATAATAAGGAGGGATTAAGGAAAAGCCTATTAAACATCAAATTCAGTTATGATTTTACAAATTAAGCACCAAAACTTCATGTTATACCACAAATTTGACAAAAATAGTCCAATATGCAGTAATGTTATGTTGTAATTACTGTATTTACGAAATTAGCACCAAAATATCACGATATATTGAAAACATTGACTACAAAAATGGCTTGGATAATCCAGAAGCTTGGATAAGCAAAGCTTGGATAAGTAAGACTCTAATGTAATAATAAATAGAGTAAAATAATAAATGCAATAATAATAATAATAATAAGATCAGAGTGAAATAAATGTATTAATAATAATAATAAAAACAGAGTAAAATAAATGTAATAGTAGCAACAATAATAGAGAAAAATAATAAATGTAATAATACCAATAATAATAGAGAAAAATAATAAATGTACCATATATTCTCGAGTATAAGCTGACCCAAATGTAAGCCAACCGGGACCCTCACCCGAGTATAAGCCGAGGGGGGCTTTTTCAGTCTAAAAAAAAAGGGCTGAAAAACTAGGCTTATACTCGAGTATATACAGTAATTCTGGGAGTGGAATAATATTTTTATTTTGACTTTTAGTGTGTTTTAACTGGCTTTTGTCATTTTAGGATGTTTTTTGTTGTTTATATTTCGGTTGTTAAATTAATTAGGTTGTGTTACGTATATTGCTGAATGTGTCTGTTTCGATGTATTTCCTGTATAGTTTTCTTTCCGGCAACTGAATGTTTGCCTCGTATGTTGGGAACTGCCTTGAGTCCCTTCAGGGAGATAGAGCAGCATACAAATAATGTTTATTACTATTTATTAAGTCTAAAACTAAGAATATTCAAGCCCCAAAGCAATGCAAAGAATACCAGGTGCCGAAGGCTTTATTTTTTTAAATTCGTTGCACGAATCCTTCCAAAGATATTTCCCTTCCCAAATGATTACATGAGCAATGGTTAATGTTACCTGAGCTGCTTTTTTGAAAGTTCCTCCGTCAACTTCTGAGAAGGCGTGGCTGTACTTGAAGCCGTCGATGCTGCACTCAATGAACTCCATGGTGTTTTCTGTTAACGTCCCCGTTTTATCAGAGAAGACATATTCAACCTAGAAGAAAAAGAGGGAGGAATCCTGGTTAGAGGTAGAGTTTTTGTGATGAGGGCATTGAAGAAAGGAATAGGTATTAAAAATAAAAGCTTCCTTCCATCCCTTGATGGCTCTACCATAACCTACAGTATTGGAAATAACTGCACCTAGTCTCTGGGCTTATTTCCCTTTGGAAATAAATGGCAATCATAACCTTATTGAAAAGGTAAAAATGATGTGACATCCATTTGGAAAATGTGAATTTCCATGAACATGTGGAGACCATAATTTGAAAACCACTAGTCAAGAAAAGCATGACCTTGTTAGAAGTCAACCCTTTGAACAAGTGATATTCAGAAGCACTTATGCAATGGCACACAGGTAACTCAGCTGTTAAACTGAAGAACCATGCCTTTGAACTACCAAGGACTGTTTTATCTTTTTTATATTGTGATTTGTATTATATTGCTTACTTTTTGTCCTTATGTTGATTGGGCCGCTGCCCCATGTAAGCCACCCTGAATCCACGCTGGGAGATGGTGGTGGGGTATAAATAAAGTTTTATTATTATTATTTATTAAAGACATGCCACTACAAAAATATATTTGGTTAGCAGAGGATGGTTGTTTCTTTGAAGCTGAAATTGCAGTTGCAGTTTACCCAAAAGATATACTCTTCCTTGAAACATCTTAGTTAAAAAATATGCACCCAGAGATTAAAAAAAACAAAGTCTTCTTTGAAAAATAATGTATCTTGTTTACTCACAAACATCTTGTTATTAATTCATCATATCGGCACATTTCTTATTAAAGTTCAGTTATAAATAGGATGTAATTTATCTGTATGTGTTGAGTACACAGGGTATCATTCTTAATCAATAGTGCATAGTCTTTACACATAGTTGTACTCACTGAAGTCCATAATCATACTCCACTGAGGTGTAAAACTGACACATCCACGTCCAGTGAGATGCTCAGCATACTCAGCCACCTCCAATGAAGTGGTAAGCAGACTGACTACAAAATGGAGTCCTGAGTCTGAACATGCTCAGTACAATCCCATGTCTATAACCTCTCCCACACCAAAGAGGTACAGTCAAACTGGCAAATCAACATACACATAGAATACAGGTTAGCAGACTATAGCAACCTCCCAAGCCTTTCACTATTTATTTGTTCATGTATATATTCGCTAACCTGGCTCCTAACTTACAGGGCAGAAAGCACGAGACAGCATTCAAAGCAGATCTGTATTTACAAGCAAATCTGAATTTGATGTTTTGTTGGCTTTCTAAGCCTTCTAGGGCAGCCATCACACACATACACTGTTGTAAGTCAGCCTTTGCCTTTGTGTAATTCTGATGTGCCTTTGCATGACTCTGATGACGATTTTGGGTTATATGTGCATAACGATGGGATTCATGATGAATTTCAAGATGACTCTGATGCTGGGAATTATAGGAGCGTTCCAGCTGTGGGAAATGAAGAGCAGAGAGTTGGAGTTGTTCCCATGGGAATAAATGATGATGTTGTTTCTAACGAGGAATTTCAGGTGCAGGGAGTAGAAAGGGAGGATAGCACTTTGCCACCTGATACTGAGCTCAGTGGCCTTGACTTTGGAGATCTTGATCGGGCTTCAAGGCTAGAATTCCGAGGGTTGCGGAGAAGCCTTCGCATAGCCAGTAAACAAGAGAGTTCTCTATGCAACTCCATCGCTTGATCTAGAAGCAAGTCTGTTTCCCTGTGCAGAGTTTTGCTTTCCTGGATATCTCGTGGATATATTCTGTTTGCTGGGACTTTTGGCTTCTATGGAAAGAACCTGGTTTTATGCTCTATGTTTCTATGGACTTATTGCTTACAGCCTTGGTTTTGGAACTGAACTTTTACTCTTTTATGAACTATCTTTTGCCTATTTTCTAAATAAACTACAAAAGGCTACTTCCTGTGTGTGGCTTGGTGTCTTTAGCAAGGTGAAGCTAGCCTGAGGTGTGACATACACAATGGTAAAAATGGGGGACAATGCCTGGCTAGACAGCAGTACGTGTGAAAAAGATCTTGGAGTCCTTGTGGACAACAAGTTAAACATGAGCCAACAATGTGATGCGGCTGCTAAGAAAGCCAACAGGATTCTGTCCTGCATCAATAGGGGAACAGCGTCTAGATCCAGGGAAGTCCTGCTCCCCTCTATTCTGCCTTGGTCAGACCACACCTGGAATCACACTGTGTCCAATTTTGGGCACCACAGTTGAAGGGAGATGTTGACAAGCTGGAAAGCGTCCAGAGGAGGGCGACTAAAATGATCAAGGGTCTGGAGAACAAGCCCTATGAGGAGCGGCTTAAAGAGCTGGGCATGTTTAGCCTGCAGAAGAGAAGGCTGAGAGGAGACATGAGAGCCATGTACAAATAGGGAGGAGGGAGCAAGCTTGTTTTCTGCTGCCCTGCAGACTAGGACACGGAACAATGGCTTCAAACTACAGGAAGGGAGATTCCACCTGAACATCAGGAAGAACTTCCTGACTGTGAGAAGGACTGTTCAGCAGTGGAACTCTCTGCCCCGGACTGTGGTGGAGGCTCCTTCTTATTTATATTCCGCCCTTCTCACCCCGAAGGGGACTCAGGGCGGATTACAATGAACACATATACGGCAAACATTCAGTGCCAACAGACAAACAACATTCAGTTTTAGACAGACACAGAGGCATTTTAACATCTTTCCAGCTTCACGATTCCGGCCACAGGGGGAGCTGTTGCTTCACCGTCCATTGGTGGCTGTTCTTCCTCATTCTTTTCCTCGTGAGCAGTTTTATGGGGTTGTAGATTAGTTAAATTAGCCTCCCGCATAAAGCGTACCTAAATTTTCCCTACTTGACAGATGAAACTGTCTTTCAATTATGGGAGCTGTAGTTCACTAACACTCAGGGAGAAAGCTTATTTTCTGCTGCCCTGCAGACTAGGACACGGAACAATGGCTTCAAACTACAGGAAGGGAGATTCCACTTGAACATTAGGAAGAACTTCCTGACTGTGAGAAGGGCTGTTCAGCAGTGGAACTCTCTGCCCCGGAGTGTGGTGGAGGCTCCTTCTTTGGAGGCTTTTAAGCAGAGGCTGGATGGCCATCTGTCGGGGGTGCTTTGAATGCGATTTCCTGCTTCTTGGCAGAATGGGGTTGGACTGGATGGCCCATGAGGTCTCTTCCAACTCTACTATTCTATGATTCTATGAAAAAGGGGAAATTAAAGCATCCCAACCAAGGAGGCTGGCTGATGTGCACAGCGTGGATGCGACGCCTGACATTTCCCTCCCGCACACACTGTTACAAGCATGCAAATCCTGCTTTAGCGAAGGCTAATTATAGCACCGAGCACTCAGGGGCCCAGAGGATCAATCTTTAGTGCTTATACATATTTAAAGAAGGTTTTTGTTTTTTAAAAAATCATGTGTTGAAAGCAACATTAGAACCTGGAAGTGTCAGGTTTCACTATGGCCGGACGATCAACTCCTGAACACTCTGCCTAATGTTTTCTTTGAGCTGCCACATCGGAAGGAATGCAGCCCTGCCTTCCTTGCCCTGTTTGTTTCACAGCCGGATATTTCTCTTTGTGATTCAGTTCAGTTATTTTTTTTTCTCATTACAGGGAACAGAAATAAACAGGGTCCAAGTGAGAAGGGGATGGGATTCAACAACAAGGGAGATCGTCATCTTGGATGGATAGATCTGTTGGGATTTTTCTGCTTATGTGAACCTTCAAAGCATTTATAAAATAATTCCATTCCCTGGGTGGCTGTGAGTTTTCCGGGCTGTCTGGCCATGTTCCAGAAGCATTCTCTCCTGACATTTCACCCTCATCTATGGCAGGCATCCTCAGAGGTTTTGAAGTCTGTTGGAAACTAGGCAAGTGGGTTTATATATCTGTACAAAAATGTCCAGGGTGGCAAAAAGAACTCTTGTCTGCCTGAGGCATATGTCAATGTTGCAATTGGCCAGCTTGATTAGCACTGAATAGCCTTGCAGTTTCAATGACTAGCTTCTTTCCTGCCTGGGGGAATCCTTTGTAGGAAGGTGTTCACACCCTGATTGTTTCTCGTCTGGCTACTAGTACAGTAGAGTCTCACTAATCCAAGCCTCGCTTATCCAAGCCTCTGGATAATCCAAGCCATTTTTGTAGTCAATGTTTCCAATATATCGTGATATTTTGGTGCTAAATTCGTAAATACAGTAATTACAACATAACATTACTGCGTATTGAACTACTTTTTCTGTCAAATTTGTTGTATAACATGAAGTTTTGGTGCTTAATTTGTAAAATCATAACCTAATTTGATGTTTAATAGGCTTTTCCTTGATCAGTCCTTATAATCCAAGATATTCGCTTATCCAAGCTTCTGCCGGCCCGTTTAGCTTGGATTAGTGAGACTCTACTGTATTAAAATGTGGCTACCAGGGTTTTTTTTACGGCACTTCAGGTTTAATTTTCTTCATTTTTTTTAAAAAAAATTATAAATCCCAACAATTAACAATTTTTTGCAATACATGTCTTATTTCAGTATACGTAACACCAAAAGTAACTAATGTTTAAATGACATTTTAAACGGTCCTTTGAAATGTACCACCCACCCCCCTGCCGTAAAAAAAAAAATGTGGCTACCAGGTTTTAAAAAAACTCTACAATCAGGACAGTAAATAAAGAACAACACCCAGAAAACAGGAATTCCAGGCAAGAAAGAATCAGGACCAACTAACACCTCCCAAGAAGGATGCCCCCAGGCAGGAAGCAGCTAGGCTTTGAAGCTGCAAGACTATTCCATGCTAATGAATGTGATCAATTGCGACATTCACACTGGCCTCAAACAGACAAGAGTTCTTTCTCCTATCTTGGACATTATTATACAGATATATAAATCATACAATTCCCTTTTCTGACACAGAGTGATTCCATTTAGAAGAAGAAGTACAGAAATAGAAAGGGACTTCTGCTAACAGACAGGTTCTATAATTGTGACATCCGGTTTCAACATCTAACCACACAGCTCTAAATACATAGACCAGGCCCTCCAAGATCCTTTACCTGGCCCCTGCCCTCAGTTTTATAATATAATGTTTTTATATCAGTTTTAATAATATAATATTGTGTGTGTGTGTGTGTGTGTGTGTGTGTGTGTGTGTGTGTGTGTGTATATATATATATATATATATATATATATATATATATATATATAATATTGATAGAAATATTATAATGTAATACAATGTAATACTAATAATAATACCATATAATAATATTAATTATATATTATATATTACATGTAATATTACTAATAATATTACAATATAGTGGTATAATTCAATATAGTAATATATAATGCTAATATTGTTCTATGCTAATAATATAATATATTGTATATAGATATAAATTGTAAGCCGCTCTGAGTCCCCTTCGGGGTGAGAAGGACAGGATATAAATGTAGTAAATAAATAAATAATAAATAAATAAATTTTTGACTTAGGCTCGTCCAAAATCTGAAATGACTTGAAGGCACACAACAACAGTAATCCTAATTAACTTGACTATCTTGTTGGCCAGAAGCAGGTCCACACTTCCCATTAAAATCCTGATCGGTTTGAGTTGGTTAAAATTGTTTTTATTTTTAAATATTGTATTTTTCTTTCGTTGTTGTTGTTTTTGCACTACAAATAAGACATATGCAGTGTGCATAGGATTTTGTTCATTTTTTTTCTTTAAACGATCATTCGGCCCCTCAACAATCTGAAGGATTGTGGACCGGCCCTCTGCTTTAAAAGTTTGAGGACCCCTGATCTAGATGGTCTTTGGAGGTCTCTTTCCTTACCTATGGTCTCATGAAATCATTTTGGATGGTCTTTGGAGGCCTCTTTGCTTACCTATGGTCTCATGAAATCATTTTGGATGGTCTTTGGAGGCCTCTTTGCTTACCTATGGTCTCATGAAATCATTTTGGATGGTCTTTGGAGGCCTCTTTGCTTACCTATGGTCTCATGAAATCATCTAGGTGGTCTTTGGAGGTCTCTTTGCTTACCTATGGTCTCATGAAATCATCTAGGTGGTCTTTGGAGGCCTCTTTGCTTACCTATGGTCTCATGAAATCATCTAGGTGGTCTTTGGAGGTCTCTTTGCTTACCTATGGTCTCATGAAATCATCTAGGTGGTCTTTGGAGGTCTCTTTGCTTACCTATGGTCTTATGAGGTTGATTAGATCATGGGTCCCCAAACTAAGGCCCTCCAAGGCCATTGACCTGGCCTCTGTCTCCACTTAAAAAGTTTGAGGACCTCTGACATAGACAAACCAGAAAGAGCTTTCTTCTGTTTTGCTTTTCTGTTTAGCTGCCTATAAGAGACCTACACTCTCTGAATCAATTAACTCAGTGGCTAACGATAAGCCTGGCGTAGCTCGGCTTTTGTCACTGTTGCTGGTCCAGAAAAACGTGAGGCTTGCTACTAGGTTAAGACAAAATAGAATAATAGGATCCTAGAGTTGGAAGAGACCTCGTGGGCCACCTGGTCCAACCCCATTTTGCCAAGAAGCAGGAAAATCGCATTCAAAGCACCCCTGAGAGATGGCCATCCAGCCTCTGTTTCAAAGCCTCCACCACACTCCAGGGCAGAGAGTTCCACTGCTGAACAGATCTCTCTAACAGTGAAGTTCTTCCTCATGTTCAGGTGGAATCCCCTTTCTTTCCTGTAGTTTGAAGCCATTCCTCCGTGTCCTAGTCTGCAGGGCAGCAGAAAACAAGCTCCCTCCCTCCTCCCTATGACTTCTCCTCACATATTTGTACATGGCTATCATGTCTCCTCTCAGCCTTCTCTTCTGCAGGCTAAATATGCCCAGCTCTTTAAGCTGCTCCTCAAAGGGCTTGTTCTCCAGACCCTTAATCATTTTAAACCCTCCTCTGGACACCGTCCAGCTTCTCAACATCTCACTTCAATTGCAGTGCCCAGATTGGGACACAGATCAAGTGGTCTAACCAAGGCAGAATAGAGGAGTAGCATGACTTCCCTTGCTCTAATCCAGTGATTCCCAAAGTGGGCGCTACCGCCCCCTGGTGGGCGCTGCAGCAATCCAGGGGGGCGGTGATGGCCACAGGTGCATTTGGGGGCGGGGCCAGAGGAGGGGAGGGGCCTCTTCCCAAGTGCCGGAGACAGGGCTGAGCACCTGAGGCGCCTGTTAGGACACAGGAGGTGGAGCTAGAGGAGTGGGCGTGGCTTCTTCCCAAGAGCCCGAGACAGGGCTGAGAATCTATACCTCTCCTGAGGCGCTTGTTGGGACACAGAGGGCGGAGCTAGGGAAGGGGGAGGGGCCTCCTTCCAAGAGCCCAAGACAGGGCTGAGCCTCTATACCTCTCCTGAGAGGCCTTTTAGGACTAAAGGGCGGGGCTAGGACTGAGGGCAGGGCCTCTTCCCAAACGCACGAGACAGGGCTGAGCCTCTATATACATCCCCTTCAGGCACTTGGGAAGAGGCCCCGCCCCCTCCTCTAGCCCCGCCCCCTGTGTCCTGGCAGGCGTCACAGGACAGGGATAGAAGCTCATCCCTACCTCAGAGCTCGTTACTCCGCCCATCCCAGTCCTGGCCGCCCATTTGTGGCCCCGCCCACCTCCCCCTCCCAGCCCTGCATCTTGGACTAGGGGAGAGGCTCAGCCCCCCCCCCTTGAGCAGGAGCCACGCCCACCCCTCTAGGCCACGCCCCCTTTCCAGGGGGTGCTGAGTCATATTTTTTCTGGAAAGGGTGCCGTAGTCCAAATAAGTTTGGGAACCTCTGTGCTAGAGAATGGGGTACGAAAAGGGAAAGATTTCTGACCTGGCCAAGCTCTTCGTTGAGGTCGGAGGTATTCACTAAGGCCCCCTCATCTCGGGTTTTGTCATACATTTCTTTGTCCCACGAAATGAAAAAGGAGCCCAGGAATTTCTGCATCTCGACTGTCACGTACATGGAGACGGGGATGATGAAATTGAACAGCACCATGAAGGACAGGAAATCGGTGAACATTTTTAAAAGCTGAAAGGGAGAGAAACGTTTGTGACATTGGTGCCCGCGGACCTAAGGAGCCAAATCGGCCGCCGTAGGGATCGGGAACAAGCAAAGGCCATTAACCTTGAAAGTTTCTTTGTCCTTCTGGGTTCTCTGGTTATACCAAGGCTCATTGTTATATGGAACGCTTTGCCAGGTGTACTTGAGGGCGGTGCATATGATCGCCTTGCCCACCAAGATGCACAGGTAGACGATCAAGAAAGCGTTGATGGACCTGGGAAAAGAAAGCGTTCAAAAACAAGAACAAAAAATTACTCCTGTTCCTTGTGTTGTGCAAGTCAGGACAAAATGTTTCACCGATCGGAGGCACAAAAAGATAAGTTTAAAAGGGGAATGGGAAACCATCTTGAAGGGCCATGTCCCTCACTGTACCTAATTCTCCAACTCCCCTTGAGTTAATAAGAAATATGATTGGCACTTGGGGAACATGGAAGCATTCTCAGCAAGTTTTGGAATCTTCCCGGGCACCTAGAAGCCCCTAAATGTGGTGAAAATGTCTTTTATATCTACTTAAAGAGTTTATTTTAATGGGTGGCGCAGTGGGTTAAACCACTGAGCTAACGAAATGTTGGAAGTTCGAATCCAGGGAGCGAGCTGAGCTCTCACTGTTAGCCCCAGCTTCTGCCAACCTAGCAGTTCAAAAACATGCAAATGTGAGTAGATCAATAGCTATCAATAGATCAATAGAGTTTATTTTGAGGGGTGGCGCAGTGGGTTAAACCACTGAGCTAACGAAATGTTGGCAGCTCGAATCCAGGGAGTGAGCTGAGCTCCCGCTGTTAGCCCCAGCTTCTGCCAACCTAGCAGTTCAAAAACAAGCAAATGTGAGTAGATCAATAGTATCAATAGATCAATAGAGTTCATTTTGAGGGGTGGTGCAGTGGGTTAAACCACTGAGCTGCTAAACTTGCTGACTGAAATGTCAGCAGTTCGAATCCAGGGAGCGAGCTGAGCTCCCGCTGTTAGCCCCAGCTTCTGCCACCCTAGCAGTTCGAAAACATGCAAATGTGAGTAGATCAATAGGTATCAATAGATCAATAGAGTTCATTTTGAGGAGTGGCGCAGTGGGTTAAACCACTGAGCTGCTGAACTTGCTGACTGAAATGTTGGCAGTTCGAATCCAGGGAGTGAGCTGAGCTCCTGCTGTTAGCCCCAGCTTCTGCCAACCTAGCAGTTCAAAAACATGCAAATGTGAGTAGATCAATAGGTACAGCTCCGGCAGGAAGGTAATGGCGCTCCATGCAGTCATGACCTTGGACGTGTCTACGGACAACGCCGGCTCTTCAGCTCAGAAATGGAGATGAGCACCAACCCCCAGAGTCGGACACAACTAGACTTAATGTCGGTGAAACCTTTACTTTTACCTTTGAGGGGTGAAAGCCTTTCTATGGACCTCCTCTCCATTCAGTTCTGGCAAGCATGAGCACTGGCCAGGGTTGATGGCAGCTGCTACCCCATCAACCCTGGCCAGTGCTCATGCTTGCCAGAACATCTGGAGAACCCTGCTGTGGGCTCTCAGCCTCTTTCCTGTTTACACATTTCTATTTCCACAAGGCTGTTAGAAATGTATACAAGCAAACGAGGCTAAAATGCTTTGCATACTGGTCCCGATCTTGTGAAAGAACATGTCACACAGTCAAAGAAATTCAGCTGCTGTTTTGAAAAAAAAAAAAAGCCCCATAAAACTCAGGCAGACTTGCTTACTTTTCAACTGCGGAGCGTTTCTGAGATTTGCCTTGGTAGTTCAATGCCATTTTAGTTTCCATTCCAGTATACACAGCAACCCCTACAAAAATAAAATCAATGACTGATATGTAAAAGGCTGGAAACAGTGCTGGGGGCAAGGACAAGCAATGCATCACTCTGGGTTTTAGTGTGACAAATGTGTGACAAATGAGCGTCTGAATTACTTATACTTAGGGCAGTGGTTCTCAACCTGTGGGTCCCCAGGTGTTTTGGCCTACAACTCCCAGAAATCCCAGCCAGTTTACCAGCTGTTAGGATTCCTGGGAGTTAAAGTCCAAAACATCTGGCGATCCACAAGTTAAGAACCACTGACTTGGGGTGATC
Source organism: Anolis carolinensis (assembly GCF_035594765.1). Lineage (NCBI taxonomy): Eukaryota > Metazoa > Chordata > Lepidosauria > Squamata > Anolidae > Anolis > Anolis carolinensis. Next base: position 19,757,744 of record NW_026943823.1, read on the forward strand.
TAGAATACTGTATAAGTGTTTGTGACCAGAGAAGAAGCTGAAGACCAGAAGAATACAGGACAACATGGAGAGCCACAATACATGAAGGCATGGAAGTTCTTGGCAATCAACGTGAGGAATATCCCATGAATTGAACTTTACCAACTTGACAAATGAAGAAAACCAAGAAAACAGCCAAAAGGAGTAGCACTGAGTAGGTTGTTTTACCATGACAGACATGAACTGAGTTGAAGACAGTAATGAAGTATGAATTTTTGGTTTACAGATGTTATGTTTAATTGTGTGTTTGTGTTTTGAAAGGGTAAGCATTACAGTTATTGCTTCTCAGCACTCAGAGGCTGGTTGCCATGGAGAAGTAGGCGGAGCCAACTGCCGTTCTGTTGAAGAAGTGCAGAGTTTAAAAAAGGGATTCAGTCTGTGCTCAGATGAGGCACAGGGAAGATTGATCCTAGGTTGAGGGGATCAAGGAAACTCAATTGTTCATTTTGAGTCGGTTTAAAATAAGTTTGGTGACTTAAATTGCCTGTGTCTCTGTCTCCTTCTGTCTGTCATATGGCATTGAATGTTTGAATTGTGATCCACCCTGAGTCCCCTTCGGGGTGAGAAGAGCAGAATATAAATATTGTAAATAAAATAAATAAATAAACAAACAAACTAAAATTGATTCAAAATTATATAAAAAGAAGAACTCTTCTTATGTGACTTTGTCATCAAATGAAGACCTGCACTGGCATCCCATCACTTTTACAAAGGACCTGATCGCTCCTTTGTGAGAAAGTTGGTGAGTATGAGAGTGTGAGTGAATGTGTCAAAAGCAAGGTATGATTTTAAATGCTTAATGATAGTTACATGCACGGTTTTGTCGGTTTCCCTGCACAGTCTGTATTTTGGATCATCAGCTGATTTTTCGATCTTGGCCTGAATTGCCTTTGTTCTGATGGCTTGCTCCTGGGCTGCAAGGATCAGGCCTTCTGTCTCCTTCTTCTGGGTCCCATTCGTGAGCCAGAGCCAGGTCTTCTCCTTATCAGCTTTTCCTTCAATTTTGTCAAGGAACTTTCCATGCAATGTTTGTTGTGCCAGTTGTCAGCTCTAGTTTGTAGTGCGGTTTTCTTGTGCTGCTATTATTATTATTATTATTATTATTATTATTATTATTATTATTATTATTATTATAGCCTGATGTGTATTCAGATTATTCAGTTTCCAAGAAGGAACACAAACCGCATATTTGTGACATAGGTTCAAGAACCACATCCTATAAGTGAAAGAGGTGGCACTGAAAGAAGTGAAATTCGCAGAGACCCCAGGAAAATGCTGCTGTGTTTTCTTTTACTGGAGGATTAAAGACCATTACTCACCGTAGATCTTCGGGGTATTTTTTAACGTTGCTCCTTTTAGCAAGAGGTTCTCGGGACCCAGGGCTCTAAAATGAAAGTGAGCTATTAGGCTCTTTACAAATGAAGCAATCAAAAAAACACCGGCACGTTATGGCCCCCAATAGATGGACCCAGAAGTGCAATATTTTGAAATTAGATAAGGCTATGAAGCCAGCATTCCTAATCAATGTGATATGGAACATGCAAAATTACTCAACGGAGACACAGGGGAGGGAAGGGGAAAAATAGAGAGAGGTCAGAAGAGAATTGATGCCAACAATTTGCTCTAGGCGATAAAAAGCCAAACTAGCAAATTGGAAAACATAAGCTCCGATCAATGCGGGAGGACAATAACACAATAATAAAGAAAACTGAGGACGAACCTGGCTATGGGTTCTTGGTTGTCATTATAGATGTTAATTCTGCCCACAAACCTGGAACAAGAGAAAGAAAATTGGGGAGAATGTTACAATATGTGATAACTGCTGCAAGAATTGAGTATTAGAGGTGGAAATGTTGTGGGGGAATCAATAGTACGCCAGCGGGAGGCAAACCACGGCTGAAATGGAACAGGCTCCAAATTAGCCCACGGTTAAGTGATTCGGAGTTGATTTTAGCATAATAGTGCTGTCGAATCCTCAGAAAGAGGAAAATCTCTCTCAAGGTGGCATTGGGCACAAATAGGGAGCTTGTTTTGGATTGCAACTCCCAGAATCCCCAAACTAGCATGCTGTCTGGAGGATATGGGTAGTTTTGTTCCAAATAGCGCTCTTCCAAGCATCGTGCAGATTCAATTCCAGGAATCTCTGGATTGAAAACAAAACACAGCCTGAATTTCTGTATTACTGCTGCCAATGATTGCGGGAAATACAGAGTAAGACTGTTCAAAAGGTCTTCCTGTTTTCTTAACAATCCAACTCTCAAATGGTTATTAATGTACGGTAGTCAGAAAAATAATTTTGGGGAAATAAAATGGGCATGGTTCCATGGTGTTCAGCTAGAGCAATGGTATAAGAATTGGGTAAAAAAAATAATAAAGAGGGGAAGGAACCTAACCAATTTGAACAAATAATACAAAATGGAAGGGATACAGATCATTATAAAAAATTGAAAGGTGTAACTGGTAGAATCTATAAGATATTGGGTGGAATAAAAGAAGGAGAGAGAAAAAATACCACTCTTAAGGAAATATGGGAGGAAGAGTTAGAGGTGAAAATAAATGAAATGGAATGGTCGCAATTGTGGAAACAAAGGCACTTGAAAAACTTATCAATAAGAGTTAAAGAAAATTATTATAAGATAATTTGGAAATGGTATTTAACGCCATTAAAAATGTCAAATATTAATAAAAGCCATCCAAAAAATTGCTGGAGAGGCTGTCAGGAAGTGAGAACATATATACATATGTGGTGGCATTGTAAATATGTAAGGAAATTTTGGTACAAAATATTTAAAGAGATAGAGGATATAACGAATGTCAAATTGGAAATAAGCCCTGGTATTGCGTTATTATCAATTTATAATAACAATAAGAGGGATAAAAAAGAAAATGTATTGACAATAGCAAGATTGCTTATAGCAAGGAACTGGAGAAAAGTAATAATTGTTCAGATTGAAGAATGGTTTAAGGAAGTATGGAAATTGGCAATAAATAATAAGCTAACATGCAAATTAAAAGTTAAAAGAGGGATATGGGGGAAAAATGATTTTGAGGATGTATGGGGGAAAATTATTGAGAAAGGACTCCAAAAAAGGGATGCCTCAGGAAGAAATGAGATTTTGGTTAGACAATACATAAGAAGTGGCTCGGGTTGGGAGGGGGGGATACACAGTGGTGAAGAAATATAGATGGACAAATGTTAACGATGTAGTAGATATAAATCAACAGTAGATATAAAAGAATGATGCAAGTATTGTATGATCTATATATATAAAAGGGTAATGAAATTTCGGCCTAGGACAAAACAACAAAACTACACATCCCAGAAACACTAAACTTGGCAGCACAACCCCTCGTCCATGCCTCTACGTTCATACAACAAAAAGAAAAGAAAAATAAAGTCCTAATTAGAGGGAGAGGAAGAATTGTTTTTATCCAATTGCTGCCAGTTAGAAGGCTAAGCTCCACCCACTTGGTCTCCTAGCAACCCACTCAGCCCAGGGGACAGGCAGAGTTAGGCCTCACTTAGGCCTCTTCCACACTGCCTATAAGATGCAGATTATCTTATTTCAACTGGATTATATGGCAGTGTAGACTCAAGGCCCTTCCACACAGCTATATAACCCATTTATAATCTTATATTATCTACTTTGAACTAGATTATTTTGACTCCACGCTGTCATATAATCCACTTCAGTGTGCTTTATACAGCTGTGTAGAAAGGGCGTCATTACTACCACCAATTCCTCAATACTTTATTTCCCATACCACCATACTTCACCACAGCAACGCGTGGCCGGGCACAGCTAGTCATTATATATAAGAAGAGAACTCAGTTTGTATATTTGGAACAATTAAAGAACTAAAGAACATTTATTGTTTACGAGGAGTAAATTCATCCTTCAAGAGAAAAATATTGTTTTTACTGTGAATATAACAGTCCTTTGTCTAATTATTGACACAACGACGTTGTATGACACAGCAAACAAGATACGCATCATCTGAAAATACATCACACAGTCCTAGACACTTGGGAAGCGTTCGACTTGTGATTTTGTGAAACGAAACCCAGCATGTCTAATTATTATTATTATTATTATTATTATTATTATTATTATTATTTATCCACCTCTCCTGGTCATAGTCCAACACTCTAATCATGCTGGCTCTCTTGCTGAAGATATTAGATTGCAAAAAATGCCTTATATCCATTTTTCTTTACTTGAGGTAGAATAACTGCTGCCTAAACTTGCTACCTGACCTTCCATGCCCGCAGGTATCTAAAACTTGGCCCACTTGGGTCTCCTTGCAACCCACTCAGCCCAGGGAACAGGCACAGTTAGGCCTCACTTAGGCCTCTTCCAGAGATTATCTGATTTTAACTGGATGATATGGCAGTGTAGACTCAAGGCCCTTCCAATCTATTTATAATGGACTTAATGTAAGGTAAAACCTTTACCCTTTACCTTAACTACAGTAGAGTCTCACTTATCCAACATAAACGGGCCAGCAGAACGTTGGATAAGCGAATATGTTGGATAATAAGGAGGGATTAAGGAAAAGCCTATTAAACATCAAATTAGGTTATGATTTTACAAGTAAAGCACCAGAACATCATGTTATACAACAAATTTTACAGAAAAAGTAGTTCAATACGCAGTAATGCTATGTAGTAATTACTGTATTTACGAATTTAGCACCAAAATATCACGATATATTGAAAACATTGACTACAAAAATGTGTTGGATAATCCAGAACGTTGGATAAGCGAGTGTTGGATAAGTGAGACTCTACTGTACCACCAATTCCTCAATACTTTATTTCCCATACCACCAGACTTTGCCACAGCAACGCGTGGCCGGGCACAGCTAGTACATTGTATATCTGCTATGTGATAAAAGTAATTATTGTATGGAAAACTTTAAATTCAATAAAAACTATTTAAAAAAAAAGAAAAATAATTTTAAAGATCCCTGGAACTCTGGTCCCGAGTTCCAATCTCTCAGTCAAATTTTCACAGGACTTCATAGAGTCTTCAAAGAAGAGGAAACGTAAGGTCCAAAACACACCTGTAGAGGTCCGGTTGTGGCTGTTCACATTCGATGGTGGCGGTAAGGCAACCGATGGCTTGGCATGTACAGAGGTGGGAAGTATCCTGCACAGTATAGTGGGTCTAGACAGAAGTTCGAAAGACGGGTAAGTCAGTTTTCAGAATAAGCTCAAATCTATTTGTCATAAAGGCATCAAACGACAGCAACAGATTAACATTTCTATCTGCATGATGATTTACTCTCATCTTGCTGTTTGGTTGTTCGGATTTGTGTGTGAACGTCTCTAAAGGCAGTTTGAGTTATAAAAAGAGAACAATGAATGTGCTTCAGGCTTTTATTTTATAGTCAAGATAAGCATGCTAGTTAAAAAAAAAGCAGTGATTTTTATAGCTCAATCCTTGGGCAAAATGAAACATATAATTTCTCCTTTCATGGTTACCAGTGTCATGAGTCCAACACATAAAAATCTTATCCTTTTTAAGATCTAGTCAGAGGGTGCTGTTGTTTTTAACTCTGTATGTATTTTATTGGATTTTAACTGTTTATACAGTAGAGTCTCACTTATCTAACATAAACGGACCGGCAGAATGTTGGATAAGCGAATATGTTGGATAATAAGGAGGCATTAAGGAAAAGCCTATTAAACATCAAATTAGGTTATGGTTTTACAAATTAAGCACCAAAACATCATGTTATACAAGAAATTTGACAGAAAAAATAGTTCAATACACAGCAATGCTATGTAGTAATTACTGTATTTACGAATTTAGCAGCAAAATATCACGATGTATTGAAAACACTGACTACAAAAATGTCTCACACTGTAGAAATAGGGTGGGAGAAAGAAGTCTTGTCTGTTGGAGGCAAGTGTGAATGTTGCAATTGGCCACCTTGATTAGCACTTGCAGCTTCAAGGCCTGGCTGCATCCTGCTTGGGGGCATCCTTTGATGAGAAGTGTTAGCTGGCCCTGATAGTTTCCTAACTGGAATTCCCGTTTTCTGATTGTTCTTTATTTACTGTTTTGATTGTGAATGTTGCAATGGCCACTTTAATTAGCACTGAATAGCCTTGAAGCTTCAAAGCCTGGCTGCTTCCTGCCTGGGGGCATCCTTTGTTGGGAGGTGTTAGCTGGCCCTGATAGTTTCCTAACTGGAATTCCCGTTTTCTGAGTGTTGTTCTTTATTTACTGTTTTGACCGTGAATGTCGCAATGGCCACTTTGATTAGCATTAAATAGCCTTGCTGTTTAAAGCCTAGCTACTTCCTGCCTGGGGGCATCCTTTGTTGGGAGGTGTTAGCTGGATCTGATAGATTCCTAACCGGAATTCCCGTTTTCTGATTGTTCTTTATTTACTGTTTTGATTGTGAATGTTGCAATGGCCACTTTAATTAGCACTGAATAGCCTTGAAGCTTCAAAGCCTGGCTGCTTCCTGCCTGGGGGCATCCTTTGTTGGGAGGTGTTAGCTGGCCCTGATAGTTTCCTAACTAGAATTCCCATTTTCTGAGTGTTGTTCTTTATTTACTGTTTTGATTAGCATTGAACAGCTTTATAGCTTCAAAGCCTGGCTGCTTCCTGCCTGGAGTTTCCACAGAGACCCTGCACTTCATTTCACTAATGGACCCATCTGTGAATATGTTTTGTCTTTCTCCTACCCAAATTTCGAGTACACAAAATTAGCAATCTGGGTTTTGGGATATATTAAAAAAGTGTTTTGCTCCCCAAGGATAGATGGAAGTACAGTAGAGTCTCACTTATCCAAGCCTCGCTTATCCAAGTTTCTGGATAATCCAAGCCGTTTTTGTAGTCAATGTTTTCAATATATCGTGATATTTTGGTGCTAAATTCGTAAATACAGTAATTACAACATAACATTACTGCGTATTGAACTACTTTTTCTATCAAATTTGTTGTATAACATGAGGTTTTGGTGCTTAATTTGTAAAATCATAACCTAATTTGATGTTTAATAGGCTTTTCCTTAATCCCTCCTTATTATCCAAGATATTTGCTTATCCAAGCTTCTGCCGGCCCGTTTAGCTTGGATAAGTGAGACTCTACTGTAAGTATGCAGACGTGGCCACGTGAAGCCGCAAGAGCAAGGTGAAACTGCACCTCCCAGGTAGCAATTCATTGCCTCTGTGAGACCTCGGTGCCAGTAACTGAGACCTCGGAAGGAGAGAAAGAGCGCCAGGGTCAGCCAGAGCCGATTGCCCATTCTGTTACCTTGACATTCGATTCCCCATCAAGGCTCGCCGTAGTGACATAACAAGAGCCGTCCTTGGTATTCGAGGCGAGGAATATGAGGTCGCAGGGAAAGGTTTCGTCTGACGACACTTCAACGATGTCGCCAACCTTAAAATCAAAACAGGCAGGTTCTATTGCACTGCAAGAAAAAATGTACCTTCACGCGGGGATAAACGTTAAACGTTAAATTTTAGTTCAGGGGTCCTCAAACTTTTAAAGCAGAGGGCCAGTCCACAATCCTTTAGACCAGGGGTCCCCAAACTAAGGCCCGGGGGCCAGATGCAGCCCTCCGAGGTCATTTACCTGGCCCCCGCCCTCCGTTTTATAATATAATATATTGTATATACATATAATATTGATAATAGTATTATAATGTAATACAATATAACACTAATGATAATACCATATAATAATAATAATTATATATTCTATATTACATATAATATTACTACAGTAGAGTCTCACTTATCCAACACTCGCTTATCCAACGTTCTGGATTATCCAACGCATTTTTGTAGTCAATGTTTTCAATACATCATGATATTTTGGTGCTAAATTTGTAAATACAGTAATTACTACATAGCATTACTGCGTATTGAACTACTTTTTCTGTCAAATTTGTTGTTACACATGATGTTTTGGTGCTTAATTTGTAAAATCATAACCTAATTTGATGTTTAATTGGCTTTTCCTTAATGCCTCCTTATTATCCAACATATTTGCTTATCCAACATTCTGCCGGCCCGTTTAGCTTGGATAAGTGAGACTCTACTGTAATAATATTACAGTATAGTGGTATAGTTCAATAAAGTAATATATAGCTAATATTGTGCTATGCTAATAATATAATATATTGTATGTACATATAATTTGTAAGCCACTTTGAGTCCCCTTTGGGGTGAGAAGGGCGTGATACAAATGTAGTAAATAAATGCACTAAATAAATAATAAATAAATAAATACATTTTAGACTTAGGCTCGCCCAAAGTCTGAAATGACTTGAAGGCACACAACAACAACAACAACAACCCTAATTAACTTGACTATCTCATTGGCCAGAAGCAGGCCCACACTTCCCGTTGAAATCCTAATAAATGTATTTTGGTTAAAATTATTTTTATTTTTAAATATTGTATTGTTCTTTCATTGCTCTTGCTGTTGTTGTTTTTGCATTACAAATAAGACATGTGCAGTGTGCATCAGAATTTGTTTGTATTTTTTTTTCTTTTTTTATAATTAATTTTTATTGAGAAGTTTCCGAGCAACTCCATACATTTCTTATACAGTAACAACAAAAATTCTCATTTCTCGATACAATAAAACACATATAAGACAACAAGGGTAACTGAGATTTTTTTTTTCAAATGATAATCCGGCCCCTCAACAGTCTGAAGGATTGTGGACCAGCCCTCGGCTTAAAAAGTTTGAGGACTCCTGCTTTAGACTGTGGAGGGGCCGAATTATCATTTGGAAAAAAAAAATGAACAAATTCCTATGCACACTACACATGTCTTATTTGTAGTGCAAAACAGCAATAACAATGGAATAATACAACATTTAAAAATGAAAACAATTGTAACCAACATAAACCTATCAGGATTTCAATGGGAAGTGTGGGCCTGCTACTGGCCAATGAGATAGTCAAGTTAATTAGGACTGTTGTTGTTGTTGTGTGCCTTCAAGTTATTTCAGACTTTGGCCGAGCCTAAGTCTAAAATTATTTATTTATTCATTTACTACATTTATTTATTACATTTATATCCCACCCTTCTCACCCTGAAGGGGACTCAGAGCAGCTGTATGCACATACAATACATTATATTATTAGCATATCACATTAGCATTATATATTACTACTAACTGTGCCCAGCCACGCGTTGCTGTGGCAAAGTATGGTGGTATAGGAAATAAAGTATTGAGGAATTGCTGGTAGTTAAGGTAAAGGGTAAAGGTTTTCTCCTGACATTAAGTCCAGTTGTGTCCGGCTGCACACTGAAGTGGATTATATGGCAGTGTGGAGTCCAGATAATCCAGTTAAAGCAGATAATATAAGATTATAAATGGGTAATATAGCTGTGTGGAAGGGCCTTGAGTCTACACTGCCATCTAATCCAGTTAAAATCTGATAATTTTATAGGCAGTGTGGAAGAGGTCTAAGTGAGGCCTAACTCTGCCTGTCCCCTGGGTGAGTGGGTTGCTAGGAGACCAAGTGGGCGGAGCTTAGCCTTCTAACTGGCAGCAATTGGATAAAAACAATTATTCCTCTCCCTCTAATTAGGACTTTATTTTTCTTTTATTTTTGTTGTATCAACCTAGAGGCGTGGATGATGGGTTGTGTTGTCAATTTTCGAGGTTGTGGGGTGATTAGTTTTGTTGTTTTGGCGGTCGCCAGGATTCCATCACTCTTTTATATATATAGATACTGAACTATACCACTATACTGTGATATTATATGTAATGTATATCATATAATTAATATTATTATATGGTATTATTAGTATTATATTGTATAACATTATATTATTATCAATATTATATGTATATACAATATATTATATTATTAAAACTGATATAAAAATATTATATTATAAAACTGAGGGCGGAGGCCAGGTAAATGACCTTGGAGGGCCGCATCCGGCCCCCGGGCCTTAGTTTGGGGACCCCTGTGTTAAACAGTATGGGTGGGTTGTGTCAATCGACCTCAAGCTTTATTCCTCCTCGGGTGCAGGAGACATGCCCAAATGTCCAATTCAAGGGTCCGTTTGTATAGCCACCCCCTCCGTCTTCTGCGTTAGGCTATATGCTCCCAGATTCCACATCCAAGCCCTCCTCTGTTTCCTCGCTTTACCTTGATTGTTTCACATTCTTTCTTCACAAGCTTGGAGCCTTCAATCACAAAAACGTTGCCCTTGTTCACTTCCTTGTCGGCTCTGTGCCGAAGCCAGTCCTCGTAACCCTAAAGAGAAAGAGGAGTTCAGTACGAAAAGTTGGCCGAAAAAGTAACTGAAGTCAAAGTACGGAAGGGGTGGTTTGTTCCTCTATGTTTAGAAGAAGTTAACTGTGTTTTTTTCTTATTTGATGGGAGGAAAATACCTGCTTAATAGCTGTAACGGTAATGACAAAGAAAAGCGGAAGCCCACTTGTGACAGGGCTGGTCGGTGTGTCCACTATGACCTAGAAGAAAGAAAAAATGTTCATGATTTACATTTTTGAAGGTAAATTAGTCACAAATACCAGATACAGTGCAGTGTGTAAAGAGATGTCACCAACGGCTGGATCTGCGTTGCTATATAATCCAGTTTTTGAATGCAAATTGACTGCCCTGAACTGGATTATATAAGTCTACACAGCAGGTTAATCACCAAACTTGAATAAATCTTGCCAACCGGAAGATTGAGAGTTCGAAGCCTGGGTCAGGGTGAGCTCCTGACCTTTAGCCCAGCTTCTGCCTACCTAGCAGTTCGAAAACAAATGTGAGTAGATAAATAGGAACCACATTAAAGCAGGAAGGTATTTAGGCTTGGCGTTTAGATAAAAAAAGGTGGAAGTTTACAAACAAAGTAAGCTCTTCGGCAAGGAGATGGAGTGACAGTATCACCTTGTAGTCGGAACCGGGCACAGCCTCCAAAGGTGCCGAAAGATTAGAAAGCCTATATCTACCACTATCTGTTATCTGTCTTGTCATTGTTATAATTGGCATTGAATGTTTGACGTATAGGTGCTCTGTGATCCACCCAGAGTCCCCTTTGGGGTGAGAAGAGTGGAATATAAATACTGTAAACAGATGAAGGTAAAGGTTTCCCCTGACGTTAAGTCCAGTCGTGTCCGACTCTGGAGGTTGGTGCTCATCTCCATTTCTAAGCCGAAGAGCCGGCGTTGTCCGTAGACTCCTCCAAGGTCATGTGGCCGGCATGACTGCATGGAGCACCGTTACCTTCCCACCTGAGCGGTACCTATTGATCTACTCATATTCGCATGTTTTTGAACTGCTAGGTTGGCAGAAGCTGGAGCTAACAGCAGGAGCTTACTCCGCTCCCTGGATTCCAACCTGCGACTTTTCGGTCTGCAAGTTCAGCAGCTCAGCACTTTAACACACTGTGCTACCGGAGGCTCCTAAATACTGTAAATAAATAATAAATAGTACAGTAGAGTCTCACTTATCCAACACTCACTTATCCAATGTTCTGGATTATCCAACGCATTTTTGTAGTCAATGTTTTCAATACATCGTGATATTTTGGTGCTAAATTCGTAAATACAGTAATTACTGTGTATTGAACTAATTTTTCTGTCAAATTTGTTGTATAGCATGATGTTTTGGTGCTTAATTTGTAAAATCATAACCTAATTTGATGTTTAATAGGCTTTTCCTTAATGCCTCCTTATTATCCAACATATTCGCTTATCCAACATTCTGCCGGCCCGTTTATGTTGGATAAGTGAGACTCTAGTATAAATAAATATAATCCACTACAATGCAGTTAATATGCATTCTGAAATTGGATTATGGCACTGTAGATCCAGCCAATGGAGCACCCGTTTTAAACCGTTGAGCTGCTGAATTTGCTGACTGAAAGGCCGGCGGTTTGAATCCGGGAAGCTCCCACAGTTAGCCCCAGCTTCTGCCAACCTAGCAGTTCGAAAACATGCAAATGTGAGATCAATAGGTATCGCTCCGGCGGGAAGGTAACAGCGCTCCATGCAGTCATACCAGCCACATGACCAAAGAGGTGTCTACGGACAACGCCGGCTCTTTGGCTTAGAAAGGGAGATGAGCACCAACCCCCAGAATCGGACACGAGTGGGCATAACATCAGGGGAAAACCGTGACCTTTACTTGATCCAGCCAATGACCGTTTAAACATGATGTTCCAATACAAGTCAAGCCAATTAAAGCAGAACGATTTTCTCTGTAGAGATCTCATCCCCACCAGCCTTTTTGAATATAAAATATGTTCAGTGTCAAAGACAGTCAAGCCTTGTTCTAGTGGCAGAGATGTTCAAACTGTTTCGGCAACTGTCTCTATATTTTTCGCTATTGCCATTTGGGAATCTCAAGAATCAAGCAGATGTTGGCTGGGATTCTCAAGAGTTGAGCAACGGTTGGCTTGGGATCCCTTTCAGCAGATGTTCGAAGACGTTTGCCCGCAGGACATAACTATTTCAGAGGACGAAGCGTCCCTGGACCGACTCCAGTGCTGAAAGGATGCAGGGTGGACGGGAGAAATAACACTTCTTGCAAGTTTCTGGGAACAACCTCCACAAAATTTAGATAATATTTAGATAATATTATCTCATGAAGACCCAAAAGATATACAAACACGAGAGAGGCAGCTGTGTTGCTGCATCTAAGAAGATATATATATATATATATATATATATATATATATATATATATATATATATATACACACACACACACACACACACACACACACACACACACACACATATATACATATATATACACACACATACATACATACATATACACACACACACACAGTAGAGTCTCACTTATCCAAGCTAAACGGGCCAGCAGAAGCTTGGATAAGCGAATATCTTGGATAATAAGGAGGCATTAAGGAAAAGCCTATTAAACATCAAATTAGGTTATGATTTTACAAATTAAGCACCAAAACATCATGTTATACAAAAAAATTGACAGAAAAAGTAGTTCAATACACAGTAATGTTATGTTGTAATTACTATATTTACAAATTTAGCACCAAAATATCACAATATATTGAAAACATTGACTACAAAAATGGCTTGGATTATCCAGAGGCTTGGATAAGTGAGGCTTGGATAAGTGAGACTCTACTGTATATATATATTCTGACCATTTCTGGCCGGGCACAGCTAGTCTATATATATAAGAGGGTAATGAAATTTCAGCTTAGGACAAAACAACAAAACTACACATCCCAGAAACACTAAACTTGGCAGCACAACCCCTCATCCATGCCTCTACGTTCATACAACAAAAAGAAAATAAAAATAGTCCTAATTAGAGGAATAATTGTTTTTATCCAATTGCTGCCAGTTAGAAGGCTAAGCTCCGCCTACTTGGTCTCCTAGCAACCCACTCAGCCCAGGGGACAGGCAGAGTTAGGCCTCACTTAGGCCTCTTCCACACTGCCTATAAAATACAGATTATCTGATTTTAACTGGATTATATGGCAGTGTAGACTCAAGGCCTTTCCACACAGCTATATAACCCATTTATAATCTTATATTATCTGCTTTGAACTGGATTATCTTGACTCCACACTGCCATATAATCCACTTCAGTGTGCAGTCGGACACAACCGGACTTAATATCAGGAGAAAACCTTTACCCTTTACCCTAACTACCACCAATTCCTCAATACTTTATTTCCCATAAAACCAGACTTCGCCACAGCAACGCGTGGCCGGGCACAGCTAGTTGAAATATATAGAACATAATTGTGTTAGTTACATTTAAGTATTGCTCCTGAACATTGTGTTTTGCTAATGACTTTGAGCTATGCAAACTGCTCAGTGTCACTCCTGAATGGCTAGACTTTTCTTAAGGCACGGATCAAGTCCCATGGAACAAGGTCAGACTTGCTGCTGAGTAAATCTAAAAAGGACTCGAATGAAACTGCTAGTAAAATTGAGGCGCTGAATTAAAGAACAGTGTTTTCTGGGTTTCTCCTTCTCAGGTTTAGCTTCAGAGCAGCATAAGTCTGCTCTTCCTTTGAGATGCCAAGTATTTTATGATGATACTAGCTGTGCCCAGCCACGTGTTGCTGTGGTGTATGGGAATAATAATAATAGTAATAATAATAATAATAATAATAATTTTATTTTTGTACCCCGCCACCATCTCCCCAGAGGGACTCGGGGTGGCTCACAGATATAAAACCAGCATACAGTATACAGCATACAATAATATCAAATACAAAAACACACAAATAAATTTAAAAGGCATTAAAAAATCACAATAATTATAAAACACGTAAAAAACACAGCAATAAAAACATAAAATGAGCTGGGCAAAGTGCACTGAGTGGAACTTGTAAACAAGAAGGAAGTTAAGGTGCTACAAGGTCATGGGAAAAGCCTTAAACTGGGGTGAACTCTGAGATTATGTCAAGGAATCCTTTGTTGGCCAGGTGAAATAGCTGTGAATAGCCTTGCAGCCTCAAAGCCTGGCTGTTTTCTTCTTCCTTGTTTGGTGAGCTGGAATGCAACGGAATAGGCTTGCTGCTTGGAAGTCTAGGTACTTGCGTTCTAGGGGAATGGTTTTTTGGGCTGCTAGAATTGCAATGAATAGCCTCGCTGCTTCAAAGCCTGGCTGCTTGCTACCTAGGGGAATCTTTGGTTGGTCAGATTCAATAGTACAGAGTAGTATCGCTGCTTCAAAGCCAGGCTGCCTTCTACCAAAGTTAATCCTTTGTTGGTCTGATTGAATTGCATTGAATAGCCTTGCAGCTTCAATGCCTGGCTGTGTTATAAGGGAAACCTTGTTTGGCGAGCTGGAGTATCACCTTCAATCGAAGAGCCACTTTGAAGCCTGGCTACTTCCTTTGTAGGTGAATCCTTGTTTGGCCAGCTTGAATTGCACTGAATAGTCTTGCAGCTTAAAAGCTTGGTCGCTTTCTACATACGGGCATGGTGTTTTCTTTTCTTTTCTTTTTTTGATAGTCACTCCTTGGAAAGTGTTTAGTTTTGTGGCCAAATTTGGTGTGATTTGGCCCAGTGGTTTTGTTGTTAACTCGGTCCTAATTATGTACATTAATTAGGGCTGTGGTGCAGGCTGGAGAGCAGCTACAATGAATCACTGCAATGAATCACTCTGACCAGGAGGTCATGAGTTCGAGGCCCGCTCGGAGCCATGTTTGTCTTGTCTTTGTTCTATGTTAAAAGGCATTGAATGTTTGCCTATATGTGTAATGTGATCCGCCCTGAGTCCCCTTCGGGGTGAGAAAGAAGGGCGGGATATAAATGCTGTAAATAAATAAATACATTATATTTTTATATAATATGGGTTCATTTCCAGTGACGGTGTCCAAGAGAACAAATGGAGGAATGGGAATACAGTAGAGTCTCACTTATCCAACATAAACGGGCCAGCAGAACGTTGGATAAGCGAATATGTTGGATAATAAGGAGAGATTTAAAAAAACATATTAAACATCAAATTAGGTTATGATTTTACAAATTAAGCACCAAAACATCATGTTCTACAACAAATTTGAGAGAAAAAGTAATTCATTACACATTAATGCTATGTAGTAATTACTGTATTTACGAATTCAGCACCAAAATATCACGATATATTGAAAACATTGACTGCAAAAATGCGTTGGATAATCCAGAACGTTGGATAAGCGAGTGTTGAATAAGCGAGACTCTACTGTATGTGATTTTTCCCCTTCTCACCACAGTGTCTGGCTTCCCACGTGGTAGTAATGCTCACATAGACATAAGTAGCAGTTGGATATTTGTCTTTATGACTCATTTCTTGGGATATGTCATGGAGACATATCTTTTTTTTTGTAATATAGATTTTTATTATTTTTATGTGATTTTTACAGTGAAAGCTAGGAAAACAAAACCGTGGGGGTAGCATAGAGACATGCTGGGGAAGTAAAGTGGGTGAAAAGATAGCAGAGAAGGGGGGGGGGGAAGGACCCACATTGTCCCAGTGGGTTAAAATTTTTCGACTTCCCATTGTCCTCCTGAAGAGTATTAGTTTTGAAGATTTTTCCGCATCTATTTTATTATCCAGTCCACACTTCTATGAATATTGTCTGTCATACGTCAGATAAATCTAATGTAAATGTATATCCGCTGTTTTGTATAAAGTCTCTGAAGCCTGTCCAATCCGTTTTCTTTTTTCCAACTCTCAGCTTTTGTGTCAAGGTGTCCATTTGTATTAAATTTAATAATTTTAGGATCCATTCCTCAATGGAGGGAGTCTTTTTTTGTTTCCAGACTTTTGCTAGAACTAATCTTGCTGCTGTGGTCATCAGAAAGACCATTTTATCCTGATTTTTATTCAGTTTGTTCTGCCTAATAAGTACATTTCCGGTTTAGGTGGGAATTTAATTTGTAATATTTTTTGTGTTATTTGATGTATATTGTTCCAGTACTTTTTGACATTCTTGCATTTCCACCATTGGTGGTAAAAAGTTCCCATCTCTTTGCCTAATAAGTACATTTCCGGTTTAGGTGGGAATTTAATTTGTAATATTTTTTGTGTTATTTGATGTATATTGTTCCAGTACTTTTTGACATTCTTGCATTTCCACCATTGGTGGTAAAAAGTTCCCATCTCTTTGCCTAATAAGTACATTTCCGGTTTAGGTGGGAATTTAATTTGTAATATTTTTTGTGTTATTTGATGTATATTGTTCCAGTACTTTTTGACATTCTTGCATTTCCACCATTGGTGGTAAAAAGTTCCCATCTCTTTGCCTAATAAGTACATTTCCGGTTTAGGTGGGAATTTAATTTGTAATATTTTTTGTGTTATTTGATGTATATTGTTCCAGTACTTTTTGACATTCTTGCATTTCCACCATTGGTGGTAAAAAGTTCCCATCTCTTTGCCTAATAAGTACATTTCCGGTTTAGGTGGGAATTTAATTTGTAATATTTTTTGTGTTATTTGATGTATATTGTTCCAGTACTTTTTGACATTCTTGCATTTCCAACATTGGTGGTAAAAAGTTCCCATCTCTTTGCCTAATAAGTACATTTCCGGTTTAGGTGGGAATTTAATTTGTAATATTTTTTGTGTTATTTGATGTATATTGTTCCAGTACTTTTTGACATTCTTGCATTTCCAACATTGGTGGTAAAAAGTTCCTATCTCTTTGCCACATTTCCAGCATTTGTTAGATGACCATTTACTAAATTTGGCTATTTTAACTGGGGTATAGTACCACCTGAATTGCATCTTATACCAATTTTCTCGTATCTCGGCAGCTGTAGTAAATTTCAATTTTTTGTTCCAGACATATCTCCACACTCTTTGCCATCCCAGTGTTTACTGCAAAGCAATGAGATCGGAAACGCCGCATCCATGGCTAGTGGTGCTATTTTGATTTCTTTCAAGTTAAATATAGCCTTCTTTTCAACCTGTTCCAACTGAAGGCCCCACAGGCAACTTGGAGATTCCTGTTGATTTTGTTCTTAAGAAGCAGTGGCCGTTATCTTTCCATGAAGTCGTACTATTAATAATTTTGAGATGTAGAAGTACCGGAGTAAGACAGCCTTGACTGCCCAGTGCGGGATTAGAAATCTCTCAAAGAAATCTAATCTAAGTAATGATGCTGCTTTTGCATTATTTTAATTAGCTGGAGCAAGTTTCTCCGGCAAGCATTATTGCTTCATCTCCTACACGGGGATCTAGCAAAGCATGTCCTGGTTGTCATGGAAGCCGGCAGGCACGGATTCCTCACGCTCCGCTGGGCACGAGGAAACTTTCCAAGAACGGGCCAAGTTGATTCTCTTCGAGAGCGCACTTGAAAGTCATCACATTTCTAATGCAGTGTAAATGCCACTGCAGAAACATGGCCAAATGAGTCCTGATCCAAAAGTGAGTCCTGAGTGAGCAGAGCTGTTTGACATCAATAAGATGGAAATCTAATCCTTTTCCAAATTGTGAGCTTCAGGATTTCACTTCACTTCACTTTATTTCTTAATTAGTCGCTCTCCACCAGAGTGCTCCGAGCGACTTACAATTTAAAATATCATTCCACAATATAAAAAACATTCATCATAAAAACATTCAACCTAAAAACATTCAACAGTGACTATTTGGCAAATGAGATCTGATTTACTTAAATGCACAACCAAACAGCCAAGTCTTGAGCGCTTTTCATCTTTATTAAACAAATTATTTATTTATTAAACAAATTATTTATTTCAGCTTATTAAACAAATGTGTATCTTGTCTAATTGGAGTGGACTTATAAGGCAATTGGAAGCTCCTGGTGGTGCAGCATGTTAAAACGCTGAGTTGCTGAACTTGAGGACCGAAAGGTCGCAGGTTCGAAGGTAGGTAAAGGTTTCCCCTGACGTTAAGTCCAGTCGGGTCCGACTCTGGGGATTGGTGCTCATCTCAATTTCTAAGCCGAAGAGCCGGCGTTGTCCATAGACACCTCCAAGGTCATGTGGCCAGCATGACTGCATGGAGTGCCGTTACCTTCCCGCTGGAGCACTACCTATTGATCTACTCACATTTGTATGTTTTCGAACTGCTTGGTTGACAGAGGCTGGAGCTAACAGCGGGCGCTCACTCCGCTCCCTGGATTCGAACCTGCGACCTTTCGGTCTGCAAGTTCAGCTGCTCAGTGCTTTAACACACTGTGCCACCAGAGGCTCCTAAATACTGTAAATAAATAATGAATAAGTGAATAAATATAATCCACTTCAATGCAGTCAATACGCATTCTCAAATTGGATAATGGCACTGTAGATCCAGCCAATGTGTTACACCATTGAGCTGCTGAATTTGCTGACTGAAAGGCCGGCAGTTTGAATCCGGGAAGCTCCCGCTGTAAGCCCCAGCTCCTGCCAACCTAGCAGTTCGAAAACATGCAAATGTGAGTAGATCAATAGGTACAGCTCCGGCGGGTAGGTAACGGCGCTCCATGCAGTCATGCCGACCACATGGCCTTGGAGGTGTCTACAGACAAACATAATCAGATTGCTTAGATATATCAGCGATCATGAACACAATATCTTCAACTGAGTCAGAGATAAGAGATGGAAACTTTTCGGATGCTGTGTTTTTCCATGGAAAATCCTCCACACCTCACTGGGTTGTACTGCAGCCAGTCATGCCAAATGGTTTAATATAAGGTTATGCTTTCCAGTTATTATTCTAAGGAATCTCTAGTTATTTCTCTAAGTCTAAGGAGACAAACACTGGCCAACCCTGGTGCTCAGAGGAAGACTAACAAATGAATACACGCCTAAGCTTTCTTCTGTTTTGGAGCATCTCTTGCTTCTCAAAAAGGCACAAAAAAGTCACAAGCAAAAACATGGGAAGTGACCCATAACCACAGGTTCACATCTATCATTGAGTGAAACAGCACAGTCAATAGGGATGGGGGAAACTGAATTGCTATTTGAATTTCAAACAGATTTTGAAATCTAATTTGATGAGCAGTGGAAAGAGGGATGAGTGGCTCAGTGTGTTACAGCTGAGCTGCTGAACTTGCAGACCGAAAGGTCCCAGGTTCAAACCCGGAGAGCGGAATGAGCGCCCGCTGTTAGCTCCAGCTTCTGCCAACCTAGCAGTTCGAAAACATGCCAATGTGAGTAGATCAATAGGTACAGCTCCGGTGGGAAGGTAACGGCATTCCATACAGTCATGCAGGCCACATGACCTTGGAGGTGTCTACGGACAACACCAGCTCTTTGGCTTAGAAATGGAGATGAGCACCAACCTCTAGAATCGGACACGACTGGACTTAACGTCAGGGGAAACCTTTACCTATAGTTAATATCTCGGCGAAGGAAAACTAAACCATTGGTAAAAAGCATGAGTGGTACAGTTGTCTTGAGGTATGTCTCCTGAATCTGTTTTCAGGCGTAGTTTTCTTTTGTAAAATATAAAGGCAATATATTGTATATACTATTGCCTTGACATTATTACAAATACTATTACAATAAAACATTCGCGGAGCCCCCGATGGCGCAGCGTATTAAAGTGCCGAGCTGCTGAACTTGCGGACCGAAAGGTTGCAGGTTCGAATCCAGGGAGTGGAGTGAGCACCCTCTGTTAGCTCCAGCTTCTGCCAAACTAGCAGTTCAAAAACATGCAGAAGTGAGTAGATCAATAGGTATTGCTCCGGTGGGAAGGTAACGGCGCTCCATGCAGTCATGCATGGTATTGCTTCGAGAAAAAACTGGCTCACCTCTGCAAAAGCAGACTTACCTGTACAAGGAAGATGATAAGGAAGTAAAAGTTGGCAATTCTTCGAAACTGTTCAAAGAGATTCTTTGGAAGGAAATTCCAGATGGTGTACTGTGGGATAGAAGCAGAGAAGAAGGTATTTGCCATCTTCCTTAGGACTTAATACTTAATATAGGACTTACTATATATACTCAAGTATAAGCCTAGTTTTTCAGCCCTTTTTTTAAAGACTGAAAATGTCCCCCCTCGGCTTATACTCGGGTGAGGATCCTGGTTGGCTTATATTTGGGTCAGCTTATACTCAAGAATATATGGTACATTTATTATTTTTCTCTATTATTATTGGTATTATTACATTTATTATTTTTCTCTATTATTGTTGCTACTATTACATTTATTTTGCTCTATTTTTATTATTATTATTATCAATACATTTATTATTTCACTCTGATCTTCTTCTTCTTCTTATTATTATTATTATTGCATTTATTATTTTACTCTATTTATTATTACAGTAGAGTCTCACTTATCGAAGCTTCGCTTATGCAAGCCATTTGTGTAGTCAATGTTTTCGATATATCGTGATATTTTAGTGCTAAATTCATACATATAGTAATTACAACATAACATTACAGCGTATTGAACTACTTTTTCTGTCAAATTTGTTGTATAACATGATGTTTTGGTGCTTAATTTGTAAAATCATAACCTAATTTGATGTTTAATAGGCTTTTCCTTAATCTTTATTATTATGAAAAGGACACATAAGCACATTTACATTGAACAAGGTGAGAATAATGATTTGATCAGAGTTGGACAGTCTTATCTTAAATGTGAGCTTTATGTAAATATTCAAAAACATTTAACCTACTGATGCCTCAATTAATGTAATTTTATTGGTATCTATTTTTATTTCTGAAATTTACCACCCTCGGCTTATACTGGAGTCAATGTTTTCCCAGTTTTTTTGCGGTAAAATTAGGTGCCTTGGCTTATAGTCAGGTCAGCTTATACTCGAGTATATACAATAATGTAATTTTATTGGTATCTATTTTTATTTCTGAAATTTACCACCCTCGGCTTATACTGGAATCAATGTTTTCCCAGTTTTTTTGTGGTAAAATTAGGTGCCTCGGCTTATAGTCGGGTTGGCTATACTCGAGTACAGTAGAGTCTCACTTATCCAAGCCCCGCTTATCCAAGCCTCTGGATAATCCAAGCCATTTTTGTAGTCAATGTTTTCAATATATCGTGATATTTTGGTGCTAAATTCGTAAATACAGTAATTACAACATAGCATTACTGCGTATTGAACTACTTTTTCTGTCAAATTTGTTGGATAACATGAAGTTTTGGGGCTTAATTTGTAAAATCATAACCTAATTTGATGTTTAATAGGCTTTTCCTTAATCCTTCCTTATTATCCAAGATATTCGCTTATCCAAGCTTCTGCCGGCCCGTTTTGCTTGGATAAGTGAGACTCTACTGTATATACAGTAATGTAATTTTATTGGTATCTATTTTTATTTGTGATATTTACAATCCTCGGCTTATACTGGAGTCAATGTTTTCCCAGTTTTTTTGCGGTAAAATTAGGTGCCTCGGCTTATGTTCGGGTTGGCTTATACTCGAGTATATACAGTAATGTAATTTTATTAGTATCTATTTTTATTTCTAAAATTTACCACTCTCGGCTTATACTGGAGTCAATGTTTTCCCAGTTTTTTTGCGGTAAAATTAGGTGCCTCGGCTTATGTTCGGGTTGGCTTATACTCGAGTATATACAGTAATGTAATTTTATTAGTATCTATTTTTATTTCTAAAATTTACCACTCTCGGCTTATACTGGAGTCAATGTTTTCCCAGTTTTTTTGCGGTAAAATTAGGTGCCTCGGCTTATGTTCGGGTTGGCTTATACTCGAGTATATACAGTAATGTAATTTTATTAGTATCTATTTTTATTTCTAAAATTTACCACTCTCGGCTTATACTGGAGTCAATGTTTTCCCAGTTTTTTTGCGGTAAAATTAGGTGCCTCGGCTTATGTTCGGGTTGGCTTATACTTGAGTATATACAGTAACTGTACTCCTGCATTGCAAAAAAGGGTTGGTTTGGATGGCCTATGGGATCTTTTCCAGCTGCGTGATACTAAGGCCATGTAAAAAGCATCAGAGCTACCAGGTAAACAAAAGCATGAACCGGGCTGTGGCGCAGGCTGGAAAGCAAGCCAGCTGCAACAAATCAACAAATCTCTCTGACCAAGAGGTCATGAGTTCGAGGCTAGCCCGGTGCCTGCGTCTTGTCTCTGTCTCTGTTCTATGTTACGGAATTGAATGTTTGCCTTTATGTGTGCAATGTGATCCGCCCTGAGTCCCCTGTAAATAAATAAAAATAAATGGCAGTTCACCGTGTCTCACGCCAACCCAAAAGACACTTGGCAGAACACAGTAAAGAGAATTTCCCCAGCACATCAAGGCAAGGCTAATGTACACCACTTGATGTGCAGAATCCACTTTACACTGACAACGGAAAGAAGCTGATGTTTTGTTTTGCGGGATTCCCCTCTGCCTACCACCTGTTTCCCTGCCTTAGAAAAACCCAATCCTTTTGTTCTGCCTTCAGTGCTCGGCACAATGAGACTGGGCTTCCCAGTCGAAGTGGCAGAAAAAGAGAATAAAAGACTCAAGCGGGACAGCTCACACCGTTGCTTAGAAACAAATACTCAGACTAATGCACAAATGACATGCACACTGAAAGTGGGGTTTCGGTGCATATTGTCATTTCTAATAGGGTTCCAAATATTGCCGTACAATGGCACATAGCTAAGTGCAAATGCTTGGGAATAATCATGACATAAGGAGGCTCGGGTGATGACATTGGGTATGTGACCTTGGTGGTGTTGCTGGTCCCACCGGCAAATATGAAAACAATCATCTCTGGACCATTTGGAAAAAAAGGAAGAAGAGGGTAGAAGAGACTATGAAAGTTTGTTTTGCCCAAAGTATTTAAACTGGAAGTCGCCCCGGGGAAAACGTGCAACAAAGTTGATTTATTTGTAGATGTTTTCCTAGTTAGCAAAAACAGTGTTGCTAAATTGCTGTAAGATACACCCAGCACTTTGAAGAATGTCAACAAAAAAAAATCAAAAGCATTAATTCCTAATAATAATAATAATAATAATAATAATAATAATAATAATAATTTTATTCTTATACCCCACCCCATCTCCCCAAAGGGACTCAGGGCGGCTTACATGGGGCCTTGCCCAACACAAAAATATGACAACAATAGCAAGACAATAAAACAAATATCCCAACAATAAAACATCAGCATCATTCCTAACAAATCTTCATTCAAATATTTAAGGATGCAAAATTACAAATACAGTAGAGTCTCACTTATCCAACATAAACGGGCCAGCAGAATGCTGGATAAGCGAATATGTTGGATAATAAGGAGGGATTAAGGAAAAGCCTATTAAACATCAAATTAGGTTATGATTTTACAAATTAAGCACCAAAACATCATGTTATATAACAAATTTGACAGAAAAAGTAGTTCAATATGCAGTAATGCTATATAGTAATTACTGTATTTACAAATTTAGCACCAAAATATCACAATGTATTGAAAACATTGACTACAAAAATGTGTTGGATAATCCAGAACGTTGGATAAGCGAGTGTTGGATAAGTGAGACTCTACTGTAGTACAAAGGGTAGCTGTGAGTTTTCCAGGCTGTATGGCCATGTTCCAGGAGCATTCTCTCCTGATGTTTCACCCACATCTATGGCAGGCATCCTCAGAGGTTGTGAGGACTGTTAGAAACTAGGCAAGTGGAGCTAATATATCTGTGGAATAATGTCCAGGGTCTGTTGGAGGCAGGTGTGAATGTTGCAATTGGCCACCTTGATTAACACTGAATGGCCCTGCAACTTCAAAGCCGGCTGCTTCCTGCCCCAGGCAGCAACAGCCAGGCTTTGAAGCAGCAAGGTCTTCAATGCTAATCAAGGTGGCCAATTGCAACATTCACACCTGCCTCAAACAGACAAGAGTTTTTTCTCCCACCTTGGACATCACTCTACATCTATATAAACCCCACTTGCCTGGTTTCCAACAGACCTCCAGCCTCTGAGGATGCCTGCCATAGATGTGGGTGAAACGTCAGGAGAGAATGCTTCTGGAACATGGCCATACAGCCTGGAAAACTCACAGCAACCCAGTGAGTTTCCAGCTGTGAAAGCTTTCGACAACACAATGAAGCTCAATCTGTATTTTCGTTCCCAGCAGTGGAAAACGTGGGTTATGGATTGAGACTCTGGGGGTGGAAGTGGCCATAGACCCAATGTCCCCCACCCTGATCCAGAGATGCCAATCCTACAAGGATACTAACAGAATGCACAGACCTTGGATGAGACGATCCGGTTTGAGCAGAATTTCTGGGGAACGTAAGCCTCCGTTTCAGAAAAAGTGCGATGGCCGACGAGGACAGTCCGGGTTCCGACGCGCTTCTCTTCGCCGACAAACTACAAAAAGAAGAGCTTACATGACTTGGAGGCCGGATACAATCAAAAATTTATAAGTGTTGCACCCCAAGGCTACGAGAGCACTCTGAAAATCACACTTGAGCCAGATTCACAAGCAAAGCAGTTTAATGAAGTATATATATAAAAGCGCAAGCAAATAATGAAAAGAGTCAATAGAACAAATAGTCCAATAATATAATGTCCTCAACAGTTCAGTAGATAGTTCATTAAAGTCTTATAAAGTTGTAATCCACAAACAGGACTTGAATAAATCCAACAAAGAGTCAAAGTTGCGAGAATCAGAGACAAGACACAGTAAAAACCATCTGTTGATAATCCACATGAAAGACAGTCATTAGAAAGCAGCAGAAACAACATTAACAAGGCAAGGTATACTCGAGAGTCACAAGGCACGATCCTCAACTGAGAATCCTGGAAACAGCACGGGAACAAGGCAAGGATCAGGAGACTGGAACGGAGATGCTTCTCCCAAGGATGGCAATGTTGACACCGCAACCAAAACAGGGAACGAGGTATCTTTAAGGAAATCTGAAGGCTACTGAGCAGTGAGAGTCAGGACATTCACAGCTTCACATGGGAAAGTAATCATTAGAGCGCTAGAGAGACAAGCGTTTACTTCGTCTCACAACCTCCCTTCTATTCCTGTCCTGTGAGATAGATTGTCTCCAATCAAAAGACACATCTTCCCCTGGCGAATCCAGCCTTGAGTGAACATCGGACTGTTCCCCAATTAGCTGTTCCTCTGGAATCACAACTTCAGGCACCTGCAAAGCCATTGGGCTCTGATCCAAATCCTGGAGAGGCCCAAAATCCAAATCAGCATCTGAGTCAAACTCCGTCTCCTGTGGACGGCCAGATCCTGACGGCTGAACTAGAACAATACGGTTCAATAGATGAAGCAATCAGCTTCACGTACACAACCCCCCTGTAACTTTTGGGAAGCGCTCTTAACAATATCCTGGGAAAGGCAAGCTGAAACACAGACTCTCTGATTTTTAAAACATTACACAGATCTTCCAACTTCCAAGCTGTCGCATGCAGCCCTCGGTGGAAATAACGCATCCACTAATTATACCGCACCAACCACAAGCAGTAATTATTGCTTTGTGAAAGAACAAGACATTGCAAGTCGCACAGCTTATATTTTAGCCGTGGCTTAAATTGTATGCAAGTTTTTTTTTAATTTACAGCATATGCATCCTGCCTCTTCAAACTACGGGGAAATCACAAAGCAGCTAACGGCAGTCTAGAAGAAGCAATCCAGACAATAAAAAATAACAAAAACAACACCACAAATGCCTCAGTGTGAACATTCACAAGGGCAGAAGCAAAGCAACAATTATTGATCTGGTGATATTTGTGGAACAAGCTGAAGGCAAGAGCGTTTGGAGACCAATGGCTTCGATTCACAGGATTCAAAACCACACACAGAAAGTCCGACTTTGAACTTCCATCATGCGTTGGAAATGGTGGAGATACTATCCAACAAGTAAGGATGTCCGTCCTCCTACAAACAGGTTTTCCCAACTCTTTTGAGGAAAACGAACTCGCAGCTCCTCATAGGTAGCTCTAACGAAATGTACACTCTCAAACAGACACCACCAATGTACACAAACTCCAGAATCCTCCTGTAATAGGCATCATGACACCTCCACTATACATTGGAATGATGTTAGACCTTCGGGGATTCCAGAGCAGTCAAGCCAAAATGGAACACGTTCCTTAAAAGATAATAAAATGTGAGCATATGTAACCGTAACCACCACATAAATTGACAAAAACGTACGGAATCAGATTCACAGGCCATCCCATCGGACACGACGTCTCCGGCGAAAGAGGATTCAAAAGAATACGCCAGAACTTTTAAGTTATTTTTTTGCCGTGACCTACTTAAATCAACTAGTATGAGATTGGCTAACGCTTCGGAGCAGTGAGTTTATATGCCTGCTCACACACACACACAAATCTCGGCATCTCCGGCATGGAAAAAGTTTCTCACAACCAAGAAATTAGGAAGGATTTCTTTTTTGCTTGGATGGGAGTGGCAATAAGTTAAAAATAGTTTCAGGAGGGATGCGTCTCTCACTGCCTAAAATTATGTGCTGGAAACAGACTGGACCCTGCAGGATCCGATCAGGAGGGTTTCCACACCAAGACCTTGAAGTGCTGTGCCAAGACTACTATTTCTTAAGTAAGTTGACATTCCTTTTTCCTTCCTCCCTAACTCCTTTTGAACTTTAATTTTTTTAAAAATGGGTGGGCCTGCTTACTAGAACATCCTTCCAAGATTTTTCCATAGTCTCCTGATATTTCTCATCCTCCTACTATGGAAATCTTGCGTTTGCAGCTTTGCAATAGCGTTAGCTGTCCTTTTTGCAGCAAACTGTATAGTTCCAACACCATTCTACCTGTATCAATATAACAATGTCTCCTGTGTCAATATAACAATATAATCTATCTATCTATATCTATATATCTATATATATATATATAAGAGTAATGAAATTTCAGCCTAGGACAAAACAACAGAACTACACATTCCAGAAACACTAAACTTGGCAGCACAACCCCTCATCCATGCCTCTACGTTCATACCACAAAAAAGAAAAGAAAAATAAAGACCTAATTAGAGGGAGAGGAATAATTGTTTTTTATCCAATTGCTGTCAGTTAGAAGGCTTAGCTCCGCCCACTTGGGTCTCCTAGCAACCCATTCAGCCCAGGGGACAGGCAGAGTTAGGACTCATTCAGGCCTCTTCCACACTGCCTATAAAATACAGATTATCTGATTTGAATTGGATTATATGGCAGTGTAGACTCAAGGCCCTACCACACAATTATATTACCCATTTATAATGGACTTAATGTAAGGTAAAACCTTTACCCTTTACCTTAACTACCACCAATTCCTCAATACTTTATTTCCCATACCACCAGCAACGCGTGGCCGGACACAGCTAGTACATATATAAAAATGTAATGTGCGTTTTTCCCATGGAGTAAACAACAAAACCACTGAACCAAATCACACCAAATTTGGCCACAAAAGACATAGTCATCCAATCTGTGTCTTTCAATAAAAAAACCTAGAAAAATAAAGTCCAAATTACAGAGGATGAGGAAGAGCTGGTCTCCTCCTGGCTGCCAGTCAGAAGAGTAGGCCCCGCCCCCTTGATGTCATAGCAACCACCTAAGCCACAATGGCGCCCGGGGGTTCGACTTAGGCCTCTTCCGCACTACCTATAAAATACAGGAAATAACATATACTAACTAGCACCAATTCAATGCTATATTTCCCATACTACCACACTTTCCCACAGCAACACATGGCCGGGGACAGCTAGTACATAATAAAAGTGAAAACCCGTATGTGTGTATGTGGCACAGGTGTCCGCTCACACAGAGAACCTCCGGCCTCTACAAACAGGCTACCGTTCCCAGTGCTGAGAAGCCAGCAAGTCACTCTTTTCCACTGACATTGCAGTTATAGCGAGTGCCAGGAACATGTAGCCCAACTAATTGTAAATTAACCAATTTACAACACCATAAAACTGCCAGCAAAACACGAGGAAAGGAATGAGGAAGTACAGCAACTAGTGGACGGTGAAGCAACAGCTCCCCCTGTGGCCAGAATCGTGAAGCTGGAAAAATGTTACAATGCCTCTGTATCTGTCTATACTGTATGTTGTTTGTCTGTTGGCATTGAATGTTTGCCATATATGTGTTCATTGTAATCCGCCCTGAGTCCCCTTCGGGGTGAGACAGAAGGGCGGAATATAAATACTGTAAATAAATAAATAAATTACTATATCATTACATTGTAATATTATTAGTAATATTACATCTATATATATAAAAGGGTAATGAAATTTCGGCCTAGGACAAAACAACAAAACTACACATCCCAGAAACACTAAACTTGGCAGCACAACCCCTCATCCATGCCTCTGCGTTCATACAACAAAAAGAAAAGAAAAAGAAAGTCCTAATTAGAGGGAGAGGAATAATTGATTGTTTCCAATTGCTGCCAGTTAGAAGGCTAAGCTCCGCCCACTTTTTATTTTGTGTCAAAAGCATTGCATAAATAAATACATTTTAAAATGATGGAAAAAAAGGAAATCACAAGCACCTAAATAGTTTTAGCCCACTTGGTCTCCAAGCAACCCACTCATCCCAGGAGAAGGCAGAGTTAGGCCTCACTTAGGCCACTTCCATACTGCCTATAAAATACAGATTATCTGATTTTAACTGGGTTATATGGCAGTGTAGAGTCAAGGCCCTTCCACACAGCTATATAACACATTTATAATGGACTTAATGTCCGGGGAAAACCTTTACCCTTTACCTTAACTACCACCAATTCCTCAATACTTTATTTCCTATACCACCATACTTCACCACAGCAACGCGTGGCTGGGCACAGCTAGTTTAATATATAATATGTAATTAATATTATTAAATTGTATTATTATCAGTATTATATCGTAATACATTCTAATACATGGCCCTCATCATGTCTCCTCTCAGCCTTCTCTTCTGCAGGCTAAACATGCCCAGCTCTTTAGGCCGCTCCTCATAGGGCTTGTTCTCCAGACCCTTGATTTTTTTGAGTCACCCTCCTCTGGACACCTTCCAGCTTCTCAACATCTCCCTTAAGGTGTGGTGTCCAGAATGGGACCCAGTGTGATTCCAGGTAAAGTGGTCTGACCAAGGCCATGACTTCCCTGGATCTAGGATTTATGAAGGCCAAAACCCCATTGACTTTTTAAGCTTCTGTTTTGTTGAGAGCTTCAAATGTCAACGTCGGATGGTTC